>NC_091823.1:38691687-38991687 GCF_038994185.2 Dermacentor albipictus
CAACATGTATACTCGCTGGCTGTCCATGCCTTGCGCAACGCCATTTCCCACACAAGAAACAACGAGGGGCGATGCATGCACGAGCGGAAACGCGTCCCGCGTACGTATATATGCCTTCGATGGGACGTCCCGCCTGCTTTCACGACCGCCCCACTGGTGGGACCACTCATGTGTACAGCAGAAAGCGTGCTCTTCCCTTCAAGCCATATGTTGCGATCTGCTTCCATTATAGTTTGTACACGTGCGCGGGGTGAACGAGGGTACACGCGTAGTTCGTTCGTGCGCAGGAAATGGTTGCGAAGCTGCTGCGCACATTGCGATGTGCCCAACATCATGTTCGCATATACATGCGCGAACATGTGCGTATGGGCAACCAGCGCTGAAGCTTCGCGTGCCGACAGCAGCGCCGTAACACACAGCCTAGCGAGCGGTAGACACAGTTTCCAGTAGCACACGCAGTGATTTCGTGTCAGCAAATTCGCCGATTGTCTTGAGTCACACTTTTCACGGCTCCTCAAACGGCAGGGAACCGACGTGCTAGGACGTAGCAGCGCATGCGCTCTACGCAGCGCGCATGGCCATGGACAGAACTTGGCTGGCCGCATCGGGCTAGACAAACGTTGATACAGGCGCACGTTTCTTATCGCTAAATATGTCGTGCCATCTTCGTAGCCTCCCTATCGGACGGTTTCAGCATATTTTAGTAACGCATGAAAAATGTCGTAGCGCCTCCTGGCCAGCGCTGGTTCCCCATGTAGTGCCGTTCACGGGAAGAAAAAGAAGATACACTAGCGCATTAGCTCGTCCGTATCTCATTCTCACGTGTGTGACCTCACGTGAACGCCACTCTGCTACTCATAGATATAAGCGGATAAAGCGCAGGCTTTCACTGTGCTGGATGTGCAGCAATATGACGATCTATATTACGACGACCTATATTATATAATATTTGACTGGGCGCCTGTGAATTTGAGGCCATAATGGAAGCCCATATGTATTTCCAGTTTTTTGTATCTCAGCGTAGAGTACATATACATATATAGTGAAAGTAGTGCCCGCGCATTTTATACTTATACACACCTGTATATCTCGGACTAAATCGGTACCTAGTTTGCCCTGTAGCGCCGTTCACGCTCGATGTTAATAATGAACCTGTGACTTTTCTTCTTTTTTTTTAAATATCAGTGTCATCAAAGTACTCCTGTGAGAAAATGAGCAGCCGGGACCATTACAAGGTGTTTAAAGCAGCTTCATTGAAATATTTCCCCACGACGCTTATACGCTTAGTCGATAATGATAGCCTCAGTCAAAATAGGTTGGTTGATTACACTTTTATCATTGCGAATACCAGGCAGTGTTACCATGCATTAACGCAGGCTTGGCACACCAGAAAGAATGCTAAAGGTATATATAAACACGAGCGTCAACACCTCCTTGACATGTTCAAAACAACTTTCTTTGATGTCATAAATTTCGCCTACCTCAGGACGAGGCGGGTGAATAGCTTTTTTTTTTAAGGGTCACAGTGTTTTTGAAAAAAAAAAGAAAGCAACAAACAAATGCGTCATATTTCAGTTTTATATAAATAGAAGTTTTCTTCCAACTGCTCCCAACGTTAAAAAAATGCATAGACTTGCTAGCTTTACAAGGAATTATTCGCATCAGTTAAATGTATATGTACGCTAAGTAAAGCTGTTTTAAGTGTCCGCGAAATATATTTATCTGATTTGGCTTGCCGTGGGACGTGCGCTGTGGAGCAAGCATATTAGCGATATTAATAAAGTTGACGTGGAATAAGTTTCCTGTTTTCGGTTAGCGCTGAACCTCAACGTTATATTTATGTTATACTCGTAGTGCTCCTCAAAAAGGCGTGCGTTGGCAGGGTCAGCATGTAAGTGACTTAGATTCTTTAAAAAAAAAAAAAACTAACTAAAGCCGGGTAACTACAGCGGTAAGCAGTTGTAACAAAATGAATAAAGTATAATGATAACGATGTAAATATCCACAAAATGCGCACAGCCCACGAAGCAGTTTACATACACTATACGTACAGTATGAATAATATGCAGTCGATTCACACTATATACGTGGCCAGTACTTTACACACCGCACATAAGTAATGCGCTATTAAATAACTATTACTCTACCTGCGTAATTTAACGACTAAGAGCAGGTACACTTAAGACCAGTTGTGTCAGTTATCTTCGCAATTTTAGTTGCCAAAAGGAAGTACTCCAAGGTGATCGAGTCGAGTTTTACTCAGTTCGCGGGTAACTATCACGTGTACAAATATACTCCTTGGTGAACAGCCATATATAAGGAATTATAAAAGCAGCGTTTGGAGCCAGGAGGAAACACGTTTAAACGTTGCCAAGTTTCTGCCAATGAAATGCCCACTCAATCATAGTTGCAGAGAAGGAAGAGACGGTTCGTAAATAATAAGAACGAAGATATCAAATTAACTACGCACAATACGGTCCGAAATAGAGGTTTAGCACTCGTGTAGCATATATGCTAAATTGTACCTTTCTTCGAACGAAAACTACGAACCTTCTATAAATTCGAATATATATATATATATATATATATATATATATATATATATATATATATATATATATATATATATATATATAGAGAGAGAGAGAGAGAGAGAGAGAGAGGTGCCAGCCAGGAGTGCTGTTTTAGTTTCTATGTACTGTCATATGAGCCGATGCCATCATACCAGTGTCAAGCAGGAAAGCATTCTTATCACTTATTGATCGAGCAGATTAAAGAAACACCCGAAATTCGGCGATTTATTTAGGCTACGGACCCTGCTTGCCATATCCATGGTTATCGGTCAAAATATTTTTCCTTGTCTAATCGCCGTTCTAAACAAGAAACGGTATGTTATTTACTGTAGGAAATAGGTTGTACTGTACAATAATTTTACCTTAAGAAGTGAAAAAGGGTGTGAATGTGTCTGTAACTCACACCTTTAGGATGTCCATTATAAAGATAACACCCTATAAGGGTGTGAGTTTACACCCTTATTTACATTTACACCCTTTTCACTTGTAAGGGTGTAAATTATTTTACAGTGTGTACGGAACATAAACAGAAAAAAGCATAACAATTTTAGTGTCATACATCTTTGCTCTTTCTTTTTTGGTTGCACAATCTTTATGCAGCTTAACCAAAGTTGTTGTTTTTTGCAAAATATTAAGGAATTCGTGAGTTTTATTGATTGCTTTTCACTTAAATTGCTCCTGAACAAACAAAAAGAAAGCAAGAATATGAAGGATGAAAAATAACTTTTTCGCCGTTGCAGGCTAACTTAGCGAACATATAACTAAATGATAATGTTGTAAAAACAGCGTGGCTGTTTTCTTGCAACGGGAGCTTCGTCAAATAGAAAATATTTGTTCTGCAGTCCCGCGATCAAGGCTTGCGCACAAAAAGTGTGCGCACAGACAGAGAAACATCTTCGAGGCTAGGCTTCGCGGAATCAATCAAAGAAAAGTGCGTACACTTTTTGTTATTCTCATTCCCCTTCTCCAGTGCAAGGTAGCCTACTGAGCTCAGCCTGGTTAACCTCCCTGCATTTTCCTGATGACTTATCTCTCTCTCTCTCTCAGTCGCGCGTACTTTGGTAAAGAGATTCTTATCAATGCCTGCAGGAAACGCAGCCAAAAGCTGTCCGACGTCCCGGACAGTTTCCTGAATATCAAAACAAACTTCTTTACGCTTTACAACATCTGATGCCGAACCAACAAATGTTTTCCATTTGTGAAAATTGTTCTTTGTTCTTCAGTTTGTGAATACCGTTCGCCCGTTCGCTATCGTGGTGCTGTTTTCACGATAAACAGGTACTTGTTGTAATGTCACAAACGCTGCTTGCATGCAAAGAGCTTTGGAAGTTTGGATCCTTTTTCCTTAGGAAAACACCTCGTTTTGCGCACGCGGTCGCACGGGGCACCAATTTTTTTCGCTTTGTCGTTGATGAAGGTTAAAAAGAGAATTCCTGCCAAATTCCTGCGGTGTTTCTGATCACTCCGTGGCTGTGGACATTTACGGTATTCCCACGGCAGGTAACCAGCGCGGAAGAAGACACTAATCGCACTGAAAAGAGGCTTATAGACACAACACTGCGACTACGTTTCTTCTCATTGTGGTAAGCGTCGTTTCTTGCGCTGTTTGGTTGCCGTTTATTCGCTATTCCAACTCGCTCGCTCAAGTCGATACCGCGCTAAGATATATGTCTCGAAGGTGATATAAGGGACGTATCTTGTTTTCATCCTCTAGGCGCTACAGAAACAGACCACGGGTTACGAAAATATAAACAACCTCGTTGTAAGGAATCGTGAAGAGGGAAATGTGTGCAAATCCGTTCATCCAGGTCTCGAAAACTCGTCTTCGTCGTAGTCCACGGGTCCACTGCAGGCCCATTCGGAGAGGGGAGGTCGCTGTTCGCATCGATTTCCTGGGCATGCCATGGGTGGCGAGAGTCGAGAGCGCGAAATGACCCCGCGCTGGAAGCGCGTAGCTATACAGCCAGCCAGCAAGCAGCAGCAGAGACCAAGCAGACAGGCAGGCAGGAGGCATCAAGGAGCGGGAAGCCAGCTACCCACCTCTCCCCCTTTCTCCCTCTTCTGGCTGGGCCGGCCAGCCGTGGAGCCGAGTGCATTTTCATCTCGACTGGTCATTCCGGGCGTCCGCCACTGCGGAGGGGCGTGACCGGCACAGCTCGGCCCAGACGACGACGGCTGGGGGGACAGGGGCCGCCGAACGTGCGTGTGTGTCCGGCCGGCCCCAGCGCACGCCTCCGCTGAATCGCAGATGGGAGGGCAGATGGGCATTAATTGCGCACAGACGTAATGGACGACACGTCAAAGCCGACGACGACGAGAGAGCGCAACCAAGAAGTGGGGGGACGGGGGGGGGGGGGGGCGAATGAGTCGGGTTCGCGTGAGAGGAGGTGGGAAAGAGAGAGTAATGTGTGACTCCACCCAGGTCCCGACCAATCGCTGCCGAGCGTGCCATCCGAGAAGTAAAAGACAACGCGCCACTTCTACGACGTCACATCATCGCCGCTTCCCTCTGCTTTCTCTCCGCCCGTTTCCGTGCCCGCTTATTCGGGTCCTCCACCATTTTCGCTGCGCGCTCTCTCGGTTTCTTGCTGCTGGAACTTTCGAGAGGAGTGCCTCTGTCTCCATGTCGCTTTCTTTTTGCGTCTCTCAGAGTCGTTTGGTTGTATTTCGCGGCGCTGCGTTTGTAGGTAGTTGCATGTGCGCGTGTCTTTCTGCCGCCTCCCCCTGCACTTTTATTTTACCCCCCCCCTCCCCCTCTTTGTCTTACCTGGCCACGCGAAGCCGTGGCGTGTCACACGCTCTGCCCGAAGCATAGAGGTCGACCGACGGTGTCCCCGTAGGTATGCGAGGAGGGGCACGAATTGCACCCGCCGAAAATGAGAGGCTTGCGTCCTGCTCGCACGGATCCATCACGACAAGTGATGAAAATATTATGGCGGCTGTCCAGGCTGCATATTAAATTAAAATTCGGAGCCTGCGCGTCGCATTCTTGCGTATATAACCTGAAATGCAGCGAGTCGAGAGAAAGCACTATACGCGGGATCTCAAGGGGGCGACGCAGGGACCTGAGGGCTCACGAAGAAAGAAGCTGGCCATCCCGTCCTTCGAATGCGTCGTGACACATCAGTGCCATTCAAATGCGATAGGCAGTAAACATGTTTCCTACTCACCCCCCATATATATATATATATATATATATATATATAGTTCAAATGCCCATCGCATGATTATGTGTTCAGGGGAGCTATTCTATAAGAGTCCACCTATTGGGCATGTCCATTTCGTCTGCTATTGAAGTTCTGATTGGCTGTGCTGGCCGGCGCGTCCGCAGCAGCGAGGCGCCACAACTAACCAGCACTTCGGCAGCAGAGGAAATGGACATGTCCACTAGGTGGACTCTTACCGAACACCACCCAAGCTCTGGTATTGCTTCAGGTTTCAGTTTTGAGTTCGGTCTTCAATTTTCATCAAATTCAGTTTGTTGTTTAGAGTCACCTCATTGTGCTATAGCAGAGACGGTCTGGTTCGCCTGCCGCGACAAAAAAAAAAAAAAAAGGAAGGGCTCTATGACGTCCCGTTCGTGGCGTTTCCATGAATTTGTCAATACTGTTATCTCTGTCTTTTAAATTTAGATTTAGCACTCATCTATAGCTGTAACGTGGGAGGTCAAATTTCCAAGCGGGTGGCAAAATAGTAACACATTCATAGGTGTGCTCTATAGAGTGGCCCGTTGTTAAAGCGTGGTCTGCGAAATGCATGTCATTTCGGACGGACGGCAATGGAATTCCTTGCACAAGGTATTTGGCGCTTCCGACGTGGGCGGGAAACTGCACGTTTAATGTAGGGGTTCTGGTTTACTTGTTCATACTATAGCGCGGCGTAAAACAGAGTGTACAAATTATCTACGTACCAATTTGGTGGACCAAGGCGTTAATAAACGACGTGTTACAGCGATTAGAGCAAGGTAGAGAGCGACGGCAATACTATACTAACCACGGCCAGTGAAGAGCTGGCAAATCTACATGTTCAACCGAATATAACACCGTTATCGCGATAAAATATCCTCGAGCAGCGCGAAAAGAAAATACGAACGAATGAAGAATGCAGTCTTTAATACTCTAGACACGTGCATCAACCTGCATAACGACACTCATTCCGGCCATAACCATCAGTGGCGCCACATACCTACAGCCCGTGGATCGTCCTTTGATGTTTATGTTACTCTCTCTCCCTCCCCACCCAATTTCACGCACACCCTTATAGAAGCGCAAAGGCAGCGGCCGGCTATTTAAACATACAAGGCAAACGACACGATAAATTAAGCGAAACACAGAAGCCAGCCCGGTGGGGCCCGGATTCAGCACGCTTCTAATCGTGCAAATTGCCAGGCGCTGTTCTTTAGCATGGCGGACCAGCCGTCCGAGCGGAAGTCCATTTTGAGGAGCAGTCGAGCCGGCCGTACACTTCTTTTGCTATGTTGCTCTTATCGTCGGCAGCGGACGCTCAGGCTTCGTGGTCCACGGTCGGAGCCGCGCTGCACGACACCGCGGGGACACCGGTGTCATTTGCCGCCGAACACGTATACGTCGGTCCCAGCGCCCACCACCAGAGAGACACGCGTACAACGTCTGCTCCCGTGCCGGGCCACATATGGCACGTGAGCAAGTGGAGTATGGGATGTGGAGGCGAGGTACCTAATGCGGTACTGTAGCGACGGTGTGTTGCTACGAGTGGGCGCTGAACTCTGGCGTTGTGACCTCTCGGCAGCGTGCAGGTGGACTTTCTGGGCGAGCAGCGGAAAAAGAAAGAAAGAGAGAAAGAGAGAAAGGCTAACAGAGGAAAGGGTACCTTATAGGCCAGAATATTTGAGGTTGCTTGTACATAGCAATAAAAATATAAATGGCGCTAATACTGAACGAATTACAAAATACATTAAATTGTGTGTGTGCTTTTTAATGTAGATGTATGGGAAGGCAGGCTACGTCGGGGCCGGCTGTCCCGAAATGCCAAATTCGTTACTCAAGCAACAATAGAAAGGCGAAATAAAGGATAAGATATCAAAAAGTACGATACACACGTACAGACACACGCGCACAAAGAATGCGAGCACTAGAACCGAAAGTACAGCCCAGTCACCCATATATAGGACGGTCACCCATGGCACAGGAGTGAAGGAGCCCACACAAGTCTCCTCATACATACATAAGGACAACAGGACCGTGAGAGAAGCTCGTTGAAAAAGGAAGCACAATGTGAAGAACACAAAACAGTAGTGTAACTTATGCTACAAGTCTAGCCTTCGCTAAAATATCGCGAGGGTTTAACGTCCCGAAACTCCCAAGTGTTTTATATATGAAGCACGTCGGATAGTGGAGGGCTCCTAATTAATTTTGACCACCCGAGCTTCAGCGCTGTTTACAGATGAAGACGAATATAACAGTGTTATTTTTGTTGACCAAAACGTCCTTCTTTAGTTTTTTCTCTTGCTTTCTTCTTCTTTTGAAGACGATTGTGAGGAGGACGTCCCAGTTGGTGATTTTCTCAGAAGCGAGGAGGCCTGCGTAGGCTAACATTTGCCACAGTCATGGCACGCACACTTTTACAATCGTATGCAGTATATATATAACCACCACATTCGGCCATTATCGAATACCAAGTTTTCGAGTTATTAAATATTCCGAATATTCGCAACCGCTGGAGTGAGACCTCTCTTACAAACACTTCTATAGCGTAAGAAACTATTTCATGTGTGTGTGTTTTTGTTTGTGTGTCAATGTGTCTGTGTGGAATACGGATCTTAACGTTCTTCTGCAGCGTTCCCGCGTCTGCGTCAGACCACTTCATACGAAACACGAGAACTTCCCATCCACTTGAGTCACACTACTTCGCTTTCGGCCAGTATTCTGCGGCACGTTATTATTGCTCTTTTTTATTATTGTTGTTGTTCCCTTTCCGTGCATCGTCTTTTGTCCGTGTCGTTGCGCAGGCCGACCACGTCGGGTCTGCAGCGCCATCATGCGTGACGGGAAACTGTGGTCCAGCGGCTGACAAATGTCCACCCGGTTGCAGAAAACGTGCGAATCGCTGTGTCCGCTCTGCTATATACTTGCGCAGTGCCGTGCGCACAGAGGTCACCGAGGACGGTTGGCTTGTCTTCTTTGTTCCGTGGCTGTTCTCTCGCTGACCGACCACTGGTCCGCCTATTGCTATGCATGCATGCATGCATAAAGAAAGAAAGAAAGAAAGAAAGAAAGAAAGAAAGAAAGAAAGAAAGAAAGAAAGAAAGAAAGAAAGAAAGAAAGGAAGAAAGAAAGAAAGATAAAAAGAAAGAAAGACAAATCGAGGAAGGAAGAACGACAGAAAGAAAGAGAGAAAGAAAGGAAGAAGGAAAGAAAGAAAGGAAGAAAGAAAGAAAGAAAGAAAGAGAGAAAGAAAGGAAGAAAGAAAGAAAGAAAGAAGGAAAGAAAGAAAGAAAGAAAGAAAGAAAGAAAGAAAGAAGAAAGAAAGAAAGAAAGAAAGAAAGAAAGAAAGAAAGAAAGAAAGAAAGAAAGAAAGAAAGAAAGAAAGAAAGAAAGAAAGAAAGAAAGAAAGTTTGTTGTTAATCTCTATTGTATCTATAGTTTAGTTATATACTGTTTATAGTTTTATGGTGTATTTATTTCATATTAAATTATTGTCATATATTGCCGAGGCATGAGGAAACAGCAAGTCCCTTGACTAGGCCTCTAGCTCTACATGACTGAGCACAATCGGTGTGTCCGGTTGGTATGGTTCTACAAAGGTGAACCACCGCTAACTTTAATAAAAAACATCATAAATAATTTTTTATAAAAACTCTGCTTGCACATACGGTTTATGCGGTTTGGCCGACACAACTTGCGCCAGAAATTAGAGTTATCGAAAGCCTAATTAACGAAAAAAAAACATCTTCCTTAACTTTTGTGTTACCACGATTATGGTCTATGGTTATTGTTGAATCGTGCAGATAATCGTATTGGAAGGCAAGTTCCCCTAGTTTGATTCTCCTTGAGCGCTTCTGTATTTAGATATTCATAATCAAATTTGACACACATTCAGCTAATTTGGCATTCAGGTACCCTGGACCTAGACACAACGCCAAGCCGTAGTAAGAGAATGTTAACGTGAAGGAAGGAGATAAAATCAGTCGTCGCTTGTTTTCGGCAGCCAAGAGCAAGATCGCAACTGTTATCAGCATCGCGCAGCTTACAAACGATGCGCCCCACCCAATAAGATATATACACGTTACAATAGCGGTTTGATGTCGTGACGAGGTCCACGCCCTCGAACGTGAAATTAACTGAGTGTCAGTTATGAATATCTCGGAACAGAAGCAGGAGAATCAAACAAAGCGCAGTTGCCTTTAAATACAATCGCTTTAGCATTTCAAGTAGGCTCACGTATACCATAATTCTTATAGTAAAGAGATTAAGTACGAATTTTTGTTAATCATGTGTTTGGTACGTCACTCTATTTTGACGCAAGAACTGTGTGCGCCGCAGTGCGGGGACCAGCTGTGCATGCAGATTCTGCGTAGCAGCATGTACTGATTTAATTAAAATCATTCTTCACTTAACTTCGAAGGTCCTGAACGTTTCGCAACTTTGGAAAACGTCATACGTGTCGGCGCTTCGAAGCGTGGTGAAAGTTCTCACCTTTTCTGGTTGCACGCGTGAATAAACCTTTCCCGAAAAGCACGGCAGAGAGCGTGGTGAGGGAACGGAAAGAGCATGAGGTGCCCTCACTCTATGAAAAAGTTTGGGTCGACGAAGACACAGGCTTAACTACTATATGCACAGTTTCGTATAGTAAGTGCAAGCTACACGCTGCTCATATACTTCAGAACAGAAAAAAAGAAAAGAAATCGGCAGAGACACCTAAGACTGCCTAAGTATGGGAAAGCAGAAGCATTAGAATCCTTTTAGTGAAATGCTTTCGATTGATGTCGTCGATCTGGAAGCAGTGTGCTCATTTCATACACTAATGGCGTGGCGCCGCCTCATTCCCATTGGCTGCGCGGTCACGTGCCCAATGACGCACGCACTATAGGCCACACTTTTAGTCAGCCAGAAGCGTGGAGCTGCCGTACTCGCATCCAGACCGAAAAGAACCATTTTGTTTCAATGCCATTAATTTACTTTATTTGCAGGAACCTTCCTGACAAATCATACGTCCATCCGAACATTTCTGACGAGATTTTCTAGGTCACGCCGCCGACGCCGCCGCCGGATTTTCGCGTAATGGGGCATATAATGCTTCCGCATTAAAACGTGTACCGTGAGTCCTTCAGAGGCTCATCACCATATAAAATCAGCATGGGGCTGCTTGGCTTGTCCTGACTTGACGTGGTGGACATTTGAATCTTGAAGTAGCAAAAAAAGAAAAGAGAAGCTGACAATACTGCAATAAAGTACGCAGTAATTTGTCATACTTGATAAGAGAGATTCTAGAAATAAGCAAGATGAGAGAATCGGGATTTGTTAAGAGCAAGCTCAACTTCCCTGAGCTATTTAAGTACGAGAACAAAAGTGGAAGCCGTTTTATTTAGCATCTACTGCACCGAACTTGATAAAGATCATTGCATTAGAAAGAAAAGATTAAAATCTACTGATTGTAGGAGGCAGGTTTTTTTTTATTTACGTCATCAATTTTTTCCAAAATAAATTGTATATCGCAAGAAATATACTTGGGCATTGTTACTGAGCCAGACAAAAATATATCACAATTGTTTATGATGCTCTTCTTGAGATATACAAAGCGGACGAAATTGGTGTATTATACACCGCTAAGTAGTGAGATAGGGCTTTTGTAAAACTCGTAAATACTGCATCGATGTCACGTGGGCTATAAACTCCTGCACCAACTTTGCCCGCTTCAGATGATCTAACAGATGCAGTTTACAGAATTACGGATTTGTAAACTTCGTGCTTCCATTTTTTTTAAGCCTATTTATTATTCTCGGTACTTCTCGTAAACTATAACGAGGCCATAAATCAAAATTCTGCTTCTGGACCACACTTTTGTTTTTGCCATTGAAGAGTGGCGCATACTCATTGGCAGTGACCCAAGTCGGTTTTCAAGAGAGAGAGAGAGAGAGAGAGAGAGAGACAGAAAAGGATGCATATAAAGGCAGGGAGGTTAACCAGAGGCAGTTCCGGTTGGGTATACCCTGCACGTGGGAGAGGGTGAAAGGGGAATAAAAAGAGAAAAGAGAGTGGAAGGGGGAGATTCGCTGAAATGCGGCACACACACACAGGGGCACACACCCACTCACCCAAGTTGGCACGAAAGACATTCATCGAAGAGTGCGGCACGCACCCAGTACCACATCCTCCGTCACCCAAGTTCGGCCAACGGTCGGTTTCTAACATGGTTCCCTCAACCTGATGATACGCCCACTGCGACTGTATACCCGTGCAGTGGCCCCAAGTTGGCAGGGCAGCGGTTACAGAAACAGAAACACCGAAGCATAGAAACGTCCCGGAAAGTGCGTGAAGTATTCTAGAAATACCAATCGCATTTATAAATGAAGCCAATATTTTCGAAGGTTTCGTACTTAAATGTCATATAAAAAGGACGGTACTTTCTTCTCGTTCTCCTATCTTCTGTGAGAGACGAAAACGAGGAGCCGAGGGGTGGGCTGCTCTGGACCACTGTCAGGATCGACGACTTCCGTTCTCGAAGATGCAGGACGCGTGTCGAGTGCTTCCTGGACAGCACTTCACTTTGCATTGTCGTAAACGCAGTTTAAATCATGGATCCGGTACCTCAAAGAGGTGCGACGTAATCCTAACGCATTTATCTCGCATTTACCGCCAAGCCATCACAGATGTTTTTTAGTTATATGTTTCAGTTCATCATAACAATTGCCTTCCCATATGTCTTCTCTGGCTTCATTGTCTGTCATTTCGTATGACTGTGACTAACATACCTTCTGTATACCTTCAGAACCTTCATAACTTGACCACTCTGTTCTTTTTTTTGCATGAAAAGCAGTGCTTAGTGTCATTTACGTAAACTAAGCAATACTTTGAACTATACCTGAATCGCCACGATACAGACTGTAAATTGTTTTGCATAATATGTTTGTATGTTGTATTCAGGTTTATGTGCATTCGCTGTGCCGACGGCACCTCGTTCGGAAAGACCAACTATGTCACGATGGCATTCAAATCCCGCTATTGATTAAGTAATATCAAGCAAGCGGCTGGCGGAGATGGGAGGCTTTCATTAGCTACAGCCGTTAATCACTGTAGCTAATATAGAAGCGTCGATATGCGTGTATGCAGTTAAGCTCATGACAATACCATGCAGCTCAAGAAAGTTTTATAACGACACAAGCAAATTTATCGCGCCATACCTGGCCTTAGCACGATAACTATAATGCGCTGATGAGCCACGTCGACCGCCTCCCTGCCGGTGCACATCGCGAGATCTCGCGCGAGACACTGACATTTCCTTGTGCTCCGCGAAAGCTCACCCCCGGAGAAATAAACGACTTAAGTGGAGCCTGGCAATGCTGCCCAGCGTTGGCTTGGCTTGGCTCCCGGCATATCGCATGCGCCGTCGCGCATTTGCATGCGGCAGCGCTCGCTCGCGCGCCTGTATCTCACGCGGTGCCTCATTACGTAAACACAACAGAGGCCGCTTCGCCAGCCAGTCCGGCTCACAGTAGGTGGGTGGCGCTGCGTCTCGGTTCTCGTCGTTAATAACGACGGCTCGTACGTTACAATTAGGCACGCTTGCGTATCGCCGTACATGTATGAATTCGGCAGTCACCAACCGCGTATACGCGTACGTATGCGTATGTATGCATGTACGCGGAAGAGGGCTTGAACGCGTCATCCGATTCGGAAGCCTCGAGCGATGCCCGTGGGTCTTGCGTTCGAGGCGCGATGCCGGATGTGTATTTATGTTCGAGTGCGAGTCTACGTACTTGTTGCATCTCTAACTCGGACTCCACGAACGTGCGCAGTTGTGCGAAATTGATATAAGTGGCACGCGTGTACGCGATCATGTGATCACGTTTCAGATGGCATTACGCAACGTTCTGTAGGAAAGCTAGCCAAAACGCGTGTGCCGAGCTATTGAGTTGGCATGCTTGTGGGCTCGCATGGTACCGTATTCAGTGCGTATTCAGTGGCGTACAAACTATTTATAGTGTGTGTGTGTGTGGGGGGGGGGGGGGGTAGGCGTAAGACATCTCTCTCTCTCTCTCTCTCTCTCTCTCTGTATATATATATATAAATATATACACACAGAGAGAGAGAGAGAGAGTTTGTGGATTTGAAAGTTATCTTTGCAGTATACGTGCCACCTAGTTATACGAGCGAACGCTCTGTTAAGCATGGTTAGTTAGACACGGTTCTTCAGTGCTTCTTCCCGGCGAGCTGTATCCGCAGGGTGCTCAGACTCAGCCTGGTACTCAGATTCACGTGGTACACAGCGGCGGGGCTCGAGTGAGCGCAGCTGCGACGCCTCTGCGCAGCGCATCGCGTGACGTGATCACACACATTCACACGCCTTCACATTTGCACGCTGGCGGCTGAAGGTCAAACGCGCGAATAGATTGAACTTGGTAGTTGTACTTCGAGGAGTAGAGCTTTCGCTCTGAAGCTTTAAAAATAGCCCGTAGATTGCCATGAGAATTGTAGGCCACTTTGCCTTCTAATGTACATTCTCGTCATCTCGACTATGTAAAATGTATATATATATTACTTTATATATGGAAAAGTCGTTGGCATATTTCCTTTGATATACTCTGATCTGTAGGCTCCTCAACTGTTTGTTAGGCAGAAACTCTATATCTCAGACATTATGGTGACAAAAAGTGCAGGACCAAAAGTCTACACGCTTTCACAGACAATACATACATACATACGTATATATATATATATATATATATATATATATATATATATATATATATATATATATATATATATATATATATATATA
Source organism: Dermacentor albipictus (assembly GCF_038994185.2). Classification (NCBI taxonomy): domain Eukaryota; kingdom Metazoa; phylum Arthropoda; class Arachnida; order Ixodida; family Ixodidae; genus Dermacentor; species Dermacentor albipictus. Next base: position 38,706,237 of record NC_091823.1, read on the forward strand.
TATATATATATATATATATATATATATATATATTCTCATGAAAAATGTGTATACTTTCTACACGATGGGGGGGAAATGCAAACACACGAGTACTTAGATTAGGTGCACGTTAAAGAACTCCAGCTGATCAAAATTAATCCTGACTCCCCCACTACGGCGTGCCTCATAATTAGATCGTGGTTTTGGCACATAAAACACCATAAATTAATCTTAATTTTATACGATCTACAGACTGACTACAGACAGCCTAAATTTAACAAATGTTCCAGTAGTACCGCACTTATAGTGCTCTGGAGAGGGACGCTCAGCGGAGCTTGATAGTGGGCACAGCACGAAAAATTGAAGAAAGACAGAGAGGAGCAGTTACCGGCCCTGAATGCCGGGCTAACAGCGCCCGCAGAAACAACGCAACCACCACCACCACAAACTACCACGATCGCAGTCTAATGTAGACCACACCGAAGGAACCAACACGGAGGGTGATGTGCTGGTATACTGAGAAGGACTCAGCGTTGACAGACATAGATAGATAGATAGATAGATAGATAGATAGATAGATAGATAGATAGATAGATAGATAGATAGATAGATAGATAGATAGATAGATCCCGCAGAGGTGTTATATATATATATATATATATATATATATATATATATATATATATATATATATATATATATGTGTGTGTGTGTGTGTGTGTGTGTGTGTGTGTGTGTGTGTGTGTGTGTGTGTGTGTGTGTGGCCACCGGCTAGCACACATACCGTATTTCTAGCGTTAAGGGCCTCGTGTAGCAGAAAAGTCATTCTATACCACGCATACCCAACCACGCAGGCCCTCCGTGTAGTGCAAATACGTTACTGAAATAATTACATTTCTCAAAGTAAAATGCGTCAGAAGAATCTCAAAGTATACGGCTTACACACAGCGTACAGGCATGATAGCGTCGGAATGTAACTTTAATATCCGAGAAAACACAATTTTGTTACGTGGTAACTCAAAGACAAACCGATTTTCCAGCGTTTCCCAGCGTTTCTACGACTTATAAAGCGGCGCGCCCGGTTCCTTGCAACGCTATCCAGACGGCGCTCGCCTCCGCGCATCCGCGGCCCGCGCCGGAGGCCGCGTTTCTACCAGAAAGCTCGTCTTCGTGCATAGCGTTGGCTGCCAGTGTTTTCCGGTAAACATTTCAGGTGCATAAGCCGCAGTTGCCGGGAAGTGTGATAAGCAGTCTGGGATCTTAGAATGCTATCGCGTTTCACTCTTAAAGGCCAAGCTTAAGCGTCCTCCTAATTCTTCTTATCCCACTCATTTCCAGAACCCATGACGCACGTCTTGGGAAACGGGTGTAAACGATCCCAAACACTGCCGATTATGAGCGGCGCGACTCCGCGAATGCTCTGTCCATGTAACCACGGAGAAAAGCGATTTAGCCCCCCGTTTTCTTTCACGCTTTTCTCTCTCTTTCGCCCCCTTCAACTACGTATATCACGAGGCACGAGGCTATATCGCGAGAAATTACTACAGGCGTTGAAGGAGGTCGGCCCACCGACCGCTTCTTATTCCTGAAGCAATAAAACGACGGAACTTCTTATAAACACACACACACACACACACACACACACACACACACACACACACACACACACACACACACACACACACACACACACACACACACACATATATATATATATATATATATATATATATATATATATATATATATATATATATATATATATATATATATATATATATATATATATATATATATATATATATATATATCCTGCCACTTATCCACTGTTATGTTAGCCGCTTATGTTATCGAGTGCTATGGCCATGAGTGCTGGCTCTGGCTAACGCTCTCTGGATTAGTTCAAGTAGACAGACATATCAATACCCCAGAAAGTGCATGGGAAAACGACTTTCGTTTCCATTAATTGATCATTTCTTTATTTTAACTAAGAGCTACAAATAATTTCTCTTTTGCTGTCCTTGGTGTCATTTGTTGGCTTGTTGTGATATGACTAATAAAAACCGGGCCCGTCAGTCTTGGCGTTCTATATATATGTATATGCGGTGTTTCTTAGTTTCAGTATAAAAGCGGCTATTTTTGCGAGCTTTATATACATTAAAGAGACACACATTCATACACATACATACATACATACATACATACATACATACATACATACATACATACATACATACATACATACATACATACATACATACATACATACATACATACATACATACATACATACATACATACATACATACATACATACATATTTACTGCTACTATAAATAGATTGCGCACTCAATTGCGCAGCCATTAAATGTGCAAGCGCTTGGAAGAGTGCTCGCGCGTGGTCCGCTGAATTTCCTTCCATCCGTTTTTTGTTTTTTGCATGCCTGTTCCGCTGCCTGTATGGCAAACGGCACAGCCATAGGGCGCAATTAAGAATATTAATTAGAGGCCTTACGTGGCCGACTGGACTTCTAGCTCGCATCCGCGAGCCAGCGCAATTAGGCGGACGTGGCTCGGTTTAATGACCAACCCCGGCGACGCCTCGCAGGCGCCAGGGCTGCAAGGCTTCGAGCACTTCAGAGACGAACTTGCAATGCCCACGTTTCTTTTGCCTTATCTGGCGAGCGTTCGGCTTCGAGCGGGGACGAATGTCGTTGTGCTGTGGAAGATAGTGATCTCGCCGCGAGCACGGTGGTCTGAGTGAGACTTTATTTACAACGTCTAAGGTGACGCTTATACCCCGGTACCTGTCTCTGCCATCGTGGAGCTGGCGTGGCGACACAGAGACACAATGGATGTATGGTGGAGGCACTTTCGTATCGTGAGGAACAATTATATGGACGCATAGAGAGATATGGGAACGATCATAGACCTGAGAGAAAACAAGACAAGGCCTCTGAATCGCTCGTAAGCTCCGGAGAATAATCTCTCTTTCTTGATTATACATATACATACGTGCATGTTATACTCCCGAACGGTACATATATGTCTTCAAACAGATGCCAGCTTTGTAAACGGCGGGGGTCCTTGCGTGTACTTTCGTGGATGTCCAAATGACATCGCCTAATTTTCCATTCTTCTACAGTTGAGATTTCATTAGCAGTCGCGCGAGGACTTCAGCGCTGAACAATAATTCGTCGAAAAAAAAAGAAAAAAAAAGCTAGGCAACAAATGACGCTATAAACAGTGCTTCCCTGTAACGAAGTATAAAGACATTCATAAGAGGGTCAAATCTCAACACGTCGCTCAGTTTGGGAGGCGTGTTCTGGACAACAAGAGCGGCCGAAACGAAAATGACTGGCGCGCTGGATGAGCTGAAATGTGAGTATACCTTAAAAAAAGAAGAAGAAGAAGAAGAAGAAGAAGAAGAAGAAGACGAAGAAGAAGAAGAAAAGACCCCATGGGTCTCAAAAACGATCCCGGCGCTCGTACAGCCACCGTCTTTATTAAATTAAAAAGAGAGAAGATGGCAGAGCTTGAGCCGCCGCCGTGCGTCCTCAATCTTTAGGTCATCCACCGCTCGAGCAGCCATCAAGACGCGCTCGCATCTACACCATGCAGCCGTTGTTCTTTTTCTGAGTCTTCAAAGTCAGTTCGTCTTCTCTCGGGGCGACGCTCTCTCTCTCTCTCTCTCTCTCTCTCTGGCATGCTCAGGAATTGCTGCGTGCCGCGCATCTCCAGACGAGTCTGCAGCAGTCACGACACGTTCGTCAAGCGAGGCTTGGCCTCCCGTTCGCCATCGGCTTCCTCTGCCCGAAACTTCTGGTTGTTCTCGACGTTGTTGTTTAGCGTGTTTGTTTCGACGTCCGAACGCGCTCTCTGGAGTACGCCGTTCGCTTATTTTCGTTCGTCGTCAATTTAGGGGCGTCAACCGAAGACTGACCCTCTCCTTGCCATGTACACGGCCCTTCCACATCGGGTTTCTCCAAACGTGAAGCACAAGGTTGAATGCGCCGCTCCGAGATCAACGAATCGGTTGACGAGATTCGCAAGATTCGTCTACATAAAAACTAAAGAAAAACTAAAAAGAAGGATGTGTTTGGAATCGCATGCCCATGTGGATGGGAGGTGAAAGCGTGTGGATGCATTTAGGCCCGTGATAGGAATTCCGGTCTGTACTTAATCGAAGATTCAGCACGCATGAGCGGGCATGTGGGACGTCATGCCCCTCATGGTGAATAGACGATGTGTTTTTCGTAAGTAGCAGGCACCGTGTTCTTTATTTCGTTGCCTACTGAAGTGAAGAGTGGTACACAGCCTTAAGATGTTTCATGCGAAGCCATCGTCTAAAGCATAATAAACGTTTAATTTTGGGGGGCTGTGTTGTAGTGTCTTCCTTTATAGTGTATACAAGAATGACATCCAGTAATGTCTATATTATATTACCCGTGCCGGTAAATACACATATTATATGATAATATATAGTCATATCTATATACAGAATGGATGTTCCACATCCGCCGCCAAGGTCTGTGAGTGGTGGCGCTGGCTAACTCTCCCAGGGTTATTTGTAGCAATAACACATAAGTACATCAAATACCTGCGACAGGTTGTTTTTCATCCCCTTTCAATCCCGTTAATGTATAATATCCTTGTTTGAATTAGTCAGTACAAGTAATTTCCCCTGTGTTGTCCTTGGTGTCTTTGTTGGTTGGCTTCTTATGATATCATTAATAAAAATCTGGCCCCTCGGTTAACCCCTTTCTTCCCGCCCATTATATATATATGACCATCGTGCCTTTACCCTGCCGTTAACTCTTACATGATCGGCAAACCGGTTCTGATAATGAAAACTAAAGAAAAAACTATGCCAACACAATCATTGTCATTTGAGTACAGTGCGAATATTCTTCTCTCTCCTCTTTTCTTTGCTAAATCCAATCGTCAAAGCAGAGTTCTGAAATGATAGCGGAACGAGATGTAAACAATGATCCGGATTAGCTAACGCGATTTAGCTAACCTGGTGAAGCACTGGGCGCAGGAAGGGTGACAGGGGGGCGGGTGAGGGTCGAAAGGTTAATGGGTAAAGTTTACATTGTCGAACGAGCGAACCGGTTACGCGAGAAATTCAATATTGCGCACTTTGCGCTGTCGACCAGTGGCAATCTAGATGAAAGATTAGAGCCCGAATTTACTACTCACGAGGCATTATACTGCCATTATAGGCCGATGCGTCAGTAAACTCGAGCCGACTCAAACGTGCGTCACATGGAGACTCGTCAGGGGGAGCGCCACCATAATGACGGCGCTTCGAAGCGATGAAGCCGTTCCGCGGTAGCCATCGCAAGAACTGCTACCGTACGTCGCTCCACGTCTCAAGGTGGCGCTCACTGCATACGCAAACTGGTCTAAGAGGTGGCGCCCCCCCTGCTCCGCACCCACGCACAACCACCAAGCGCGCTGGAACCGGCAGCCGCTACCGTACGTGGACAACAAAAAAGAACATCAACGCTGCGCACAACACCGCGCAGCAGTAGAGCACAGAAACACAGCCTGCCAGCACCGAGCAGGCACAGCGAGCGAGCGACCGGCGTCAAATTCATAAACAGGGCGACGCGAGCCACACCCAAACTGGAGAACCTATCAAGATCTCACCTCGACCAACGCCCGCACGCCAAGAACGGCCGCGCGGCATACGAGAGCAGCAGCAGCTTCGAGCAGAGAGCGCGCGTTCGGGACCAGAAACAATTTGCCCCCGCCACTAGTGACAAGTCCTGGGTGCAGCCGCTCTCGAAAAGAAAGAAAATAAACCTCTAAGAGGCTGCGAACCGCGCATTACGTGGTAGGCCGCAAAATCATTCCGGCCACCACTGAGCAGTCGCGGTCAGAAGAGGAGAAGCGAAGCCAGCGAACCCTGCCCTGCCTCTTTCGCTTTTTTCTTTTTTTGTCTAGTTTTACGAACCCTGCCCGAACAACTGCAGTGCAGAACTCGCTGCGGCATTTTGTGTTTTGCCGATGACGCCGCTGAAGTCCATGGGCGCGCTTCTTCGAGAGGGCGATTTGGCCCGAGCAATCTCGACCTTTGCGCCGCGGAGTTCTCCCTTCGGGGCAGAGGTATCTATAAGTGGAAGGAGGAGTCCATCTTTGTCTCAATTTACTCTGCTAATCGCCGCCCGCGGTTGGTTCTCTTTCTACGCGCTCGCGAAACGCCAGGCCCAAGCTCCCGCGCCGTCCAAGGCTGCATGGAGGCACGCATGCGACCCCGAGAAGAAATGTCAATGTCGTTAGCAGGCTTCTCCCCCCTCTACCTCTTCGAATCTCCCCTTTCCCCCCTTATTCGTGTTCCTGCAATCGAGCGTGGAGTAATGAGTAGGAACGCTCAAATGCCGTTGGTGGCCGCGGTGTGCAGAGAAGTGGACACGCAACTATTGAGCTGGCGACCCTGCAACGCAGAACGCGCGTCCGTTTTCAAACCGCACAGCCAGCCGCTGCGGCCGCGAGAAACCGAAGTTAAACACTTAATGACAGCTTTTCGTCCGCCACGAATGGGAAACCAGAATTGCCGGGTTCGGCTCTCTCGTTTCCAAAACGGAAGGAAAAGAAAACCACATAGAAAGAAGGAACGGACCTAGAGAGACGGTCCCAATTACAATTATGGGCGGGTGACTGAGAGCCCCACCATCGCTATACCACCCGTTGCAGGAGAGCGAAAACGCGAGGAAGATGGCCTGCGCAATTTCGAGTCCTGCCTCCCTCTTTGGTAACCCCCCCCCCCACCCCCTTCACCCTCCCCCCTCCCGTTTGCTGCCTCCCTGCAGTACCTTCCTGCAGGGTCCGCGACTGTTGGGGTTTCAATCGTCAGACCGCGCCTATGCACGAAAGACCCGCCTCGATATGCAATTCCGCCATCGAGAAGAGCGCGCACGCACGATCTCCGCTCCATCACCGATGTCCGAGGTGATCGCGGCGCCTTGCATATTACGAGTGGCAGAGCACGTGGAGAGGCCGAGGTTATTCATAATACGTTTTCATAATACGTAATTCATAATACGTAAGGTACCACGTTTTGGTAGGAAAACGTGAGTACCTTACGAAACTCGGTGTGATTCGGACCGCACGTGATGCGAGCACGCAAAATCGGCCGCTTCTCGAGAAGCGTACACGTTCTTCCTGTGTGGTACTGGGTAAATAGTAGACAAGTCAAAGGTAATTGTAGGCATGTCAAAGGTCGCAAAGGCAGTTTCGCTTAATAACTTGAGAAAAGAATGGACAGCGTTTATCTCAAATCACTGCGTACATGCACACGTCCTTTAGTTGTCAAAACACCTTTGTGCTGTTCCTCGCAATGGTTAAGTTGTGGTGACGCCATGCTGATAAACACGAAGGTGCTGCTTTAATTCTCGGCCGCAGAGGACGCATGCCGATTAAGGCACAATGCAAAAATTCTTCTGTTTTTAGATTTACATACATGTTAAAGAGTCACGTAGTCCTGGTTATTTCGGAGCTCATCAATACATTTTGTCTGTGTTGCTTTCGTGCAATGCACCCCTTGAGTGAGTGAGTGAGTGAGTGAGTGAGTGAGTGAGTGAGTGAGTGAGTGAGTGAGTGAGTGAGTGAGTGAGTGAGTGAGTGAGTGAGTGAGTGAGTGAGTGAGTGAGTGAGTGAGTGAGTGAGTGAGTGAGTGAGTGAGTGAGAGTCGGTCGGTCGGTCGGTCGGTCGGTCGGTCGGTCGGTCAAGAAATCAATCAATCGATATTATAAACGATAAAATAACTAATAGAGACTTATTCGTTACTGCGTCATTTGCGCATTTGCGCAATAACGCATGACGATAATCCTCCCTATGACACCTGCGACAGGAGCCCGAAATTCAAGTAGCCCTTACAGCAAATGAGAACGAATTGATACTGCCCTCTGCCCTTACATACAAAAAAAGGTGGTCTCCAATCCACGCTGTGAAAGTCGTTGGACAGCAAAGCTGTAAAGGACAAATCGAACTATTTCCCATTGCGACGCAGGCTGAAATTATTCACGTGGCGACATTTGCATACGCTTTACCTAATTATGCGCTTTACACATTCACAGCCCTTGGCAAAGCGTCACCTGCGCGTTACGCGCCACGAAGGCGCTGCTGATGTTCCTGAGGTCCGCAAGTCCTAACGAAACGTTGTAAATATGTACACTGCGTATGAATGCATGTGCGATTGTGTAGACTGTCTTTTGTATTATGTGATCGCTGTGCATGTCATATAGTTATCACCCTGCACTTGGAGTAGAATGCCAGGCGATTATTAAAGCTTGTACCGCTCGCTCTATGCAGCATCATTTGGGGTCCTGCAAAGTGTTACCAGAAGGAACAACATGTTCGTGTAAAGTGAAAAAAAAATGTGTGTGTTAAGCGAGCGCGTGTGTGACGAATAGCAGCGAAGACACGGCGATGGCATGACGACTGATTTGTTGCGCTTCTCCGGCCAAGAAACATTGCATGTTCCAGCTGAGTGGAATGGTAAAGTTGACAGTTATTCATATGTTCTAACCTGCGTCTGTCCATGGTCTAATGGGAGAATTCACCCTGCACGTGTCCTCGTTTTTAATGAGAATAACATTCTTGGCATTGTCAGGCCAGCGTTTTTTTCCGGCTCTCAACCTAGCTAACCGTTTTCATTAGCCCATCCCGAACATCGTGGAGGGAGGGATTAGTTCTTAGTGTTCGCACACTCTGGTGCGCCACGCATCTCGGATGTCATCCAGGGACTTCGCGGGCCCGCGGCTAGATGGCACAGGGTGTGCAGAGGGCAGCGCGAGAGAGGAACTCGACTGTAGTACACGGCTCGTACATGACGCGTTTCGGCTATTCGCATATTTGAACCGGACGCTCGTCTCGTTCATCTCCCCGCCTTTCCTTTCTTTGCTCTCTCTCTCTCTCTCTCTCTCTCTCTCTCTCTTTCTCTCTCTCTCATACTTGCATAGTTATCGTGTGAGTTCTGCCCGAATTTTTAAAGCATGTTGTTGCTATGCGTTGTGAGTCGTTATGCACGTACGAATCGTCTGAAAGGGCCATAGTTATCTTTGGCACGAGATAAGTATAGTGTATGAGGAAGCGCGTGACCGTGATTAATGCAGGTGTCGATATTTACTCAATCCATTCATATTTCCGAACACTTATGGAAATATTTCTTCAAGTTGTAGACCGTAAAAAAAGAAAAGAAATTGTGCCAGCCAGTTTTGTGCCTGAGAGAATTTCAACACCTCTCCGTTGGCCAAGTATTCGCTGGCATTATTGATATGAAAATACGCACGAAACCAGTTGGCATTGTCCAGAATACTGAAGCTGTCAATTCTTGGTAGCAAGAAGCTTCCACATTTTGACATTATAGCATCGGTGCTCAACAGATCCTTATACACTCGACACCTAAATAATTTAACTTCAGTACAACGATCTCTTATAAACTGCGTGAATGCTCAGAGACGTAAGCCTATATATACGCGGAGTGTGATGTATAGGAACACAACGCGTAAGGCTAATATAGGTCCAACATTGGCCAATAATGGCCGTTAAAGGGAAGTGCGAATTTTCATGTTTGAAAACGAATCGAATAGTACCAGAGGCGACATGAATCGAATATCGATTGCTTTTCGAATAGTTTTAGAAGAATGAATAGCCGTTATTACAACTAATATAAAACGATGTTCACATCTCAATATTTCTAAGTTAGCAAGTTTCTATCACTACATCGCACGTTATGAAGCGCTGTTTATTAAAGCACAAATGAAGCACTATAGGAGCAGACAAGTAGTATCTTCGCATGCACAGGGCTCTTCAAAGAGTGCGAATGATCGTTGAACCACCGGTAAAGTATGGCTACGTAAAGGACGTAGCCTGCCCTACTACGCAAGTTGTCATGTTTTATGTCTATACTATGCCCGTGGGAGGGAACGTTTACCCCCCTTTTGCTTCGATTTTATTTTTAATAATAATAAGGAAATGTTGATGCATAATTTAAGGCGCCGACTACTTCTTAGCTCTTGAAGGGGTCTAGTTTACAACATACAGGTTCAAGATTACATACCAAATAACCTTTTCATACGAGCACCAGGACTTGTCAAGTAACGTTTTCACAGTAACACTGTGACGTAAGAAACACATGGTACGTACAATATACAAACTGTATGACTCCGTATTCTTGTAGAAAAAAGGTCTAAAAAATACACATGATATACTGTCGCCTAATAACACAATCTCTATTCAGCGGGTGGTACATACATGGTGTAAATGCATTATCACATATAGTCACAACAGAACAGTCAACATAACATAATCCACAAACACATACATGTATAGAGCGACATTGAAACGAAAGGAACAATAAAAGCGTTAATAACGCCCAATAGTGGCGCTGTCTTCAGGAAAAGTCTTTAGTGCTTTTCAAGCGCTATTCTACAAGGACGTTGTTGGCCAAGGACCCAAACGTTTCTTTAAACTGAAAGGTCTGCGGTCTAGTGTAGTTAGGGTTGATTTAAGTCGGCGTCTTGGTGTGTCGTGGTGTGGGCAGTCTAGAAGGAGGTGATGTATATCTTCGTCTACAAATCCCCAATCACATTCGGGAGTTTCCACGCAACCATTTCTTTGTGAAGAAGAAGAAGAAACGAAATGTTTTGTGTAGGCAGTGCCTAGCCTTAATCGATGAATAAAGGTTTCCATATTTCTGTCTAATGACATTGAAAATTTGAATTCAATAATCGGATCAATATGATACAAATCCGAGCTCTAAAAATTCTGGTGAAACCAGGTATTTTTACAAATTTTGAAAGACGTTGCCCGCATAATGCAGTGCAATTCATTCTTTGATATTGGGAGCGGAACCACATCATCTTTGAGGTGTGCTTGTCGTGCTTCTTCATCGGCTGCTGTGTTGCCAGGAATGTTACAATGCCCTGGTATTCACTAGAATGCAATTTCATGCTTCGCCTGGCTCGCCTTTGTGAGGTCTTTAGATGTTTCGTATAATATACTATGACTCAGGACGACATTCATTTGGGCTAGATGGTGCATACTTTGAATTAGGAAGGAACAGCGCCAACTAAGACGATCACGAAAGGGAGAACGACACAGGACAAATACTATGACTGATTGTTCTTCCTTTTGTTCTGCAGAGTGATGTGAGAGCCGCCTGTGAATCGCGGAAAATTACCAATTCTAGCGCGTCTCTTACTGACAATATAAATTTTATCGCACATAGGATTGCGAACAGTTCAGTTGTCGTGGACGAAGTCGCACGAGATAACTTAAATGATTCTTGTTTGTTGAGGTGCGGTATAATGAATGATGAAGTTGAAGAGGTTGCTGTACTGGAGCCATATGTATAAACGTGTTTGTATCCTGAATGCCGCATATATATCTGTTAAAATGCTAGTAGTTGAGGAGCTTGAATGAACATGGCTCCTTTTCTGAATATGCCGTCTACTGCACAATTCGATTTTCGGAATTGTAAGCAGCCATGGAGGATATTTGTCGTCTGAGTTCCAAATTCATTTCTTGACAATATATGAAGATTTTCTCGAATTTCTTTATGAGCATAACTTCTATCTCGTTTCATTACGTCTAGAGCCAATGGGTGGCTTTTATGTTGTGTTTGAAGACGGAAATAATGTCAGCATGTTTCTGTAGTTCTCATAACTGCAAACGGTGATTGGCGAGCCTCAGCTATTACAATACAGCTAGAAGTCGTTCGTGGAAGTCCTAGAGCTATGTGCAGTCCTCTAGCTAAATGTCTTTGAAGTGGCTCTTCTGACGATTTCATGTTTATCTGGGCGAAGGTGACTTTTTGAAATATTCGAAAAATATACGATAAGATATTCGCACTTACAAATGTTGACTATTCGATTCGAAGATAGAATCTAATAGGACACTATTCGATCCGCTATTGGAAATGGTCAAGTATCCGCACATCCCTATCATGTAATGGCTTACATTGGCCCAACACTGGCCCAGGATTGACCCTATTTGCAACGCTGTTTGGGATGTGGCGCAGTGACAGAGACTGTGCTGGAGAGCCCTACGCACCTGTCTCGGTACGCTTTCAGGGTACAGTTCTAGGTACGCGATCATCGTACGAATGCAGTAGCCACCTCGCCCAAACATGCAATTATAAAGACAATTCTGCCACGGCAGCACCGCCGGAAACTCCCCCTTCTCTCCTTAATGAACTCAAGAATGCGAGCGCATTCCGTGTAACTCGTGGGTACCCGTTTGTGAAGTACGAAGCGCAGCGGAAGAAAAAAAAGAGAGAGATAGGGAAAGGAAAGAAAATGAAAGAGTAATAATAAAAAAAAAGGTTTAAAAGAAACACAGGGTCATGAGACCTAAGAGAAGCAACAATGGATGCAGTTGCCCTGAGAAACCGACCCTGCTGAGGAGTCGAGAAATGCTACACGCAGGCGCGCACCTGTGCCGCCTGGAAAACAAAGGAAATGCGGCGATCCGCGCCACGCTTACGCGCGGAGTGTTAACTTCCATCATCCATCTGAGCGGGGCAGTGCGCGAGAAATCCGAGCCGGGAATCGTGAGGCGAGCTTCTCGCGGGCATCGGCCGTCGCTCGTGCACATCCGAGGCCCCCCCATCCCCACCTCCCCTTCGAAAACGCGCGCTAGAGAGGACTGTGGGAAGGAAAGAAAAGAAACCCGCGGACTCCTCCCACCGCCGGCAAAACGTCTCAACGAGCAACGCCTCTCGTTTAGCTCGCTTTGCTATTACCGCGCTGCCTAAACACCGTGTTATTTCGTCTTCACACTGACCGACCGTTTTTTCTCGGGACCGCGTCTACTATTCTTTCTTCCGCCCAACCCCCCATCGAGTTGTATTTTGTTTTTTTAAAACTCTCGTCTTTCTCTCTTTTTGTTTGAGGTCGGCGCGCGGCTGCTTCGCGTCCAAGGGCACTGAGACAGACGAAAGGAGGGAGCCCCAGAAGCCTGCGTTCGAAAGAGATGCTGCGACGGAGAAAGCACAGGGTCGAAGAGCGAGGAGAGAGGGATGCCGAGAAGTGAGAAAGGGCGTCGGGGTTAACCTGTGTAGCCGCGAGGTTTTGTTGTTCGCTCAGTCCGAACGCGTCGAAACAGAGCCGACACAGCCATCTGATCTCCATCCGCTGACCACGCATACCGAAGAAAGCATCAACTAAAACGACGTCGAAGGCGGGAAAGCGAGGGGTATCGGGAGCGTTGGACGGGGGTCGGGGTGGGGGGGGGGCAGGGTCGGAGAGGTGTTGCGAACGTCGCTGTACTTTGCAAACACCCTTCTCGGAGACGAAGCGCGAACGCAGCAGCCCTTCGCGGGCCGGAACATTGCCAAGCCAGCACGAGAAACCTGGCCACGTTGTACCAGCGTGTACGAGCGAAGGAAACCAAAAGCTCAAATATCTGGCTCACACACACCCGCCGCTGCAAAACCAACAAGACAAGGAAATAAAGAAACGTAAGAAGACGAGATAAATAATAATAATGATAACAAAATGCGCCGCTGCAGCCGCGAGAGAGAGATTGAAAACAAGTGCGAGGGTTCGTGGCTTCGTTTCGAGTCTCGCTTTTTTCATTTATTCCCGAGTGCGAGTACACACACATGCACGTTCCCTCGCGGCCGAAAGCTGTGCTCGCGCAGCGGCGCTCTAAATTGCGAGGCTTTCGCGGAATTCGCGCGGTGAGCGATGTTACCAGAAGACGCGCTCGCAGCTCAGCTTGCTGAGCCCGCACGCCGCAAGGAAGAACGTAACGACGTAGAAGGGAGCCAGAGGGTGGGAGGGGTGATAGAAGGGGCGGTCGTCGTCGGTGCAAGTACAATGCCTGTGCCAGTGATTTTGGGTTGCGAAGCTGAGAACGCACCTGAAAACAGGACGGTAATTAGAAAGAGGCGACTGATTGCGTTTTCAGCGCAAGCCAAGCAGTGTGTAATTAAAGTCGCGCGCGCTGATGAATTCCATCGGGCATGGCTAGGCTCGTCGGCGTAGGGATATCGCCTCGCCCCTTCTCCCGATACCCTCCGAGGCGGACCCTTATTGAATCGGCCTTCTCTTTCTTCGGCCTTTCCTTCCTTTCTTTCTTGCGCATACTTTTCTTTGGCGCTCGCTTTTCGAAGATGCCCCACTACAATAGAGAAAGAAAAAGAAAAATCCCTGGCTTTTCTTCAGCTTTCAGCGTGCCGCTCAGTAAGCCATTTTTGTTTTGGCGCGCGCGCTGGATTTTGTCCATTATACACAGTGGCTTTTGTGCCGCTATAGTCAGCTCGTATGCAAATCTCTCGAAAGAAAGTATAGCACTGGAAATTGAATGCACCATGCTATACTTCGCATTTCGCTCTGGCGGGGAGATTAGAGCTTAGAATTTGATTATGTCTATCTCGTGGTTATATAATGTTTCTCCTCATTTGAAGATGCTGTAGGGTAATTTCTATACGTTCTCCACTGTTTGGTTCTTGCATTTTGTGTCATATTACAGTGTAACGATCACCCTGGCAGTGGACATAAGCCTAGTCTGACGATTATGATAGTACTACGATTAATTGAACGGAAACCAGGACTAATATTCACAAAAATGGGTCCTATATGCTAAAATTGTTCGCAGGAGGAGTGCCATCCAATTGTTATGTTGGATATATATCATTAGCCAAAGCGCCTTGCCAATGAAATACAACACTTAAGAGAGAACATGCTTTGCTAATGTGGCCCCTGTAGGCCTAAGCTTATTGTATAGGCTAAAAAATAATAATTAAGAGGTAGCACGAATGCACGCCATTAGCTGAAAGACTCATAGCAGTATAGGCCTATTTATGATGTGTGCTTTGGTAATCTCCTTTTCAGCTTATGCACAACCAGCCTTGCATTCAGCGCTAACTTCGAGGTTAAATATTTTCAGAGCTTATTTACAGCGGCGGCCTCAGCACCACGATACGCTTATCGCCGATCGCAAACATTATTTTTATGACAGTTTATTTTGTTTCAAACGAAGTCCAAGAAGAGAACCGCCTCTCTCTCCTATTCACCCGCCGTTACCGCCGTAGGCGGTCTATATAAGAGCTCCCAGTGTTACGTTTCTCAAGAACGTCACATGTCCGCTGCCGCCCATCCTCTCGCTCAACTTTTGACAAGTTTCAAGACTCAGCAAAAGCAGCCGAACCCCAGAGCCGGCCCGCTCTGTGTCGTTTCCCTCGCCCGAATTACATGCGTTTTTGTTTTTGTGCGTCTAGCTTGGCCGATACATCGGGCGAGCTGCCCGTCTCACTTCTATGCTCGCGCTTCTTCGCTCTACGCAGGTGGGCAAGAAGAACTCGTCGTCGAAGAGTGAGGAGGATGTTGAGCCGTTCCTTCTGGGGCCTTCGTTAATGCTACACGTAAGCGGCGCGATTTCTTTTATAGGCTCTCAAACAAACGCCGCGCTTACACGTGCTCCGAAGCTGTGCTCACGCTCGAGGCGCGTAGAGCGTTGCCCTATGGCCACTTCATCATCGGGCCGGACAGAGACGTGCGGACGAAGGGATTCGGTCGAAAGGGAGAGAAAGCGTTGCAAGGGGAGGCCACCAGGGGGCGCGCGGAGGTTATGCAGCATAGAGTTACTGTATATGCTACCTACGGTAGCATATACAGTAACTCTAATGCAGCAAAGAGCATGCCTCGTCAGAACTTGCCTTTTAATTAGGGCTCGGGACAAGAAGACGCGCAGTGTGCTGCTGTTGCTGCTGCTGCTTCATGCTCGCGTTTAAGACTCGATCCTAATTCGCCTCTGCTGTTGCGCGCTCCATCGCTCGCCTCTCGCATTCTTTCTCTCGTCTCCTGAGCGCGGCCCTGCGACATGCCTTGACGGCAAATCTCCGTGAGGCCTGTCACTTACACGTACAAGCCCCTCTCGCATGCCTCGACATATTGCTGGCCGCGAGAGTTAATTTTTTTTCTTGGACGTTCGGGGAAAAAGACAGGAAAGGAAGAAATAGGTTGTCTTAGACTGAGATGTTCTCACCAGTGAACGCAGGGCAAAAAATAAAATTAAAGCAATAAATAAATAACAAATAAACATTTGAAAAAGGAGGTCTGTTCTGATCCGCGCTTTCTTGATTCCGCGGACGACACTTGCAGAGACAAAAGCTGAGGTTTCTTATTTTCTTTTCGGTTAGCTTTTAGAAGAAGGGAGCAAATTGACACACATGCGCATAGAAAGACAGTCAAGGTGGGTGCCCCCTGTTGGCTCCCGTCTTGTCTACTCTTCTCTGTGTGTGCATGCACATGTGCACCCCTATAATAGCTACGTTTCACCAAGCAGCCCAATAAAAACTTATTCGGCAGTTCATTTCGATGTCCTTGTTTCCGTGTCACGTCAGCCGATGCGGCGCTTTCTGAGGGACGATTCAGGTCTACTAGGTTTTTGTTCCACTTCGCGATGATGTCGCTCACGCAAGTCACTCAGTTTTCTCTTTTGCATCGGCATGACATGAGCTCTATAAAACCTGTACGCGCATGCCGTTCGGACGGCTTCGAAATATTGTTTCTGAAAGCTTTTGTCGGTGGACGTGGGCTTCCCGGGTTACTACACCTATAGACTGAACTTTGACGCCCCCGTCTATGCGAAGTCCTCAATGGGCGCCGTGGCAAGATGAAAATGCTGGGATACGGAAGGTTTGAATTGTTACTGCCTGCAGCGGCTTCGCACCAGCAGGTGTGCAGAGCATAGGGTCGTTGCAGTTACAGATGCGCAGGGGAAAACAGAATGGCCCGGTCTGTGTTAATCACAACCATACGAAGCCACTAAATAACGAAGTCAGGAAAAACATACGGGAATTTATTTGCATTTTTTTTAGATTGAAATGTAGAAATGATAAGTTAAAGGGAAATGAAAGTGTATGAAAAAACAATGTCCCGCCGGTGGGATCCGAAACAACAACCTCCGCATTGCGCACGCCTTGCAATCGTCATGCGTAAGGCGGGCTTGCACTTCTGACTGCAATAAAATAAAATAAAATAAAATAAAATAAAATAAAAATAAATAAATAAATAAATAAATAAATAAATAAATAAATAAATAAATAAATAAATAAATAAATAAATAAATAAATAATGAGTAAGAGGGGAACGCATACTTGCCTGCGTATTATCGCACTTACCCCAAAAGTATGTTCCCTTATTCTCACCCATAGCTTACAGAGCGTTCACTGTTTCACGCGTTGTTTCACTTTGGTTCGTTGTTGAATGCCTGCGACGACGACTTTATGGCGTCTAATTATGACGGGCACCCATCTAGCTAGGCGAACGTGGGACGTCTGTGTACGCCAAAGCGTCCCACAGAGGCGCCTGGTGCTGTCACGATGTACCCCATTGTTTTATGCAAGCTTTATTTCAAGGCCGCTTGGCGTGTGAAATTTGTGGAAAGGGAATTACAGCATTCGCGTGCGCGTGCGCACACGCGTGCTTTTCTTTATTCTGCGGTTCCTCATTGACGCGTACACACACGCACGCACACACACAGACACATACGCGCAACACTATCTAATAGAGGTTACCGCATGCTTTGAACTCATACTCCTTGTGGCATGCACATTAGCAACACGAACTATGTCACTTAGGTGCAAATTGGGCTACTTGGACAGGATTCATACTTACTAACAAAACTCAGCGCTAAGACAAGGACGAATAAATAAGTGCACGATACACGCGCTGTGTCGTGTCAACGATCAGGTCATGCGCTTCTTTCTTCGTCTCTTGTCTTAGCGCCGAGCTTTGTTTTAACCATGCACAATGTCACATTTTGCATGTTTCACCCGAACATTCAGAGACATACAAGAAACGAGGCTGTGATTAAGTGCTAGGTTGATCACTCGAAAGCTACTGGATACCCCGTGCACTTCATCGCATCAGTTTGTGAGAGGCTCGTAGAGATTGTTAAGAAAGGAAAATACGGGCATCGTCCTTCAGTGCAAACTGTGGGAAACAGAAACTCGGTAGTTGTTCACTATATTCACGTAAAGGATGCCCCGTGGTCTTAAAGGTAGGGACAAGTGTGACTCATGTTCAAGGTATATTTTCTGCGCTCCACGTATAGTTCGAGTCGGTTTGAAGTGCACAGCAGTCATCGGTGGCTAACTGGCGTACATCAGACAACGGGTCTCAAGTTACATAGGAACCGTAGTTAGTCTATATCAGGGACGGTCGGACACACACATTGAAAGTGTAT
Organism: Dermacentor albipictus; assembly: GCF_038994185.2. Taxonomy (NCBI): domain Eukaryota; kingdom Metazoa; phylum Arthropoda; class Arachnida; order Ixodida; family Ixodidae; genus Dermacentor; species Dermacentor albipictus. The sequence goes on from NC_091823.1 coordinate 38,724,423, forward strand.
TAAAGATCTCACCGTGTTGCTTCACGAGCGGCACCAAAGCATGGAAGTGTCTGACCTCAGCGTCACATATTAGTGTTTGGCTATATTTGTCCTTCCTGCTAAGAAGAAGTGGTCTAGTTTTCGTGAACAGCAGCCGGCATAAGTTGGTGAAAGCTATCACTAAACTCGATGACCAACCCAAGTTCAATACAAGCTCCGCTCGCAATACGGTACTGCTCCCGCCCCTTGCGTCTCGGCGTTTGAAAGCGCTTGTAGTTTCCAGAGTCACCAATATTGAAAAGTGTGCGCCTCCTGATGTTACCGAAATGAGCGGACGTGACTGGCTGCTCAGCTGTACAAGTTCTTCTCGAGTTGGACAGTGGTGCACTCGCCTCAGAACTGAAAGCTAGTTGGTATTGAATAATTCTTGAACTGCAACGGGCACCAAAGACGAGAGACACGTTCAATGGTTAAGCGCTGACCTGCCCATGCCCATTACAACCAACTGTTGTATTTATGCATGATCTTCTTTCAAAATAAGCTGAGTGGTAAGTCAGCGCTAGCATGTTCCTTCTTTATGTGTAATTCGCCTTTCGTGCATGCTACAGTTAAAACATAGAAGGTGTACTTATTGTCACTGCATTCCGAAACTCTCACCGAGAAGAAACAATAGTCCGTTCGGAAATGGGCAGCACAACACTATACGTATGTTTAGATTGGAATGGACGTCAGGGAATGCTTGACCGAACACGTGGCTGCAAGCCGCGTGTTTGATCAAGCCACATGGTGTAGCCACATAGCCACATGGTGTGGCAGAGCTGTGTCTGGCTAAGAAAGAGACGAATAATCTTCAGACCATGAGGTGACGCATAGGCTCTGTGCAGTGCTTTATAACGTTTGAAGATTGAACATTCACTTGAACTTGAATACACGACAATGACCTATATATGCGACATACCCCTCCATTGCAAGAAGCAGGAACGTCAGCCCCGTACAGGAGCTTACATCAGAGTATATACACCGTGCCAGCCGAATTTAGGTACGGAATTTAGGTAAGGAGTTTTGAGCTCCTTCCTGAGACGACAACGACCGCAACGGGAGGTATGGAGGGTACAGAACCAGCCCACTGCCCACTGCTGAACACGCTGCAGTGCCAAGGTCCTTCCGCGGCGACCAAAATTTGAAGACGTGGAAGACTGCGACGCCATGTGGCATTGTGATACGCACGTCTATAATACACGGTGGCGTCGGAAACTGGAGGAAACGAGATACAGTTCTACAGCACGGACGGACACTCGGCGGCGGCGGCGGCGGTGGAGGCAGTATAGTGCACGCCAGTGTACATATACACACGGTGCACGGCGCTCTTGTGTTTCACAGTTCCCGCGCCGCCTTCGCTCGAGCGGCGCTCGACAATTAATCTTTCTCGAGAAAAGGGGCGGGGCATCGCCGCCAAACAAAAGAAACACGCGAGCAGCAACGCGCGTTCTCTCTCCGGTTGCCGAGTGTTGTCTTAACTCGCAGACCTACACGTGTGTGAGCGGCCGGCCGGACGACTGCGGCCGCGTACAGAGAACTACACACAGCGCCAATGCTGCAGCCTCTGCTCGCGCTGCGCCATGCTCCTATAGGAATGTCGTCGTTTCTCGGCTGCTGCTGTTGCTGCTTCTTCTTCTGCGGACCTGTTAATTACCGGTCCTGCTTGAGCCACGGAACGCTCTGTGAGCAGGCTGGCCAAAAGAAAGAAAGGAAGAAGCAGCGAGAGGGAAAGAGAGAGAGCATTAAGTGGCAACCATCGCAGCGCTCTTTATGCGCCCGACGTTCCTCTGCGAGATAAGCTGGTAATTAAAGGTGGGACTGGACCGTAGGATGCTTTTTCCCGGGCACCGATGGACGAGCCGAAGGCAGTGCGAGCGGGCCACTTGTGTCTGCATGCACTGGCCGGAGCGAACGACTCTGAAATAAGCGACTCTCTATGCGCGGGGAAGAAAACAGAAATAAATTAAGCGAGCGGTCTTCTCCGACGGGGCCTGAGCGGCCGGCGCAGTCGTCTATGGTGCGATGACCACGGCTGTCTCTCCGGTTCGCGAGGAGGAGACATTGGGTCGGGACACGGTCGTCTTCATGGAATGCTCGCTAACAATGATGCGTGAGCCAAAGCGTACTAGTGTAAGGTTCTCTTTCTTGTTTTTGTTACTTGTCGCTTTACTCAGTGGGCGTCGCTTTAATGCAAGGCGCTTACTTACCATATCGCTCTATCCTCCTCGCAGCCGAGGCAGTGGCTTGGAGGTAGTGGCTGAAGTTCGCGAGTAATGACGGGGAGGCTCTTCTAGACGTGCGCTTAAAGTGCGTTGCCACGCGAAAAATAAACGTCAGAGAACATGTTTCGCACTTTGTCTCTTTCTCAATTACGCTTGGTCCGTAGCAAAATGTGGTGTTAACTCTATGATGTTATTCTCTGTCGACAAAAATGACCGGATTTCCCTGCGAACGAATGTGTGGTTAAGTGCAAGGGGCCAGCGTAATTACCCATGTTTCTCTCTCGTCATTCGCTTTGTTTTCTTTGTATCTGCTTGGGGATCGTTAAGTGGATAGCTATAATTGTAGGGAGAAGGGAAGTATTAAGGGTGGTTGCCGGGCTTTATTATTTTTGTCTTCTCTATCTAACGCGCTCTCATTATGCTTTAGCAGCTTTACGTGTAATGATGTAAGTGGAGGTATAACAACGTGCAATCGAATGAAATTCAGCGCTCCGGATTATTTGACCACGCGGGGTTATTTAATTTTGCACCTAAGCTTGGAAGAGAAGTGTTTTTGCATTCAGCCTTCATCAAAATGTAGCCGCCGCAGTGGGGAATTGAGCCCGCGACCTCGTGTTCAGAAGGGCAACGCCATTTCCACTCGACCACTGTAGCGGGGTAACACATGAACTCTTCCTGAGGTGTCTTCTCGTACGCCCACCCTTACTTTAACCTTCGCTCGGCGTTTTTTTACTTGCGTTATAGTCTATTGTACTCAGTGTCTGCGCCGCTTCATTGGGCTTTTTGTCTGAAACTTGTTGTGTCATATGTACCTTCGCGGTGTATGTTCACGCGAAATTTGACTTGCGATAGCTGTTTTTAGTTAGTGCTTAGTTAGTCTGTAGACTACATATGACTGTGTATCATGCGCCTTGTCCTACAAAAAGCAAGAAATAAATTCCACTCTGGGAAGGTGGATGACCAGCGAAGCTGTGTAGCACATGACAAAGCAGTGATACAGAATTTTGAACAGAGGTACAAACACATGCATTGTATTGATCGGTGGTCATCGTGACGAAAGGCACGGACACACATTTATTTGTATGCATCCTCGTTCATTCGTGTTATACATTCGTTATATACATAGCAGTAGGCCAGTGCCGTCAGCGCCCTCGCAGAGTGGGGCGGGGGGGGGGTGCAGTATGGGAACGCTATTATGATGAATGGCATCGGAGCCAGCTGTGGAAGACGACGACGACAAAGCGGGAGCAATAGAGTGAGGCAAAGAATTGTTGTTGTTGTTGTTGTTGTTGTTGTTGTTGTTGTTGTTGTTGTTGTTGTTGTTGTTGTTGTTGTTGTTGTTGCAGTCTCTTCTCTTCCCTTCTATCTGCCTTTTGTAAAATAAACCGGCCTCGAAACGGATCCCAGCGAGTGAAGTTCTTTCCTTTGTGGCTACTGCGCGCGCAGCCGACGCCATAGTTAACGAGCCGCAAAAGTTACCAGTCGTACAAGAGGGGCAGTAATTCCGCTGGCGCGGATATTCATTCACAATCGCAACCACTGGCAGTGGGCCAGTGCCGCCAGCGGCTTCGCAGAGGGAGGGGCAGTGTGGGAACGCTGGCATGATGAGCGGCAACGCAGCCAGCTGTGAAAGAACACTGCAACGACCAACGCGCGAGCAGTGGCACGAGCGCGTTCGCGCGGTTACGTCGAGGGGCGCCAACGAGCCAGCTGTGGAAGAATACGACGTAGAACGCGCGAGCAACTGGCACGGGCCATTGCTAATGGTGATAGTTTTTGATCACACAGATTTGTTGACGGACATGAAAAATGCACGGAGCCCTAGCCTTAGACAGCTTAGCTGCAAAATAAATAAAAATAAATGAAGGAAGACACTCAGAAGTGTTTGCCAAATATCGGAGATAAAAATTGGCAGTGGCTTAGCTCGGCTATGCCAGGATGTACGCAGCGAAATCTGAGGCGTAGCATGGTGAGCGTCGTTTAATCTTGATTGCAAGTTCAGGTTAGTCTGGTTGTCTAGCTATGTTGCGGCGTTTAGCCAGTCGTTCGGCGCGCTGTTCGTCTGTTTCCTGGGCGATTCGTTTCCACTTCATCTTGTTCCGATGTCGATTCCAGACCTCCTCCTGCTTATCAGAATTGTCGCCGTCCATACCACCGCCTCAACTGTGGTAGCGGCGCACGCGAGCTCTCCTTTTCAATCCTTCGACATGTTATTAGTCATGCGACGGAGCTGGCGAAGCGAGCGGAGGCGGGCGCAACGACGAAGAACGCGATGTGACGTCATACCAAATGGCGACGGTGGAAAGGTGCGGCGGAACACCTGTGGCTGGTTGCTACAAGTGGCGCATGCGCAGTAGTGACTAGGGAGCGAGAGAGAGAGAGAGAAATATCCGCAGCGAGGCGCGCGTTGTGACGTCATGTGCCTCCTCGGAGCACCGCCACGGCGAAATCACAAGTACGCGGCCAGTAAAGCTTTCGCTTTAAGAACCGTCGTTTGCCAAAGGCATGTTATATCTCGCTGCAATACAGAATACACACCGCAGGAAACGCGGAGCTTCACCTAGTCGCGTAATGTATCTGCGCTTTACTATAGCGCAAGTTTGTCAGCATCTGTCTGCAGTACTGACTGATTTGCAAGAGCACGTACGTCACTGATACATACATACATACATACATACATACATACATACATACATACATACATACATACATACATACATACATACATACATACATACATACATACATACATACATACACACACACATACATACATACATACATACATACATACATACATACATACATACATACATACATACATTAATCTTATCAGCCACAGTGTTATTGCCACCACAGTGACTACGAATAAATTTTCTACAATATACTGCACGAAGTATTCTTACAGAAAAGCAATGCCAGTGTATCTAGACCGCCTCTGAGATATGATTTCATGCACTTGATCAAGCGCTTGATGGTGCTCCTCTCTTATCTCATATACTAGCCGTTAGTGCTGTGATACACGACAAATAGTAAACTCTGAAGTGCCTTAGAGTCGCAAAATATGACACATTTACGAGGTTTCTCTTGCAGTAAGTATTCCACAGCAGCACGAAGGGTGGCAGTCTCCGCCGCCTTTGATGTTGCCATAGCTTGAGTGGAATTGTGCATAGAGTAGCCAGAATGACAACGACTCCTGTAGAACTGGCATATGAGAGAAACCCATCGTATAGATGTGCATTCGGTCCTCGTATGTCTCATTCAGCAAAACAGCGTCATTTGTTTCAATGCTATTTTTGGGTGATTGACTTTTTTCGTTACACCCGGATTAATTTGGGGCACCTGAGGCTGTTGGAAACACCAGAATGAAAATGAATGCCTTCCTGTTTGTGTGCATCCCAATGGAAGAAAGCCTTGACGGGTAGGTATAACTTCCGAAAATGTGGCACAAGGTCTCTGTGGACAGGAGGGCCATGTGGCGATCGAGTCCGCAGAAAAGGTTACGAATGTGTGCCCTGACACAATCCAAAGTGACGTATGTTTGGATAGGATGATATTTGGCGAGCCCTATTGTTACAGATGTTGAAGCACAATGATGAAGTCTTAAATACGTGCGCAGTCCTAGGCCTGCAGGCTCTCGATCCAATTAGCGAACATTCGACTTGCGTGCATTGGACAGCACTAGAAGGCTTTAGCGTAGAAACTCTAGAAATGGAGCTCCATATAACTGAAGCATGGAAAGTATGCAGATGTTCCCCGTCTTTTCCCGCATATGAATCTCAGTACATAAGCAACAACGTTCTATTTTCAGATAGGCGCAATGGGGGCTCCGCGAAACATTTTTGTCGATTATTACACCCAAGAATCGGTTTTTTTATAATATAGGTGATAACGTGCCCATTAAACACAAGAAGACACACATGACACACATGGCGTCGTTTGTGTCCTGCGTGTCTTCTTGTGTCCAGTCAGTCCTATTTGCATTAAAGAAACTCAGGCAAACCTGGATATGCGGATGGCGTCGCTCTGGGTATGGCGTCATGCGTTTGCGTATGAAGGCGATCAACGAGCATTTCTCGGTGGATACAGTCAAATGTAGGTTGACATGTCAAGGTTGCTCCCCACTGCAGTCGCCCATGCACCTGAAGGCAAGTAGCCACAGAAGTACAAAGGCAAATGTCATGCACCTACATATATCGAAAGGATATGCTAAATTCTATAAGTCTTCGGCAAAACTTCAACTAGACCATTGAGGCTCACATTAAACAAAGTGGTGCTTAATACGCCTCCCTAAGAAACAATGCTTCGCAGTTAAGGAACACCTCGTCTTCATTCGGAATGCACATAGCTCATTTGACTGTGATATCAACTAAATAAAGATCAGATAGAAAGAAAAGTTCAACAACTGCGAATTCATGTGGCACGAACGTTACAGGCACGCAAATAGTGCAGGTGAAAGTTGCCGGCGTTCAATTAATCGAATGCGCTGCTTACAAGTGTAATTCATGTCTGCAAAAAACGTCGAATATACGCATATAAAGTGTGGAACAATATAAATGAGAGCACATTATTGGCGCTCAAGATCATAAACTGTCCTTGTTTTTGCCCTGAAATCACGTACACAAAGGGGCCTGTTATTTCACAGGAAACAAGCATTGCTTGCCTATATACATATGTATTACTTGCTCAAGTATATGTGTAAGGTCGCCATACAAGTGTTAATCGTAATTCGAGTACCGATTAGGTGTTCGTTTTCAACGCGACGTACTCTGTGCTCTCACGTCACGTCTATGACATCACTGAAGTGTGCACCACCTCTGAAAATTGACACCTTTATGTTTTATTGGAGATGAAGGTGGCCACTGCACCGATGCACAAGCTGCCAACTTCCTTTTTCTGAAGTACGCTCCGAGGTTTCTTCTTCCAGCCTTACCCCATATTTTGCTAAAAATGTCGTTCTATCAAATTTGGGTGGGCATTGACATCTTCCATGACATGAACCTGAGTGTCATTTTTCGAGAATAACATCTGCTGCCTCGCCTTTTTATCGCCATGCAATGCCGAAGCTGTAGAATGAAATCGCCTTTTAAGTATTTGCTCCACGAGAAATGGTGGTCAGGCAACAACAAATATAAATGCGTGACCCTTGCCTGCTGATTACTAATCTCTTCACCATGCTTGAAGCTATATATTTCTTGAGATACTTATTACGTGCCTGCGCAAGTTGAACTTCAACCCTCTCAATCGAGCCAGCTGTGTGTGTTACATGTACCGAAACATGAGTTCTTTATGAACAGCCTAAGTGAACTCTAACTATTTTCCGACATTTCGTTTACGTTACATGGAGTAGCTGATGTCATCTCAGAAACGCCTTCATCTTGGTTTGCGCGCATTCAATTAATAAAAAAATATGTGAACAGAAACAGGCGATCGTAGTTGTTCGTAGTCCGTTGTTCGCCCGCTATCTGCGACATACGTACAATAATTTCAAACCAACTCGATGACTTGCCAGAGTATTCTGCCGGCGACAGTCCTGAAGAGAGAGAGAAAGCAAGGGTAGGGAAGGCAGGGAGGTCAACCAGAACAGCATCCGGTTTGCTACCCTACACTGGGGGTGGGGGAAAGGGGAATAGAAAGAGGAAGAAAGGGAGAGAGTCAGCACTGAGTACATGTGGGAGGGACACCTTACACAATGACACTATAAGCGGTCTCTTAAGCCCGTGCACTTTAAGTACCGCACTAGTGCACGAATCGCTTTTCGAGCCAGTGACGGTTGTGGCCACGGTCCGAGTATCTTTGACTCGGTGAATGGTCTCGAGTCTAGTCTGTGTAAAGTTGCCCGCAGAGGGAGGCGGTGGACATCGTAGCGAGGGCAGGTACACAATACGTGCTCGATGGACTCCTCGCACCCACAGGAGTCGCACATCGGGCTCTCGGCCATTCCCATACGGTAGGAGTATGCGTTCGTGAACGCCACTCCCAACCACAAGCGACACAACAAGGTTGCTTCGCCGCGGGAAAGGCTAGGTGGCAGTTGTAGCCGTAGCGTGGGGTCCAGTTGACGTAATCTGCAATTGAAGCCACTTGATGTCCAGAGATCTTGGGACTTCTTGCGCGCAAGTAGGCGAAGTTCTCTGGCAGCGTCCGACCTCGCCAAAGGTGTTGGACGCGTCTTTGTATCTTCGTGGGCACACCGGGCAGCCTTGTCAGCTAGGTTGTTGCCGACGATGCCACAGTGAGCAGGAATCCACTGAAATACAATGTGGTGTCCTCTTTCCAGAGCATGGTGGTGCAGTTCCCTGAGTTCAGATGTCATTTGCTCGTAAGTTCTGTGACGTAACGCGGACTTGATGCTATGAAGGGCTGCCTTGGAATCACAAAATACGACCCACTTCTCTGTTGGCTCTTCGGTCCGCAGACCACCTGCGGACTTAATACCTTGCGCCATTTTTCGCCTATTGACAATCGAATTCTATGAAACGACCCATTAAGAAGTCTTCGCACCGTAGTAGACCGATTAAAATCAACTTTTATCGGTACGACAGTATGTGGACTCTATGAGAAAAAAAGACAAGTCGAGGAAAAAGAAAATTCGTCTACCTTAAGCTATCGAAATTAATTTTAGTAATTTGTATAGTGTATATAGTTTTGATCAAGCATCATTTATAGGCAGAGCAGAAAAAACGGTTCTACTCGCTTTACCTATAACACATACATAAACGAAATGTTCGCACAGAATATGAATAGCGATTCTGGGCCCTACTGAGTTCCCTCAGTTAGTGTCCTGAATAAGAACACTAACTGAGGGAACTCAGTAGGGCCCAGAATCGCTATTCATATTCTGTGCGAACATTTCGTTTATGTATGTGTTATAGGTAAAGCGAGTAGAACCGTTTTTTCTGCTCTGCCTATAAATGATGCTTGATCAAAACTATATACACTATACAAATTACTAAAATTAATTTCGATAGCTTAAGGTAGACGAATTTTCTTTTTCCTCGACTTGTCTTTTTTTCTCATAGAGTCCACATACTGTCGTACCGATAAAAGTTGATTTTAATCGGTCTACTACGGTGCGAAGACTTCTTAATGGGTCGTTTCATAGAATTCGATTGTCAATAGGCGAAAAATGGCGCAAGGTATTAAGTCCGCAGGTGGTCTGCGGAATTAAGCCCTTGTTATCTGTAGATTGTCTCATGATTTCGCTGATATGCGTGCCAAGATTTTCCATAGCTGTTTTTTGTGGGAAGTAGCTGGCGAAAATATGGATGTACTTAGCAAGCAAAACATGCAAACACTCTTTTATATTACTTATCGCATAAATTTCGGCCCACTCAGCAATACGATGTTAGCATTAAAAAACAAGCGTTTTATTAATTTGTTTCTGCCCTATTTTTATCATCCAGCTCGCTGCTCTTTCGATGACCAAATCTAAACGGCAAGTTGAAGCATGCTATGATGCATTGTCAGACTGTTCCTTTTTCAAGGCATACCGGAAATGAAACAGTGTTACCCTTACAATTGATCTTCGCATCTCTCTCGTATTATTCACTGGCCGCGAACAGTTATAAGATTACCTCTGCTCTCAGTAGACATACATCTGCAGCCATAATCACAAAGAGGTTTCGAATTAGAGCATTAGGAGGGAGGCATTAAATAAATATACATTATGCGTGTATTTGAGGGAGTAAACTGTCTATATGATCATACATCCGGATAGATGATCTTCATTGTATTTTGGCAGAAGCAACGGAACGTAGTCCATCACAAGAGCAACTTGCTTCTGTGGATATATATAAGGAGAACGCTCTCGAAAATGTAGTTAAATACGAGGCGAGCACTTACGCAAATGGATAGGCCGGCACTCCTTTGGATCTCATTATTCATGCACTCTGAAATACAGTGTATTGCTGGGGGTTCCTTTATGTGGGAGTAAATGTTTGTCCCGCACTTAATGTTGTTTTCCGGAGTTCTGGTAATCCCGTGTGTTAGGCGCACGTTTACTCCATTTGTAGGAGAGCTCCGCGCTTTTTCACGCGAGCTTACATTGGCCGAATTAAATTTGGGGAATTTTACGGACCAACTCCTCTTGTTCCCTAGATCTCCGGCTAAAGCCCCGCTTTCCGCACGGCTTAGCACGCGTCGTGACGCAACTCTCATTTGCCGTCGATATGACTTGGAGTAGCGATCACAAATGCCTACTCCTTTCTCGTCGAAATAGCCCGAACGGAAAGTTCTTAGATGCAAAGTGACAATTGCACCCTTTCTGTCTTCGTTCCCGTGAAAAAAAAGTAGAAAATCACAACCGTCCCCTTACGGGAAAAGAATTCGTTGATCCCAGCCTACATCGATCAGCTCGACTCATCCTAAAAGAACGCGCGCGCATTTGTGTTTATTAAAGCATCGGGAAGGCATGAAAGACTGTATTCGTTGTCAGCCGTCTTCCTCGTGTCTGTGCGAACATATTCTTCTATATATTCTCTTCTTTTCTCCTTATATTTACCGCTTTTCTTTTATTTACACTGTGTAGAGTAGCCAACCGGCCAGTTACGCTGCTTAACCTCTCTGCCTTTGATATCTTACTTTGTTCTTTCTCTCTCTACTCCATTCGGGCTGAATAAGAGTGAACGTACTACACCGTGGAGAACGTGAACGAAGTCAAACATGTTAACACAGTTATTCAAGCAGCTATACTCTAGCAAAATAATCTCCGTTGTCGCTATAGAGTTCGGACACGTGGAAGTGAGCCACACCAAAACGTCGGCGATTCCTCCACCCCCAGAGGTTGAGAGTTTTGAATTCAACCCTTTCAGGACAAACGAAAACAGGTATTTTCTTTTCTATTATGTTATTTTTCCTTAGCCAGTGCAAACCAACGCGAATCTCACGGTATATGAAAGTCGAGGCAGCGTTGAAGGAGAAAGTTGAGGAGAAGTGACTCGCAGGCTTCGTGCGGGTGCACGCGGTCGCCCGGCTCGCGCCGTCCGTGCTCGCGCTTGCTCGCCTTGCCTGCCTGCATGCATGAACAATGCACGAGCAGAGGCATCGCATGGCGCGGCGCCACAGCGCTTGGCACGCCATCAGCACCGAGTGACGCGCGCGCGCTGCGGCAACCGAATCACGTGAGAATGTTAATGAGTCGCGCATGCGTCCTGCAGCGTGCTGTAACCCCCCCCCCTTCACCCCCCCCCCCCAGCAACCACTATAGCTGGGCTGTTCCGAAGCGAGCGATTCGATCATTAGTGCTAATGACTTTTGCTCGGGAAAATGTTTCGTTCGCCCGCAAACCGCGTTGGTGTCAGGCACCGAGGGTTGACGCCCTCCGCACAAAACTCCACCCTGCCACTGGCAGACGTGTGCATACGTACGGCGGGCCGGATTAAAGATGAATTAAAAAACCGACGCCGGCGATATTGCGAATCATAATCAGTGTGTTGTCTGCAGGTACGACGAAAAGAATATGGGCCCCCAATCCGGAATCCTCTTCGTCGTTCGTGCACGTGTGGCCTTATGTATTTTTTTTTCTTTGCTTCGATGTGCGCCCTTAATGAACCTTTGACATGACTTGGTGAGAAGAGCACCCTTTGACGTCATTGTTACTTAACACGACATTTTTGTTTCTTTTAATTCGGGATTGCCAGATATATAATGTCGACGTTCTGCGTCCTTTTGAATTTATGCGCCATAATTTGATGCGGTCGTGCCACTTGAACTTTTCGCATTGTTAGCAGACTAATGCTTATGAGCTAACTCAATATTTTCCATGGCAGGCTCAGATTAGTCATTTATTTATTGTTTTTTTTTACTTTACGAACGTATACACAGACTCATGCGACGTTAAACTAACAAGCTTGATTTGAATATCGACAGTTTTTTTTTTCTTGCCAGAAACATAGCATAGGATGACTTTGTTTATATACACGCTTTCTGTTGCATATTTGAATGAATTTTATGAGCCACTGTCCTTGTATGAGGGAAATTGAATCGAATAACACATATATATACGAAACTGAAGAACAGGCTCATTGCGAGAGTGCTGGAGTTGGTACAATGTTCTCATATAGATTGAGTTCGCTGCATTATACAATTCTACTCTCCATTCAACAAGCACACCGGCATCGTAACATAGCAGCATGCGGCACCAAATAGTCTGGTGTAAAGAGTTGCGCGTTTAACCAAGACCGCTCTTTAGTCTGCATCCTCAAGGGCGCAGACACTTCTTTATTATTTCTTTAACGATAGCGAAACCGCGTCTATCATGTGGCTTGCCGCAGTAGCCAAGGCGTATACGACTAGACTGGATGGGTTGAAGCCCGCCAAAGAGGGAGATAGAGAGAAAGAGGGAGGTTGAAGCCTAACTCTAGCGCACTCTTTACTGGCTGTTAGGTTATAATTTGAAAATGCCGACGAACTGACATAAACGATGTCGACACAGACCTACCGCCGTGCCTCAGTGGCTATTCTATATACTATGTTGCAGAAAAAGTAGAAGAGCGGTAAGGAGAGAGAAAGAAGGATAGAACGGTTGAGACGTTATAAAGATGAAAAAATACATCGTGCCTAATGAGGAACGGGGAGGTTGGATAGCGATTATGACGAGAAGGAAAAAATTAGGAGGGGGGGGGGGGGAGGATTGTGGGGCACCTCATGCCTCTAGCACCGCAACCGTGTCGTTATAAGCTAACGCCAGAACTTGCTGTCAAGCTGCACAACCGGCTTTTATCCAGGAAACTGTGAGTTTAGAACACGAACCGAATTATATTCAATTGAAATTTTGTGGTACAGGGGGAGCCTTCAACACTCAGGGTTCCCAAGTGGTCTTCCTACCGAGGGGGGAGATCAACTGGGCTGCATCCGCTACAAAACTTATTTTGCTTTAGACGGCCTATATTGTCTATAGATTACTATATGTGGATGAAACTTTAGTTCCAGTAGAAAACACTTTCAAATTTCTGCAAGCCATAAGAATATTAAATCATTTTTAGGCGTTTTTACGTCCGTTGACAAACGGAGAAACCTTACACTTGTCACACTTGACTACCAGCCTTTCTATTCAAGAGCACAATAAACATGTTCATAGCGCATTATCGCCGTAACGGCTAATGTGCCAATAAAATTCGGATACAGAAGAAAGACCTTGCGCCAAAAACAGACAAGTACGAGAGGGTGTTATTGTTGTTACTTTGCCTTCGTAATGCTTGTCCTTTTGACCATAAAGAAACATACAACTATATATATAGGCAAAAGTCTTTTCGCTTATATATTGTGATCCGCTGCGCAGAGCTGTCGATAAAAAACTACGGCTGGAAGTCCAAATGATGTCTGCAGGAAACACACACATCCCAAGCAAACGTATATAAAATGTCTAAGTAATTTTTTTTTGATGAAGGATCTGACGAGGACCACCGTATAACCGGTATAAGACGCTCGTGGTCCATTCTCCCGATTTGCTACCCCACACTCAATAGAAGAAGGCACAAGCCACGAAAAAAAAGGGGAAGACTTGTTCGGAGTTGCGCATTAACGTAAACGCCTTGAAAAACCGTATTTTGATACGTAAAGGTGATTCAACCTTGTAATGGTGCATGTGCGTGAGCGGCAGTAGATTTCCTAAATAACAACGATACTATTCCAGTTGAACGATTTCTTCCTATAGTTATGATGTATGTATCGTCATGAAAACATATGAGAGTGGTCAGAGGACTTCTTGCTTAACATTTACTAGAATCCTTGTTCTTAAGAAGGCTAAAGTTCACCAGGCTGATGCAGGGAGCTGAGAAAAAGTACGTTTAAGTCCCCCGACTTCTCCCGTGCCTTATATATCTAGCTTGAACGAACCGCTGCACTCATTTCATTTAGGTGTGACACATAAAAAAGAATCCCGGTGCTTTTGCAGGTCTGGCAGCACAGAATTCGTCATAGCCAATTGGTTGCATTGTTGCTTCCAAAGGCAAACATCTAGTTTGTATGTCGATAGTTTTCGTATCGATAGCCGTCGTAAACCAAGAAGTCCATAGCGTTCTTTCTTCGTGCGAACGTTCTTGATAATGCTGGAAATCAAGAATAATTGTTCGTCTAATAAATAGATACAATCCAATGAACGAGAGAGTGCTATATTATTGCTATCGTCTTTACGGTTTATTCTTTCGCCTAATCCAACACCGAGACCCCACCAATATACACTTTGTTCTGCTTGAGTATTCGATATGAGAATGAAGTCTTGTGCGATTAATACAGCTCACGTTCACAGGTTCTCATGACTCACCGCGGTAACGCAAGTGCTGTGGAGTGCTACACTGCTAAACAGATGTCGTGGGTTCGATTATCGACCGCTGCGGCCGCATCTCGATTGGCGTACACGAAGCGCAACATTCGTGTACTTACATTTGGGCGCACGTTAAACAACCCCAGGTTGTAAAAAAGTTTCAGGGGCAATTCACTACGGCGTCTCTCATAGCTGTAGTGTTGCTCTTTAAATCCTACGAATCGATCTATCAATAGTTTCTCGCGTTCCATTTTCGTTTACGAAGTTCACCGGGCGAGGCCTGCTCGGCAAACCTCTCGTTCCCGTCGGCAACACACTTCACGTGCTCACGAGCTCCGTGCATGCAGTGGGCCCAAGAGCAAAAATATGCATCGTGCACGGACCGGCGTGTGTCTCTTTTGGCCAGCTTTCAGAGCAGATGAAAGATTACGGGCTCACATGAAGAGTGGGCGTGTCCAGAGCGAGCCGTCAGTGAGCCCTATAGGCGAGTCTGCTGTAGCTTCGGGCATTCAAAATCTGCCAACTTTTGTCGCTCCTGTAGAGCAGGCGTAATCACAAAGTCCCGCCACGTGCTCAAAGTCCGTATATACCGCTGCGTTGTTCAGCACTCAGTGAAATGAGGTTGTTCTGTGTCCGAAAAGTATAGCCTGACCTGACGGTTCAATCTGCAGGAGTGTGTTGTTGTATTTAGGGAGGGGGAGAGGGGGGTGAGGGGCGGGGAGGGCTTGTGAAAGGTAGCTGAAGCGCCCTGAAGTGACTCGTACACACATATACGGTGCGCTCACTGATTGACGCGTTTCGCCATCCAACCCCATGGATCACTTTTGTCGGTGTGCTCTGTCTGAGGAACTCCGTGCAGTGTGGCGAAAGCTACGGTCCTGTCAGCCGACAAGGAACGATAAACAAGAGGGCTTGACGAACGTCCACCGCTAATCCTCCTGCCCACCAATGACACGAGTAATATAGAAGGATCACGGAAGGATAATCAGGTGACAGATGAACGGGCCGTACCAAAAGAAATCATTCAAGGAAGGGTATATGTAAATTATTATTATTATTATTATTATTATTATTATTATTATTATTATTATTATTATTATTATTATTATTATTATTATTATTATTATTATTATTATTATTATTATTATTATTATTATTATTTGATATGGAAACTAGGAACACGGAAACAAATTTATCTTGCTCTGATTGTGGTATGTTCACTCGTTGCAGAGTTGTTTCTCAGGAGATGTCTGTTGCTGTCATCCTGCCCTTGAATTGTATAATTTCTAGTGTTTGATTTTCTAGCGTTTGTTTCTTGTACCTGTGCATGAATCACGTTCTCCCTAGTACCTGCATTCGACTTGCCTTGGCAACTTCTTCTGTTGCGCTTCGAGATTTGTTTCTCTTTGCTTTCAAATATGTTTTTGTGTTATAACCCACTCCTGCCTAAGGCCCCATATGAGAGGTCGGCAGTACTCCTGAAATAAATAAATAAATATATTATTAAAAATATTATGCTAGCGTTGCCCATATATATATATAGTCGTTTGGTGGCGCCCCCTAGCGCGAGACTTGTGCACGCAATAAAGAGAGGTAGGGCTGGGCGGGACCTCAGAGCTTCACCGCGAGCAAGTATGGTAGCGCGTCTCAATTCTACATGCTGAGATTGCAACAGTTAGATGACAGAAGATTCAGGACAAAATAATTTTTTACCAACCGAGCTGCATCGAAGCGGTGGATGGCAGTACTTGCGCGATAATTGCCATTGCGATTATATATTAACACACCTCATAAAATACTAAGCAGTTCTGGAACGCCCCATCTTAATATTTATTTATTAACAAAATTTCATAATTAAAGTCTAATAATTGACTTTAGGGGATATGGTGTACATGCAGAACTTATATTAGGCAGTACTTAAAGCCTAATATCTATACCTAATATAATATCTATACCTAATACCTAAAATCTGAACTATTGGTACTACGGAGCAGTAAGCGTGGGCGCAAACCGAACGGATATATCCCAGAGGAAGAACCCCGCATTGACATATACGCGAAGAATGGAGAACCAATCAGGCAGGTGGAGACTATTAGAGTGCTAGGACTTCTCCTGCAAGCGAATGGATCTAATTGCAGGATGATACAACACATCTCTAACAAGTCAGAAGAAGTCATTAGGCTTCTGCGTAGAGTTACCAACAGGCATAAGGGGCTAGGAGAACACAGTGCCATAAGATTGGTACATGCATTCGCCTTTTGCCACTTCTCGTACGTGGCTGGCATGCTACAGTGGACACAGGCTGACAAGAACAAGCTAAACGCTTTAATCAGACGACTTATAAAGACTGCACTAGGACTTCCCATCAGCACGGCTAACGATAGCTTATTGCGCCTAGGGCTGCATAACACACTAGAAGAGATAGCTGAGGCTCAGCAGGTGGCCCACCAGGAGAGACTAATGGGGACACGACCTGGGAGGGCGCTACTTGAAGAAATTGGCGTAGAAATTAACGACCATACCAACGAAGGAGAATTACTAACACAATTGCAAGCGGGACTACGAGAAACAATAAAGACGACCCCGTTCCCTAGGAACATGCACCCGACACATAACCTCGAGAGACGAAAGGCAAGGGCGAAGGCACTCCTTCAAGACATAGATCAACATAAGCAGCAGGCGGTGTTCGTTGACGCTGCCTGGGTTAAAAATAAGGATGCGTATACCTCCGTTGTTGTAGACACTCAAGGTAACATACGGGATACCATCACCGTCTATACCAAGGACCCAACAGTAGCAGAACAAGTAGCAATCGCCTTAGCCATTCGGGCTAATCGGTGGACACATATTTACAGTGACTCTAGAACAGCCATACGCAACTTTACCAACGGATATGTGACACGGACAGCAACAAAATTACTAGAGGAGGTCAACAGTGAGAGGATTGAAATCCGCTGGTTTCCTGCACATCTGGGGGTAGTGGACGGAGCTCGGAGAAACCTCAATGAGGTGGCAAATGAAGCAGCACGAGGACTTTCTAGCCGTGCTCTTCAAGACCGAGCAACTTACACTTCACCCGGGGAACACAGGGATCGATTATTAACATATAACGAAATCACGAAGCATTATTATTTAAGCAGAAGGGAGTACCCATTGCCACACGGTAAGCTTTGCAGAGCCCAAGCGGTCACATTACGTTTGCTACAGACTAGAACATACCCAAGTCCATATTTTATTAACAGGATCTATCCTGAGAGGGAAACTCAAATCAACTGTAATAAGTGCAATGGCATCATTACTCTTGACCACATGCTTTGGCAGTGCCCCGCGGTCTTCACAGACTGTGACAAGGAAGAAGAATGGTGGCGGCAAATGCTACACAGCGAATCACTCTCTGACCAATTACGGGCAGTCCAGAAGGCCCGCGATGTGGCTGAAGGGCTCGGCCTGACAGTCCCAACGTGGGAGCGGCCCGCGTCAACCTATGGTTGACCTTCAGGACCAAATAAAGTTCCTCATACCATAGTACTTAAAGCATAGCCTTTTGTTGTAAGTACTCTGTTTCGAGAAATAAATGCTCAAAATTTGCAGCAACCGCATCGCTCTTCCAAATAATGTGTTACCGTATTGCGGAAAGATACAGTATGAAAAACTTGCAACTGGAACGCAATGCATTTCGCGACAAATTTTGAGTCCGTGTTTTCCGAAACTTGGGCTAGGTACGAAGTTACAACAAAAGGTTGCGCATCGAGCACTCGCTGACATAATGAAACTATCCAATTACATGCCCACTAGGGTTATTTATTAGAAAGTTAATAATGATATTTGAATGTTAATAGTTACATTGGTGGCTGTTGCGCAAATGCTTATGTCCACCGCAGCTATATGAAGGTTGGTTAGTGAAATTATCATTATGACTCAAATTTCCTATTAACAATATTTTGCCAGTCAGTCGTCGAAGCAGCAAACGGCGGATCCCCTTCGAACAGGACAGGCTGGCTGCATCCGTAGTGGTGGCATGACTAGCCATTAGTACTCCCTGTGTGGGAAATCTGTGTTCCAGCAGTCAGAGCCGGGCTTTGCGATAACGCTGAAACGAAGGCGGGAATCATATGTTTTACCACATGTATGGCTGCGATGACTGCAAACTATTCAGCAAGGACGCTATAACATAAAGCTATCCCAATATGTTTATATTCTGTTTCCATCATTAGTCCTCCGTGATTGGTCAAAAATTTCAAGCCGGGGCCATTTGTATGTTTGTTACGCTACGTCACGAAAACCGCAAAAACTGTCCTTCTCAAAATCATGTATCCACAATGATTATGCACGATGAGGCCGAACAAAAGATAAAAAAAATATTTTCGACTGTATACCGTTGTTGCTGTTTGCACTCCGCCATTGGGCTAAACTAGGTCGCGCCCACTTCACAAAACCGCTAAACTTACCACGTCAAACTGACGTATACACACTAAAGATGCATTATTATGCCGAACATGACTGTTTCTTTTTTCAATAGCCAGAAACTGTGCCGCTCCGGAAGGGAAAAAAAGAAAGACGGCTGCCCACCGATTGCTCTTGCACTAGCTACTCGGAGCAATCGGCGAGATTGAATTTTTTTTTTAGTGTATCAGGAAAAAATTACCTGGCGTTATATAAGGTTTTCGAGCCCTCTCGGCACGTATGCGACTTAGCTCTGTCAAGTCTCCTTCAGTGAGAGTCCGTTTTCGCATTATTTTCATCGTCTCTTTGCCCACCGCCGCGATCGTCGACGAGCCACCGGAAGCGAAGCAAGGGGAAGCGGACCAATCGGTGAAGCTGGCATGACGCTGTTATTTATTTACACTATACTAGCTTAGCCCCGCCGGACCTCTCTCCGCTTTTACGCGCTCCTCGCCTCTCATCATCCAACTAGATAAAAAAAAAAACTGCCATGATAGGCAGTGTGCTTGCGTTGGGGGTTATGCAAATCGGACGTCACGAGAAAGGGATAAAATCAGAATAAAATAGCTTTACATTGTAGCACCACAGATATACGCAACACATTATGCACGTCAAAATATTCAGACTAGGCCCGTTAAAAAAAGAAAGGCTTTGAAGCTAGAATTCTTTGTTAAAAAAAAGATACAGCCAAACCTGATGTCGGACATAAAATGAGTAAATGTGGCCAACCAATAGTAAAGAGCCCTTACGAACGAAAAATCTTTGTTAATTTTGGCCATGGCGAGCGCTAAAAGGGCAAGGACAGACGAAACATACGACAACGCATGGCGCTAACTTCTTGTAGTAAGAATATCTTCCTGTGATTGGATTGCCATTCATGGGAACGAATGCGCGTACGCGCCAATGTTCTATCAGCGCAGCGTGGTGAGTAAAGCCAGAGACAAATCAACACTTGGGATCACCGACGGAAATTTATATACAATATTTAGCAGACAAGTGTGTGAGCACTGCATTCCTGTCGCTCACAAAAATTTATTACGCTAAAGTGTTCGCAAGAGCGGAAGCTTGCTTTCCTTTTTAAGGAATTGAGGTTATGTGGCAGATTCAACGCCACTTATTTCATGGTTTTTCTGAACAGAACTGTAAGGTTTAGCCTGGTCATCCTGGCTGTGATGTGCTTGAAATGTTTGTTGAAATTCGAATTAAAAAGAAAGTTGAGGAGAACAGCCACCTGGGGCGCTATACCACAGTCAGATCACAGGTGTAGGAAAACGGGTGAACTACTATTGTGAGCATAATGGCCTGACCGATGAAGTGAATCGAAGTAAATTGACTTATTGGACTGTGATACAAACCTTCTGATATATGGTGGCAGAAGTTTGGATGCAAGGGAGTTGCGATGGAGAAACGTTTTGAGAGCTTCCATTCATAGTACTAACTGTTATAGCAAATTATATGTGACGCCGCAATTTTCATAAATTCCCTGAAGCTCAGAATCTTTTTTTTTTTCAGACAACGAATTTCGCTATCAACTACATTCGCTAAATATTAGGAATCTCGGAACGTGTATTCGTTGATGAGTACAACTTAATTGAGCTCAATTTAGTATTTTGTCTCCACCGACCTGAAACATCGGGTCAGCTAAAACATTTTACTATCAGGGACGCGCTAAGCTGCCCCGTTTCTGCAGCGCGCCCTGAAAACACGGCCAACGGGCCTCGACGCACAGCCGACAGATGGCGGTAGTTCACCGCAGGCTCGCCCGCTTTGATCGACCCGATGGCAGCACAGCCTCTGGGAACTACCGCCAGAGCCGCAATGTTCATTCAACATTGCCCCCTCTTCAACGCCTTTCTCTCTCTTTTTTTACGGTCAGCTGACTCGTAGATGTTTTGTTTCTGGTTCAAATGTACCGGGAGCTGGGGTTGGCATATGCGCCTCTTCGGGTGTCCCGCTGTGTGAAACTGTGCGCACGAGATGCACAAGGATAATCATTTGTAGAAACCGCTGCATATTGCGCAGCGTTGATGCCTTGCGCACTACAGAACCAAATTTCAAGTGAAATGTAATTCACTGAAGGTTTCCGCAACGCCGTCTGATTTGGTTCAATTATCGTCCTTTAAAGAGAAAATGTGACGGCGCAGAGGACCGTGATGAAGAGATTTGCGTAAGCACCCATGCAGACGGTCGTTATACGACGGAAGCATCGCTGGATAGGCGTGACTCGCAAAAGTGACAAAAAAGAAGGAACACGAAAGAAAGGAAAGAAGGGAAAGGCCAGTTTTCTTTTGCGCGCTCAGCTCACGTATTCCGGCAGTCAGCGCGGCGCCTACTGTAGCAGCCGCAGAACGCGTCCGGAAAAGCAAGAGCCGCTGCGCAACACAGAAGGTTATTAAGAGGAACATGTCTGCATACGTGTTCTCCTTATTCAGCGCCCCTCCGCTCGCATAACCAGCCTTTGCAGCCGTTCTCTCTCTCTCTCACCCCTATCTCCGCACTGGAAGCAACGTGCTTAGCTAAACTGGCCACGCATCCTCGAAAATGGGAGCAAAGAAGTTTCACGCAGCCGACAGAAGTCAGCCTCGGAGACGGCCACCGGCGCGAACGCAGCTAAATACCGGGAGCAAAGCGGGCAACGAGGCACGTGCAGAAGAAAGCGCGCGCCTTCATTGCCACCACAGCCGGCGATGGCTGGGCTCGGCGGGCGCGGCGCGTGTGGGCAGAGAGGGCGAGGAGGACCCTGGCCGCCAGAACGCGAGCGCACGCACGCACACAACCGGGCGAAAACAAAACAGCCCCGGCGTTGCCGCATCGCCCGTGCGCGCGCGCGAGCGCGGACAACAAAGAGGTTCCGTGGCTCTCTCGGACAGAACAGGAGGTTCCTTCGGCGAAGGCGGAGGCCGCCCCTGAAAAATGATCCAGCCCTCCTCCGCAGGTTTCCCATTACAAAAGGTGGAAGTTTGCCGCGCAGCAGCGGAGCACGAGCTTTCCTTTCTCTTGCTTCTCGGGCCCACGCGGCAGTCCTCATCGGTTCTCTTCCAGCAGCACACGTTCTTGCTGCTGTTTGCAGCCGCCGCCAAGCTTTCGCCGGTCGCCTGCATACGCGGCCGGCAGAAGCCTTCAGCGTTTGTGCGTGCGTGCGCGCGCACTTGCTTGCGCTCCCCGGACGATGCATGCCGCCTTCGGAGGCAGCGGCTGCAATGCCTCGTCCCCCCCCCCCCCCCCCCCTCACCTTCTCGAAGCTCGCTCACCTTTTATCGGCGCTGGCCATCTCAAGCCCTCACACCACTGCGTAGCTCCATACCTTTGCCTCTCGGAGTCCACTTCTAATGATTCCCCACTGGCTGTCTTTTTTCTTTTTTTCTTTCTTTTCCGCTCTCGCTTGGAGCTGTTTCAAAACAAAAGCGCTTTTGGCGTTCATCGCCGCACGTTTACGGCTTTCAGTGAGCCGCCCTCGCCGTTCCCGCTTGCCTTGCGGTCTGTGTGTGTCTGCGTGTCTCGCGCGTGTGATCGGCGAGACCTCGGAGAACCACCTCTTCGCATGTTCTATTGTTTCCCTCAAGCTTACCCCACGGATCTGCCCATCCGCCAGTATGCGTTTTGCGCAACAAGAGACAGTTCTCTTTGTTCGGTTACTGTTGATGAATGCTTCCTACTGATCGCCACGTAACAGGCGAAGGTCGCCTGAATGGCTTGACAGCACTTCCGGAAATGCTGAGTACTGCAGCAGTTCTGAGGCATTCTTTCATAGATAAGCACAGGAGTCTCTCCTCTCACTTTTGCTCTGCCAATAACATACTCTATAGGTCCCCGAAGTTTAATTTAGAAAAGTGCTTAGATACACGTTAAAACCAAGATATATTTATCCACTATGTTGTGCGTACATTAAAGGCTGCAAGAAATATCGTAACGTCACGCAATGTTCGAAACAGGGAAGTCAGCTCTTATCACAATCACCAAGACGTGCGAGAGGCATCCGTGCTGGAGGAATGGTGGATATAGTGCAGCCATCCTTATTTGTAACCTGAGACTGCACAGCTAGCGCGCTGAGATAAAAATGACTTTCGAAAAAACAAAAGCAGAAGAGGAATTGCAGTGACTCTTTGTTCGTCAGTCTGAAAAGAACGAGATGCTACAAAGGTCAAGACCTGGAAACAAGGGCGCACTTCCGAAGATTCTCGAGCGCGGAGAAAAGGTAAGAGAGAAGAAAACCATACTAGAGCTTATCTTCGTTTTTATCTCGCATTTGCGGCAGCCTAGAGCAGCCGTGCAAGCGGAGAGGTTGCGATCAATCGTCGGCGGCGGAGCTGGTTCCGTAGGAAGATTCGTCCGCCTCTTTCGCATCCTCATCCTCTCTTCCCTTTCCCCATCTGCATTTCCCCTAGGCTTCGCGGAGTACGATGAACGAGAATTCCTCGCTTCGTTTCTTGCCCTTTATTCGTCCCTTTCCACGCTTCCTTCCAGTTTTCCTCCTCCTCGTCCACCCCGAGCATACATACAGGCAAGAAGAGCCTTTTTAGGCAGCGGCGGCAGCCGCGGGCCTCTCTGCATTCCTCGCGCAAATATCTTTTCCGAGATATAATGCAGCTCCTCAGAGAGAGGCTAGCGAGCCAGCAGCGCCGCATTCAGAGGCCACCTTTCAGAGCGCTAGCGCCAGCGAAACTCGCCCCCCCCCCCTTCTCCCCCCTTTTCCGACCTCTTTCCTACGGCGCGTTTTGGGATGTATATATAATTCAGCGCACTCTTCTTCGTTTCGTTTGCGCGGCGGCGCCATTGGTTCCATTCGACTCCGTCCTCCAATGGCAGCTGCGCGCCGGGAAAGACATCGTCGCTGACGTCACGAGACACTCCCTCGGCCCTCTTCTATCACTGTTTCGAGCTTTCCAAATGAGCTCTGACGCGGGAAAGAAGAGAGGAACGACAGAGGAGAGAGAGAAGAAGGAGAAGAGACGAAGGGAGAAGCAGCAGTGAGGCCCGAAAAAAGGAGCCGTGCCCCCCCCCCCCCTCTCTGCTCCTCCGCCGCCTTCCCATTCCACCCCCATCAGCGACGAGTGCACACGCATAGCTCGAAGCGAGGGCTCTCTCTTCTACTGCCGCCTGCGAGACACACGAAATGGCCGAGACAGGCGCCCGCGCGCGCGTGATATCGCCGAATGCGCCGACGAGGTAGGGGAAGAGGAGCGGTCGGAAGAGAGGGGGAGGGCAGTGATGAAGGAGAACAAGAGGCCGGTGAGCAGAAGAGGGGGGCGAAAGAGGGAAGAGATAATCACAGAGTTTTATGTAACAAACGTGCCCGGAGAGAGAACGAAAGGACCGCAGCGAGACGGCCTCCATTGGTCGATGCTGCAGCCGAAGTACAACAGAGAACGCAGGTTTTGGGAGCCAGTGCCCCCAACCGGTAGGACGGTGGTGGCGTCGACTGCAAGTTCTGTGCCCGCTGCTGCACTTGTACACCCCCCCCCCCCCCCCGCCCTCCCTCCGTCGTTCGTTCCTGCTACGAGAGTGGAAAGCAATTCGACAAAGGCTGTTGTGCATTTTTTGCTTCACAGACCGTGATGATGCATAAGAGAGAAAATTGACCTCCGAGGGCGGACTCTCCAGCGGGCGTCAGCGAAGAGCGTTTTTCCTGCGATGCTTTCTCTTGCCATCGCGCCCTCTGCCTTCTGCTGCTCAGAAATTCGGCAGTGAAGCACCTCGCTACGGGCATGGTCAACATGGGCGTTTCTCGCTCGACCTGCGACAGATGGCGTTTCTAGTCCTTAGATCGGCAAGAGAGGACGGGTAGTTGGGGTGGTGCGAGGAAGGCAACGGGCACGAAATGCAACTTGCTCTCCCTTGCCTATACTACGTCTCGTCTCCAAAGGGCACAGCTTAGTATCCATCTGGCACTGCTCCAAGATACGTGGTTGGGTGTTACCATCTTGGCGACGCAATTACATTCGTAATTCGTCATGAATTCTTGAGGGCACATTGAACCCTTTCGAGGTCAACTCATTGTTTTTAAGCCAATTAATTTCAAGAACTAACTTGTGTCCGTGATGTTCCCTCCAAGCCCCGCCAAATTATGCACATTTCGCACTCAACACCCTCCTCACCCTTTTTGTGTACCTTATGCAACGACGCATAATTATAAACGGCGATCATAGTACAGTACAGTAACAGCGCCTTATTTCAAAGTAAACATTCGCAGTGTTTAGCGCGGTGCAACAGTGGGTCTACTCCACATCCTTGCTTTGACTACCAGCGCGCAGATATCATTTGCTAATTTCTTTTATTTATTCTTCCTGAAGTCTCTTCTCCTTCCTGTTGAAATTTTCCCTATGAAAATTATGCCCTCTTCAGCTGAGGTGAATGCTAATGGACTCTCGAATATTCGCTTTATATCTAATCTTCCTATTTCTTCGTGATCTTTTGAAATTTTGATTACTCCCAAAATCAATTCTCCCTCTAGGGAATATTGAAATGGTAACTTCCCTCCAAATCATTTAAAGAGATTACTATTAGGAGAGATGTATACCAGTAATACCAGTATCGTATCATTTGCCTTGTTTTCTTCTTCAGTGACCTTGTTATAATTTCTCATCCGACAATGAATGCTTTGCTACTACCAACGACTCTTTTTTTTAAGTATTGTTTTGTACGCTGCACAATGATTTGCATTGGTGAAATGTATTGTAGCTTCGTACATGTTTTGCACTCTTTGTTATTACTACTTGTGACATGGAACATGCTTTGATTGCACTTAGTGACCTTGCAAACGTTTCATGTAACATATTGTAAACTTTATGCAGCGACCACATGTGCTTAAATGCTTAAATTATCGAGGGGAGGCTGGCCTTATGTCAGATGTTGC
This sequence comes from Dermacentor albipictus, assembly GCF_038994185.2. NCBI lineage: Eukaryota > Metazoa > Arthropoda > Arachnida > Ixodida > Ixodidae > Dermacentor > Dermacentor albipictus. The sequence continues at coordinate 38,750,224 of NC_091823.1, forward strand.
CAAACGCCTTTAGCCCAATCTTCCTCGGTTTGCAGAGTACACTGTGAACCGAAATAAAAGGCGTCGTCATCGTCGTCGTCGTCGTCGTCGTCGTTGTTGTTGTTATTGCTTATGCTCTTAAACAACACCATCACATGCTTTCAGTTATTTACACCTATCCTTACTTAAGAAATGCATATATGCGTGTATAATGACGCCCGTGAAGAATGTTAGAATACACACAGCTTAAGGATGGATAGGTGGGCTAGTTGGTAATGCATTATAATAAACAAATAGAGTGCTAAAAACACAACGGACGTAGAGGAAGAAACACACACCACACGCGCTTGTGGTGTGTGTTTCTTCTTCTACGTCCTTTGTGTTTTTAGCACTCTAATTTTTATTTTCAGCTTGCCAGATTGAAAGAGAAAAAGAAAGTGCTAAGGTCACCGTCTGAAGCTGCTTCTGACCTCCACAAGGAAGCCCTCGTAACTGAATTCCTTGTATATAGCAGATTTAGTTTCGTTATTGGAAGTGTGACGAGTGCAACATGACACGCACACAATAAGTGAACGACAACAGCGTGAGCAGTAGTAACAAGTGCTTTAGCTGTTATATGTATGCACAGAGAACGCCCATTAAATTAAGTTAACAACAGAATTCCGCATGTCTGGCATAAGACACTGTTCTTCCATGTGCTAGGCAATTTTGTTGGTCACGAAAAGCATCGCTACTTCAAGCACCTTCCACAAAAACTGGCAATAATGTGCTTCAAGAAAACACAAAATTAACGCTAGTTGGACTGAAATAGTTTGGTTTAAGAAGTCCTTTAAAAGTGAAATGTGGTTTTAGTAAAGTTGATTTATAAAGTTATTATTAGATAACGATTAATAACTCATAGAATTTCGTTCTACGAGAAGAGTTTATAGGACGACGCTTCGTATGCGCTGCTGAAGTGCCTGAGTAGAACAGATAGCGGGGCCAATAGAGGCCCTCCATTGGACTACATTGGCACACAGGAAAAAGTTGACCTGACTTACAGGACCAATGTGGACCCGCACTCGGTGCTGCTCGAGTGCCATTTCTTGACGACTATAGAAAAAGTTGGCACTCTATAGAATTTGGTCAAGCTAAATGGGACAGAATAAAGTGAACAATGTCCGTGTGTGAAATACAATGTAAAAAGCGGCCCACGCTGCCGTGGATGCGCGGAGCCGAGTGCCACCTGGTGGTGGTGCAAGAAACACAGCGGAGGTGACGTCGAGCGCGCCCTCCACTGTGATTGGTTGGCCTATTCGTCAAAAGAACAGCCCCGCAGCACCGACGGTCACGAAAACCCGGCGAGGCTCGAGCGCTCTTAAAAGAAAATAACCACTGTCAGGACGTGATGCTTTGATTTTCGTTTACATAGCTGTGTCTGTAAAGTTGCTATTAGAAAAAGTTAATGTGGGCAATATACCGTATGTCCTAGCTCACGTAAGCCAATCTGATAATAGAAAAAAAATGATAAAAAACTACAACAAACTGCAAGATATGATTTAAGATGGTGTTTAATACAATATTTAATACGCAAGATATGACACACGGTGTTCGGACTTCAGACTTCTGACGACCGAACACCGAACATCTTAAAATCGTGTCCTGCACTGTTTTTTTTTTCCTTTCCTTCTTTGAATGACATATTGGCTAACGTCAGCTGGGACACCTTATGTAAACATGTTTACATACAAACGATTTGGAAATCGCATTGCCTTTTCATTATTTTTTTTTTACTTTTTCTGTACGACGTCTACATGCTTATCTATAGACAAAAGTCGTTAGCAAGTCGAGTTTCTTTGGTGTGGTCCATAGACTGTGGAGCGCCCTGTTCCTACCCCCTACCTCCACCGGCTTTCAACCTTCCACTGTCGCGGAAGAACTTTCTGGCGTTTGCACTGAAGGAATGGAGTGATTGATGACTATGTTGATAATCAGAATGATGATGATTCCCTCGCGGCACGCCGCACAGCTTTCCGTATACCGCCCACTCAGGAAAGTACTTTCTAGCAGCTAACTCAAGTATGAAAGATTCGCACATTTATTTATTTATTTATTTATTTATTTATTGGTTGGTCAATTGATTGATTGATTGATTGATTGATTGATTGATTGATTGATTGATTGATTGATTGATTGATTGATTGATTGATTGATTGAGAAATACTCCACATAATCCCAATATGGCATAAGCCAGGAATCGAGCTTCATGTCCGAAAAGTGCATTGAAATTCGTCGTCGTCCTCGTCTTCTTTTACATACGAGTGTCTGTGAACGCGTACCTAGTAGATGAGAACGCGGGCTGTATTGTGTTGTCTTTCTGTCTAAATCTAAACTGCTGCTTGACTGGGTGTTAGATTGCAATGAAGTCGTACCCACAAGATCGCCCGTCGATCCCCCATCCTTTATTGGTGCACCTCTTTCTTTCACTATTGAATTTCTTCTACATCGAGGGTTGTTATATAGTGAGGCCCCGATACTCGACTCCGTGGCTTTTCGTATAATATCCGGCCCGCACAAGCGCTTTTCGCAGTTCATCGCTCACAACCTGTTTCAAAAATTATGCTTTCAACATGCGAGGCTACCCGAAGTCGTGACTTCTTAGCGTGCTAATGCAGTGCTCAGCCGAGCATTAAACCCATAGGTGCAATAAACAACTCACCTTTAATGGACGTCGACTTTGGCCTGTAGGCCGGAGTGCCGGCGCGCGAGAAACAAAAATTCCAAGCAAAATCTCGACTCCGCGAGCGTGACCGCGAGTTTCACGTCGCATGTTTTATGTGCGCCAGGTTAAAGTGTGGCGCCCCGCGTGTGGTATCATTCAGCCATCCTTTAATACGAGCACGAGAATTAATTTCCTGACATCACAGTGATGAACTGACACAAAAGCAAAAGAAGAAAGCGAAAAGCACAAGGTACGTGTACAGCCACTGCATGCAACTTTGTGTCGACGCGGATGCCTTTTTAATGCAATAAGCGTTTCCCGAACATAAATTCTGAAAGAAAAAAACAGAGTGAAGTAAACTCAAGCGCTGGACAGTCACGTAGGCTTCTATATAGGAGGTCCCCGCGACGGCTTTTTACCTTGTGCCACCCACTGCATGGAAGGAAGTCGGCTGTTTACATGCATAACACGTCTCGCGTTTATAATTATAGAGAGTAAGGGTAATTTGTAAAAAGCACTGCAAGAAAGTTGCTTCGATAACCAGTAATTATAGTTATCATTGGTTCAAACCAATATATATACGCTAACGTAGCAGCACCGGTCGTGTACGTAGCTTCTTATCGCGCTACGGCGCTGTGACAGAGTGGTGCACATCAAGCTGTGTCAACTTTTGAATGAGTATTTTGTGGCAAACGACATCAAACGCGTTACTGAGGTCAAAATAAATAACATCCAGCTGTCCTTTCTTATGCACTGCCTGAGAGGCATGCATCATGAAGCTAACGAGGTTTGCAGTTGTGGAGCGTCCAGATATGAATCCATGCTGCTGAGAAATGATAGTATCTTTAATAGAGGATGAAATTATTGAGTGCAGAGTTGACTCAAATAATTTAGATGCTGCGCATAGGAGAGAAATAGGCCTGTAGTTCGTCGCAGCAGTTTTTTACCCCTTACTTAAAGACGGGAACGACCCGCGCTGTTTTCCAAGCCTTTGGAGACGTGTTCGTCTTTAAAGCAGAATTAAAAATACAGGTAAGCACCGGAACAAGCAAGGACCCGCATGTCTTAATCAAAGCAGGTGGAATGTCGTAAGGACCACACGAAAAAGACGGCTTTAAGCGTTTGATGTTCCTAAAGACAAGTTCATCTGAGACCGACAGACTTGAATCCAGGGAAGGGGGATTCGAAAGCTTACTAACTCCGTCATTGTACCCTTTACCGTACACAGACCCGAAGTGTATAGGGCGAAGGCGCCCGCGACATCTGAGTAGAGAGATATCTTGTTTGTTATTGTTGGTTGACTGTTCACAAACGTGCCTCCAAAATGACTTTGAATATTTAGAAGCACTAGCTTCCACATGTGCTGTGTAGATGAAATTATCACTCTTGCAAAGACGTTTAGAAAGTGCGTTGTACATGTTAGAATCTATATGCCAGTGTTACTGATTTGTACGCTGTGCCTTCCTGTGAGCACGGTCTTTTAGCTTCGAAGTTGTTTTGAGTTCAACAGAATACCAGTGGGGAAATTTAGAGCGTTTGTCACCTTTTAATGGTATAAACTTCTTCATTCCATCGTGAATAATATTCGTGAATGCCGTGACTTGGTCATTAACATCTGTTAGTTGTATTACTGAATTCAGGCCAGTCCGCCTTATTAAGATAATGGTGAAGACGCACGTAATCTCCGCTTGAGAAATATAAAAGACCGAGGTGTTGCTGTGTCCTTTAATCTCCTGCTACTAGGCATCGCAAATTGTAATTAATTATGAAGCGGGGGATGATATTGATCTGGCTTAACAAGGGGAAAGCCGCCAAAAGACACATTCACAGCTTCTGCATTACTAAAGCATAGGTCTAGTGCATTGCCACAAGAGTTCAGAATTTCTTAAATAATAATAATAATAATAATAATAATAATAATAATAATAATAATAATAATAATAATAATAATAATAATAATAATAATAATAATAATAATAATATAATAATAATAATAATAATAATAATAATAATAATAATAATAATAATAATAATAATAATAATAATAATAATAATAATAATGAACTTCATGCATTCTAAACTATCTATCTATCTATCTATCTATCTATCTATCTATCTATCTATCTATCTATCTATCTATCTATCTATCTATCTATCTATCTATCTATCTATCTATCTATCTATCTATCTATCTATCTATCTATCTATCTATGCCGAGTCAATGAAAGAACTTTATTGGAGGTCCAGTTCTCTTGTCACGATGCCGTATAGAAGTTGTTGCATTGTTGTCATTCCAGCTTTCTCATCCAACTCTCGTCATGCCATCGTCGTCACGCCATCATACAGGCTTCGCGATACGGTTGTCAACACGCCATAGTCGTCACACACACGCTTTTCTCTCGTTGTCCGTATACCGTTGTGATGTCATTATCACCATACAATCGTCGTCATACAGTCGTCATCATACAGTCATCGTCACGCATTCGTTGTCACAGCGTCATCGTAATGCCATCGCGGCCGCTCCGCCGTCTTGATTCTAAGTTAGTCACCCGACTTTCGTCCTGCCGTCGTTCTCACACCATTATCGCCATAACCGTCGCCGTCACACTGTTCTACAATCGCCATCACTTCAGTAACGTCCTCTTATGCCATCGTCGTCAGACCGCCTTCATCGATCCATGGGCGCCATTGCCCCTTCTTCATTCTATCCTAATTATTCTGCCATCATTCAGTCGCGATTATGCACCGTTGGCATGCCATCGCCTTCATTGCGGCGGCGTCAAACAGTAGCTATCATGCCTCCGTTTTCATATCGCCGCCCTCATTCTAGCTTTGTCGTCTGGTTGTCGTCGTATACCGTAGTCGTCACGTCATCGACGCCATGTACCATTGTTCTGACGTCACAGTCACGCTGTCATTGTCATGCCAATGTCATCATTTAAGGATCCTTATCTCACTGTCCCCGTGACTTCATCCTATCGCCTTTGTCATTCCATTGATATAGTTCCTTCATCATTCATCATTCATCATCATCATGAATGCAATAGCAAAGTCGCACGATGCTGGTGTATGTCGCATATAGCAGACGCAACTGAAATGTCATAATGACCGCTACAGGTGTAAAATAAGGTGACTTCAGGAATACGGAGGGCCACTACAATGCTCTAATGATCATCGCATTAAGATCGAGTCTTTGTCCGATGAGTTCTGCCGTAATTTTTTTCTCTAGGTGTCGAGAATCGATGTCAGGTGCCATATTTTGAGAGGATTTTTTTTTTTTCGTTCGGATATATTAATTTCTTATCCTAGATCGAAAGGAACAGTCTTCTGAAAAGTATATAATAAGAAGTCTCCCCGCGAATGTGCAAAACAGTTATCACTTGAAGACCATGGATTGCTTGCAAGAAATTGTCGCGCATTCTCCTCACATTTCTACGTGAAATTGAATTATTGGACTCATGATGACAGATAGCGGTGGCATGGAAAGACATGCCTCTTGTTGAGCAATTGCCGACCAGCCAGGTGTGCTATTCTGGATGCTATGAAATGTCGCCATGTTGCCGTCTCGATCCAATCAGAGAGGTCATAACAGCCCTGAGAGCCAATCAGGATTGAGAAGATGGCGAATTAGACGATATGGAGAAACTTGAGAATGCTCAGAATCGTATTCAATAGGTTTGCCGGGCTAACCTCGCCTGAAGCACCGTCAGCACCAGCACCACTTGTGGGCTGATCGACCCGTAGCAAAAGCGGGAGTGCAGCTTGGTCAAGGCGAACAGAAAGAACAAACGGAATGCAAAATGAGACGAATCATCTCAGAATAAATGTTCCGGCTTCTATCGGGCAGCCTAATTTCAACGATGTATAGAAAGTGGTTAGCACAATGCCCTCGTCACACTGCACCAGTAACGTTCGCCACATGAAAAGTCGACGCTTTTAACTTTTTTTTTTCTACTCCCCGAAAGAAAACATAAAAAAAAACTGGGGCTTTATAGCTTTTGATGGAACCCGACAGATGGCGCAACACGTCCAGTTGCCATGACGGTAATGCTCGGGGCAGCTTTGCCCGCCTCGCTCCGTCGGGGTCATCGCGACGAGCACCGCACGGAGAGCGTCTTGCTTGGGAGCGTGCTTTGATGAGGCACACATATCTGTGAGAATGGACGACTGGCACGATTTACGGCGTAATGTCCGGAAGCAAAGCACCATTTAACATTTCCTGGCGCCAAATATTTATAACAAATGGAGGAGGAGTATAGGAAAAGGAGGGGGAAAAAAAGAAGAAAACCTGGTAAATGGGAAGAATTAAAAAAAAAGATGAACGAACGAGAAAGTAAAGTTGTAAATGTGCGACCGAGCAGAGTAATATTTACGGCGTAATTGAGGATGAGCTGGGGAATGCAGTGCTTCGGAAAATGAAACGCAACACGGACGCGAAAAGCCTGGTTTGTAGCGCTGATAAAAGCGGGGAGAAATTGCCCTACATGCTCCACAGACCGCTGCACGAGTTGAGACCACACAGGCGAAGGGCAGAGAACCGTATAATGTCGCCTCCTTCAGAGAAATCTTTTTATCTCGGAGGTTCTTATATATATGTATGGAAATCGAGAGGTTGTTTTATTCGACGCCCACTGAATTGACCTTGCGAGCTCTGTTGAGCTTATGTATACGAGAATGCCTAGCCTTATGCGTAATGTTCGCAGGATATTTATTCATGCCGTCAACTGCCTTTTGCGCAACTTGCCAAAGACCGGGAAGAAGATGAAGTGCCAAGCTTACATCTTGATACTCCGATTGCGCTGAAATTGCGATGAATCACACCCCAACAAAACGGTTGTCACACACACACACATACACACAAACACACACACACGCACGCCCATGTGTGTGTGTGTGTGTGTGTGTGTGTGTGTGTGTGTGTGTGTGTGTGTTCGTTAACGTTGTCATGGGAACAGTGGAGCCCATTTATTTCCTCGAACACACTGCAATTTTACTGCCGTCGCTAAATCCTGTTTCCTCCTCTATGTATAGCGTACGCACAGGTCACTCGGCATTCACGTTCAGCGTGCCGCTACCAAGGTTCCAAGAAAACGTAAATCAAGGCAGCCCGTGGCGTTGTCAGAGTGAACTATAGGCGGCTCCGCAAGGACGACAGCCTGTCGGAATACTTCGCCCCGCGACAGCGCGCAGTATAACGAGCACGGGAAGGCGGCAAGCGAGGAGCGGGCGTCGCTGACGTGGCCGTCGTTTGAGAAGCTCGGCGCAATTATTCATCTTTTGTTTCATTTCCCGAGCGTATGTACAAAGAAATCGACGAGTGTTTGCCCACGGCACAAGGACCTGCGAATCGCGGCTCGGAACGAGACACAGCAAGCCGGTCCATTGAGGACATGCGCATAACAAAGGCGCGCCGATGGAGTTACGCGGTCGACGCGGTGGGAAGTGTCCGCAGCTTTTTTTTTTTTTTTTGGTTTCGAATGCGTGTGCACCGTTGCCGGCTGCAAGCAGCCGGGACTGACCCAGACGGAACCTTTACGGGTGAGCGCGCGGCCAAATATTTTCTCTGCCCACAGAAGGCGGGACGTCGGCGGGTCGTTAAGCTCTCAGACATGCGCTGTCTTTTGAGACGAGCGCTCGATCGTCATGTGTGCTCTGGGACCGGTGCGACTACAGCTCTCGAGGTTGTCGGGCTTTCGTCTGGGCTTCTTGTTCGCGCAGCTATTAGCCGCGCTTACGCTCGGGTGTATCTGCATGACAAAGCCGCTGCAGCTGTGTAACGGGACGAGTGTTCTCAAGCTTTTGCAGTATGCAAACGAAGGTTCCCTTAAAGACCGCGAGAAAGATCGGATGGTTGAGAGGCACGTATCGACTGAAGGGTTAAGGAGGCGCCGACCTCGTGTATATTATTAGGGTGTGCGAATATATTTATTTTCACCATAACGGTCCTTCAAGGGTACGTATAGTTCGAATGATGATACAACCACACTTCTCCTTATACGGAAAACGTGCACGGCCGTTGCTAGAACTTTAGAAGATGTGGGCGAGCTGCTTAAAGCTATTGCGGTTCGTGGTTCATTGATTAGTTAGTCAGAATTTCTTTGTAACATGGTACCGGGTAGTCCTTTGCTGTTCTGTTTTACATCAGGTCACTGTGGAGACATTAAAGTAACGAGTACCTCGACTATATACCATTGTTCTACGATATGTGTCAAATTATGCTCGTTGCAGGTAACTGTATAGATGGCTACGCGATGTTCGCGGAATCACAGTGTACTGACGGCTAACGGTAATACACATAATATGTATCATACATGACGTAAGCAATCCTATGACGGCCTGCAAAGAAGTTGAAACAAGACAAGGGGCAGGGGCGGCAGGAGAATAAAGAAGTGCGATAAACAAAATGGAGTCCATGTTCTGAGGATATATATATATATATATATATATATATATATATATATATATATATATATATATATATATATATATATATATATATATATATATATATATATATATATATATATATATATATATATATATATATATATATATATATATATATATATATATATATATATATATATATATATATATATATATATATATATATATATATATATATATATATATATATATATCACCGTCTAAATTCAAGCGCAGGCTTTCTTCCTTCTTTCTCGACACCCATCGAAGCTGTGCTAGCATCTCAAAACAAACCAAGCTGGCCTCCGCGGCGTCAGGGATCCCGATTCGCGGCGCTCCAACACTGGCGCACGCTCTCCGCCGAAGTGCCCTGTTGCCTGCTGAATCCGAAATAAACTCGCAGATTTCCGTGGAACCGAGTCCGAGCAGATGCGTGTATCACAGACGTGCGTCGCGACGAAAGACGAAACACAGACCAGCCAGTGGAAACAAAGTTTCCAAAACACGGTGGCGGAACCTCACGAGCACAAACTGCGCGCGCGTGTGAGGAGCTGCTGTTCGCGCCGTCGTAACTCCGTCGCCGAGACACCCCCCCCCCCCTCCTCTCTCTATGTTTCTTTTTTTTCTTCTGGAGTCATCTGCCCCATGTTGTGCCGAACAAATTTTCAGACACCCGCCACTGACTATAACCCGCTTGTATATCGAATGACGATGCGGCCGCGTGGCAGCCAGAAATGATATGTGGCGCTGTTCCTTGTCTTAAACTTTCTATGCTTTCTTTCTTAATCGCGTTTGATATACTGCGTATGCGGAGCCTGCAAGCCAACACAGATATGCCATTTACGAAGCGTACGCATTCAGAACAGGCGTACATGCGCGGACTTCGTATGCGCGAAGTCGGAAAGTAATTTGCAATAAACTGCAGCATGTTGCAATTTTGCTCTGCGCGTTACGCGTTTGGCTTTCTAGTAGTACACTCGTGAGCCACAGCAAAGTGTGACATGGCGCGCAAACTTCAGTCATGTTCTCGTTTCTTCTGGGTCACGGTGTCCGCAAGAAAATTATGCTCCTACTCATTCCATTGTTCGAGTCTGGGACGAATACAGAAATACGAAAGTTTAAAGAACATCTGCCGGGCTTTCTGCAGCGTTATATATCCTTAACAAGGCCGCCAGTGGAAACTGGAATAATGGTGTCAAACTAAATCGCAATATGCACTTGACTCTTGATAATTCGACCCTCTTATTATACAATCAAATTTAAATACAGCGCTTAAGGCGTATAGACGCATCTTTCGGATTTCTGCAGATGGGCTACTTAATAATCCGGTCAAATGATCTGACGTTGGTTTAAGGGGAGCAGATTTTACCTTCTTGAATGCTGGCGGCGTTCATGTGAACGCTCATAATGGATTACGTCGGACGGTCACAAGCTAAACAAAGCACCGTTAGTGATGCATCCTGCGGTGGAACGGCTCTTAGCTCCACTTCTTAAATGTCCAAGCAACCTCGTTTTTCAGGTTTACACGACCGCGTTTGCGCGTCGTCTGTCAATGCAGACTGCTACGCATTAGGTGTCTGTGCTCCCAGAAATCGAGAAGGTCGCAAAGGACGCTGGCTAACATTCCCAGAACTAGGTTAGGTACGCTTGCATCCGTACTCGAGTCAGTGTACAGGGCACAGACGTAGTTGTAGTTCAGTTGGTAAAGAATATCGCATGCGTCATGTGAAGGTCATGGGTTCGGCTCCCACGGGCGAAATGCAGTTTTTTCTTCCACAATCATATGACTTTTCCTTATTAGTTTCACATTTCAACCAAAAATGAAATAAACGTTTAATTTATCTTATGGGAAATGCAGTTCAACTTCTCAATCGTATGTTGGCTTTCTATGGTGGTTACTAACAAAAAGATCCAGCCCCTTGGTTCCCCTAAGAACTCTTTGAGTTATTTGTCAGACAGCGCCGTTGAGAACGTTACATAAATTCTGTGATACGCCGGGCCAGTGAGGGAGCACGACAAATATGGCAAGGAGCCTCGATTCTGCAGCGATTCTCGGAGCGTCGCGTGCCCGGGCAAGGATTGTTTTAACAGATGGCTGATATATAACGTCTCTCCAGGCCTTCAGCTGGATTTACGAACCGAATGAAAGACGGCTGGGGAGGTGACTAGCCAAGAGAGATAGCAGAGGGGGAGGAGGTGAACGGAATGATAGATAAAGGAATCGGATCACGAAGGGGAAAAAAACATAGAGAGGGATCGAAAAGGGAACCTAGAAGAAAGTGAGGGGTGTGACGGCTGGTGGCGAGGGCTGGAACAGAGCACACCGCTGAGAGAAGAGACGCGCATCGGCAGGCAGGCAGGCAGGCACGCTTGCGCTCCGCACGACGGTTGTAAATCAAAAGAAGAGATTCGCAGCTGTAGACTCGGAACGGAGGCTGGGCCTCGTGGTTTATTCGCTGGCGCGGCTGACGTACGAGCTGGCGCCGAGTTCGGCAGTTTGTTATGGGGCTCGCTGTGCCGCCGATGCCGTTGCTCGCTGGCGCTTCCTGCGGCGCCTGCGCGGCGGCGTTGAGTGCCCCCTGGTCACCGTGCCTCCCGCACTGCATGGCTCGGAAGCGCGCGCTGTTTCGCCTACGAAGCGTATAGCGAAGAGAAGACGGCGAAGAGAACTGCGAAGCGAAGGCGCGCTGGCGGAGGGTCGCACGGCAGCTACATAAATCCGCCGTGTTTTCCCTGGGCACTTAACCTCTTGACTGCTTTTTCTCAGATGCTTCTGTGCAGTCGCCTGCAGAAATCAAGAGGCTGTTTGCGCAAGGGATTTTATACCGGCGGTTAAAAAGCTTCGCGCGGATGTCGTTACGGCGACCAGTAGTAAGGCCGGTTCTTGAATAGGCGTTACTGATTGGGCGTTGGAACCTATGATCAATTTTCGACGACAGAAAGACGACATCTTTTCATAAGGACAGAGCCATTCGTTTCATTAATCGTGGTTATCATTTCAATGTTTCAGATTACTTTTTAATTTTTATTCGGACAGTATGAGAAATGCCCTGAAGAGAGGCAGAACGAGGCTATCTGTCTCCTGACTTGGCCTAAAGTTGAAGCTGCACTTCGGACATGTACAGCAAATCAGAACACGACATAATGTATGCAAATTCTGTACAAAAAATTAGTAAAATGACAACAAAAACAACAACAATTCAACAAGCGCACGTTATAGGAACGCCTGCCCTTATTACTTCCTGCCTAATTCCTGGCCTGACTCTATTTTCCCGCTGGCGCCACGCCGAGTCTCTGTAGACTCTGCATTCTCTCTTCAAGTCACACTGCTACGTATCTTCAAATAGCTGTACGTGTCACTTTCCAAAGTTACCAGAAGCAGCCATATCTACTAGACTTACCGATATTTTCTGCTTGCAAAAGATGAATCAGAGTTTTTCTTCATCAGGAATACGTGCTGGAATACATTACCTGATATCGATAGATCTCCATCCCTTGAAATATCTTTATTGTCTTAGAATGCTTTTTCTAGCTTCTTCTTATAATCAACATTGTATACTTGATGCTTCCCTTGGCTTCGTATGGTCATGATTGTATACCTTCGTTACTTTCGTTGATCTTGCTACTCCTCCTCTGGTCGCTTCATCAGAGAGATGCGAAATCTAAAATACATAGTAAAAGGAAGGCAGAATTAAGCGAAAGGGTACAAAACGGGACATTCGCACGAAACATGTTCGATGGTCCTCCTCGCTACACGTGCCCATACCGTGCAGCCCTGTCGGCCATTTCGCCCCACCTGAGGTGCCAAGGAAATCTGCTGAAGTTGCATATATTGAAATGCGTAGTTTGCATTGGTTTCGTTAGCTCTAACATTACTACATTAACATTAGTTGACGACAGCATTAGTTCGCGAAACGAACAAAGAAAAAAAAAGTTTTAACTGCCTTTACGGCGTCACAGAAGGTGGCTACGTAAACGAAGAAGATTTTATTTTAATGTCAGCTTGGTAAATACTAGCTACGTCGCACTGTTCAAATAACACCGCGGAGAGCACACCGTAGTACACCTAACCCTACACAGTAAATAGCTCTATTATGACAACATGTTCTTTAATAATGGCCTTCCCGAGCTTATTTTGTTTCCGTTAAGGCATACGTGTTATGCACAGACCCGCGCCCCGTCCGCAGTGCTAGCGCTAATCTGGCTCCGGCTCGCACATGCGGAGGGGGCAGTCAATTCCTTCGAATAAATTACGAGTCGCTGGTAATCGGAAAACAGCCCAGGCCGCTTACACAACTTAAACCATCGCCGAAGCAAGAAAAGCCATAATAAACGAGAGAAAAAAACACGACAACAACAGAAAAGCAGGTAAGGGAGAAAGAGATATTACAAAGCCCCTGATGCGAGAAAGATTACAGCAAATGAAGAAAAAGAAGAGAGCGAGAGAGAAAGAAAGAAAGAAAAAAAAGCGAATTCTGGCGGTTAGCGGTGTGCACGCTTGGTGGCAGCGATATCACCGGACACGTTCTGACCGGCGGTGACGGGACAGCGCTGGGAGTGGCCGGCGGGCCGCGCGATTTTCGCCCCTGATGGATGACCGAGTCCGGACCCGAGGGCCGGTTGCGCGGAGGTTGTTAAGGCCAGATAAAGGCCCCCGTTCCTAATGAAACCATTCCGTCCTCGAGGCGAAGACTGCGAAAACAAAATAAAAATAAAGAAAAACGTACGCTGACGAGGCATTCAAAACCATGACAAACGGAGGGGCACTTCTTTTGCGAGCGCATATTATTGTATATGTGCTCGTGATCGGACGTATACCAGCCAGCCACACTTGAGCGTTGTCTGGCTGCAAGCTTCGTATCTGTCTTCGTAATTATTATAAGCACAAGGCGTGCGGCTTTCGACGCCGGATGCTCTTTGCAGCAAATCGACATGGGTGTATATACGACGGGCAAACTTTGAAAGTTAACGAAATGATCGAAGCCGGTGGAATTTAAGCTGCTATACTTCTGCGGACGTTTGTTTGAAAGAATGTGCAAGGGCAGTTTCTGCAGAAACTGCCCTTGCACATTGTAAAGAAATTATGCGCTTAAAAGCGTATACTTATTGCAGGGGCGTAGCCAGGGGGGGGGCTTATGGGGCTTCAGCCCCCCCCGAAATTTTTTCGTGCTGTCATGTGCCGCCGACCAAAACAACTCCCGGCGCCAGAAATCATGCTCGATTTTGTCAAGAATGTCCGTAATTCACGCTCGAAAAGACATTTTAGCGCGAACATTGCTAAATCGGGCTGGATTTCGGGGCAACGCCCATGCATAGGAAGTCACATATCGTAACGCAAGGCGCCCCACCGGGCACAAAATTTCAAGGGCGTTTTGAAGGCGAGCGGAGTCGTCTCGGCATCTCGCGGAGGCCGCGGAATCTACGGAGCGCTTGGATTTCAATTCTGAAACGTTGTGGCTGTAAAGTTCTCATAACATTTTGATGCGAAAGGTTTATTGACATTTTCAAAGTCGTGCTTTAGATTTTCGATTCCGGAACTTTTGGGGTTTAATGCTGTTGTAAACAATTGACGTGATTTTGGCTTCTAGCGCGAAGTGAAACACGGACAGAGAAAGAAGCAGACAAGACGAGCGCTAACTCTCAACTAATTTTTGTGTCCGTGTTTCACTTCGCGCTAGAAGCCAAAATCATGTTACCGTACCAACTCGCCCAACTGTCTATCCTTTTGCAAACAATTGACGCCAAAGGTGCATCAACTTTTCTAAAATCATACATCGGGCCATACAACGAGACAAGCCAAATCAACATACTATCAGACAAGTTGACAAAGCACGCACTGAGGTCCGATGAGGCAAAGCGTTCTGGTGGTTCATTTGTGCCATCAGGTCACAGAAAAGAATATAAACATTTTTTTTTTCACCTGCGCCAAAGCATCCATGTCAAGACACTAAAGCCACCATTGTAACTAAGTTCTTATTTATTTTTCTACCTAGACTTTTATTCGCGAGGATATATTGAGCCTCTTTCTCCTTTCTTTTTCACCCTTTTTTTTGTTGTTGTTCTCGCAACCCGCGGGCTGCCGATCCAGCCAGAGCGCATGCGCTTTTCTCGTGGTGCATCGATAACCGCGCGGCGCACTTGGATGCGTGTTTGTTTTTCTCTGGCCGACTGCATTTTCGCCTGGCAGAGTTTGGGACGCTTTCTGGCTAGCAGACGAGAAAAAGAAACAATGCATAGTCGCTCGCCGCCAGCACTGCGGGGACTCGATGGATTGCAACGCGTTCGCTTGAGCGCAACCTCTCCGGAAAATTTTGTCTCGCCGGTGTAGGATACTGAGCAGTACGCGTATGGTTTTCTGTGGACCAAGCTTCACACGTTTTCTTCGATAATCGTTCGGTAGCCCCACTAGGTGCCCAAAGTAGGCATTCGATTGTAGTTAACATGCTTTCCTTTGCGTTATACTATTTCGCCGCCCCCCGCCCATACACAAAAAAGAAGACATTATTGCGGCGCAGCGAATTTTCGCATGGTGAAAGTTCGATTTTATTACTTCTTTTGCGGAAAGTAATGGGCGACGGGACTCTTCAGTTGCCGGATACTATTCTATTATTGCGATAGCAGCTCTATGAAGACTCCAGGCGCATTCCTGTCGTTGCCCTCATGTTCCGTATAAATAAAGGCCAAAGGCGATAACATCGTGACCGCGCGCCGCATGCTCTATGTCAGAGTGAAAGCGTGCGGGGGGGAAGGGGAGGTGGTGAGCCGACGATGGTGGCTGAGTCTTGTGTGCGCAAGGGAGAAAAGTGGGGAGGAAGCGCGCCGCCTTCCGTCGCACGCAATACATTTTGGGAGTGGATGGAAGGGGGGGGGGGGGGAGTGCTTATATTTGTGAATCTGTGGTTGCGCAACCTGCTCATTTGCCTTGTTTGACGCATTATATATAGTGACTTTTTCTTAGGTACGTAGATTTATTGGTGACTTATGCGTATATTTAAATATCTTGTTGCGAGGTGTTGTGCATATGCACAGTGAACATTGTTTCCAGTGACAATTTTTTGCCCTGTATCAAGCTTTATCTTCACATTTGTGTATTCCATTGTATCTTCGCATTTCTAATGTACGAAGGCGAGTCAAATGAAAGTGAGAAAACCCGCCCGGCGCAATAATGGTTCGGTTCATTATTTTCGAGGCATGCGCGTAGCACATACGCATCTCATTTACAAGTGACATGCAGAGGTGAGGTTAAATGTTCTTTAATGCTCTCATACACGGGGTTTAACATGGTTGCGTGACATTATGGAAAATTCAAAAGTTGAACAGCTTGGTGTCGTGAGGTTTTCGACAAATGAAGATGTTTCCCAAAAAGAAATTATTCGCCGTATGGCTCCCGTATGCGTTGAACACTGCGTTTCATTGGCCACTAAGAAGCGTTGTAGCAAACTGTTCAAAGAAACACGTGAAAGTTACAAAGACGATCCATGGCCGGGCCAAAGCCACCGTGCAATCACCCCCATCACAATTGAAAAGGCCGTGGTTGCTCAGTGGCTATGGTGTTCGGCTGCTGAGCACGCGGTCGCGGGATCGAGTCCTGGTCACGGCGTTGACAAAAAGCGTTGACTTCTTTTTAGATCGTTAGGGGCCACTATTGATCGAATTTTCTAAACCTGGAGAGATTCTCAATCGTTTCATATATTGTGAAAGATCGGATTGGCTGCGTGTCGCAATTAAGAACAAACGACGTGGAAAATTGAGCATTGGGGACATCTTGCTTCACGACATTGCCCGTTCCCACGTCGCTGATGTGGTTAATACAAAACTGGCAGAGTTCAAGTGGGAAACGCTGCAACATCCCTCATGCAGCCCAAACCTGTTGCCTTGCGTCTTCCACATTTGGTAAAATTTGAAGAAACTGCTCAAGAGAACCAGATTCGTGTCGAAAGATGACGTGTAGTCATTTACAGATTTTTGAGGCAGCAGCCCAAGGAGTTTTATGAGACGGGAATTACGCGACTCGTTTGTAGAACAAGTGTTTAAATACTCATGGTGACTACGTTTAAGTAAAGTACCCCGTTTGTCATATATTCGAATTGGCTCACTTTCATTTGACTCGCCCTCGTATATGTTGCAAAACTCCTGCTTTTTATATGTGCTCTCTGTTGCGACTATAATTTCGGAGCAATTACTCGCAATGAACAACCGGTGACAGCTGCTCCTGCGCAATACATTCGAACAAAGGAAAGCGTCATTGAGATTTTCCCCTGGTCGTTGCATGTGTACAAAAATGTAAACAAGGTTGTTGAAAGATATATATATATATATATATATATATATATATATATATATATATATATATATATATATATATATATATATATATATATTGATCCCTCGACTAATTTTATAAGGAGCAGGCCGAGCTGGAAAGTGAGCCCCCCCCGAACGAAATTTCTGGCTACGCCACTGACTTATTGCTGCGAGAATGTTAGGTATACGCTTTGTAGCATAATTTCGTGCACAGCTAACAAAGGCGGCCACCGGCAGTTCTACAGTGGTAGTGCGCAAATGTAAACATGTTTACATTTACATTGTACGGTTTAAAAGGAACTCTTGCTGCTTCTTTCTCTTGTTTCAGTAACTCTTGTCACGCGTTTCCCCTAAGTGTGTACATAGTATGCACCTGCTGTCAAATGTTGTTTTTAAAATATATTTTTGTTGCTTCATCTTCAACCTTTGTATATATCTCCGTCCCACTGCCTACAACATCGGTGGTTTTTCATATTTGCCGGCCCTACTTCCCAATTTTGTCTTAGTGCAGCAAACTAGCCCTCCCTCAATGAACATTGAATTGTGACGCCGTAAATTTTTGCGTCCATGCTGATCATACGGTTTGCAAGAGGGTGTCAACTAGCAGTACACCTTCTCTACCCCAGAAACTAATACATAGTCGCGATACCTTTAAGCCAACAAACCTTGATTCGCGCACCAAAATCATGGCCTCGGTGCGGCCTCACCTGAACCATCACAGCAACACTTATGGAACCAAAATTTAGCTCTGTCTTCTTCCTTGCTGCCATGTTGTTAAAATAGACGTTTGCCTGTATTATTCACAGCATGTAACAACTTATATTATGCAAGACCTCCAGACACGACAAGAAGAGGAAAAAAACGATCAGAAAGGGGGAAAAAGAGAGAAAAGAAACGAAGACTCGCATTTGTTTCACGGAAGTTTGTTTTCTGATTAGTTTGCGTTCGAGTGTCTGCTCTTCATGCACTCTATTGAGTCATAAGGAAAATATCTTTGGTGTACAGATCGCACTCCCTTCCCGGTGGCTCCATCAGCGTTTCGAAAGCAAAGCTCGAAGCCCTTGCTTTTGGAGTACTGCGCATAACGAAACATTGACGTCATGGCTGCCATTCTTCTAGACACCACCGCATACAGCCGACAGAACTTAGCAAAGAGAAGTGATTACACGCAGTGATCTTGATAAGAATTACTTATGAAAACCGGAACTTAAAAGAGCGGCGAAATGTATCTGATACACGTAAAAACGCCGGATGTGATTAAGCAACGAACTAGAAGGAGAAAAATAAATAATACGCAGATCTTGACAAGAGCTAGCTTAACCAAGAAAAAAATTGAGGAGGAAGGAGACGACGGTCGCAACAAACGAGCACGACACTCCTTCGCAAATTCCGAAGCGCTCTTATGAAGACAAATGGCTCGGCGACGGCAAACAGCAGCGCGCCTCTCCGTATACGTGTACGCGGCAGCGGCCAATAAGGTTCTCGAGCCCACGCCGGCGAACGACGCTCGCATTACGCTAAAAAGCGCGCGGAAGTCTCCGGATATTAGAGCGATAGAGCGCGTGGGGTCTCACGTAAGCATAGATAAAAAAATAATAACAAAAAGGAAAGTAGAAACGCCGCGTAAGTGCGGCAAACATTGAAACAAGAAGCAAAGGCTCGTTTTCGAAGGCGGAAAAAGTAATGAATGTCTCGCTCCGGGCGCTGTTCACTCGTTTCTCTTGAGGCTCGCCTATTGCATTTCGTTTCTTGCCTGTGTCGTCTTTATTCATTTATTTATTTTTTGTTTGCTACTTGTACGCTTGAAATGCTAGGCGTGATATCACTCTAGCTATCTCCAGCATATTGTTCTTGTTTTGATACCCTGAGGTACCCGCCCCGGTGCCTCAGCGGCTACGTCATGGTCGTCATGGCTGAACCCATGGTCGCGGGTTTTATTCCCGGCCATGGCGGAAGCATTAAAATGGGGTCGCGAAATACGAGGACCCCTCAATAATCCCAATGAATCAATCAGTTTATTTATTTCGAATACCTTAAAATGCCCCTGATAAAAAGCTACTACACGAGGAGTGATCTCATATGTCAGCGGATTATTTCGGATAGTATAGGTGATGCACAGACGGAGTACGATTGTAGATAAGCAGATGTTCAAACGTGGGTGAAGGTGCACGTGGAATGCATGATGCGAGTTGACGTTGTACGAGGTGTGATGGCTGCGTTCGTCATTGTTCTGCAGACGCTTGTTCGCGTTGCAACCTCTGAATTGGTTCGCACGTATGAACGATGATTTTCACAGCGATAGCCTCCGAGGGTTACTTCACGTCGCTTTCATCCAATTCAACGTCATCGTCATTGCGACTATCGCCGCCATACTGCTTTCGGGAAGAAGTCGCTCGAGAGAGGCAAGTAAATGCATTTTGTGGCCGAAAGGTGAAAGGAAAAACGGAAACAGGACATGTGAAGAGCGTACAAGAAAAAAGAATGACTGAAACTGTTGTTCAGAAAGGAGGGGATTTACAGGAAGGCATCGAAGCGACATGCTGCGTAGAAGGACACCAAGAAAAAGCAAGAAACTGCGCACTCCATGCGACTTCTTGATTCCTTCAGTTTAATAACTACAAACCGGAGTCATGAGCCCGCGACTTCTCTATGTAAGTGCTTCTATACTTCTATAGGGAGTCCTTATGTGATACTAAGTAGAACCGCCTTGCACTCCAGGAAAACGTTTAGAGAACTCGAAAAATGCCGCCTGAACGGCTCCTAGACAAAAGTGATGTTCCATGTTCTCCTGTGAAAAGTAGCAGGCCAGAGCGTGCCAGCTCGGGCCGACTCTGCTGTCGTCCTGCAAATAAGTTATCTCTCCTCCGCAATGAGAACAACATTCAGCATAGCTTCGGCAGACGTGTGCCGTCCAAAGCTATGTTCGTTGGCAACTAAGGCACGCAAGGCACGCCTGGTTTGCGAGCCCTGGTGCTCGGGTGTTTTTAATGCGTTACGGCGCGTGGCGACGCTGGTTTCAGCGCGTGTATACCTGTGTGACGACGGCTCTTCGCTGTCCTGGATGCGAGTCAACAGCTGCTGTTGCTTCTGCTGCCGCCGAAGCCACGGGACAGCTGAGACTGGACAGCACTTATATAATGCTTATATGACTAATTGGTTTATATGTAGCCCCATCTGCGCACTACCACTGTAGAATTGCCGGCGGCCGCCTTTGTTAGCTGTGCAGGAAATTATGCTACAAAGCGTATACCTAACATTCTCGCAGCAATAAATATACGCTTTTAAGCGCATAATTTCTTTATTAAAGCGAATACTTCTATACTTTCCTTCCCGGATTTTAGGACACCTGCTCAGCCAGTTTCTTGCCGAGTATAAGGTGGACCGGTCCTAGAGATAGCGCGATAGTAAACTGAGCTGATTCCGGAGGCGCGCGGTGTAATCTGTGGTCTACGTGGATCACGTGGGTCACACGGCAGTGGTGTTTTTCCTCGCCTTGTTGATTTGCCGGGCATGTACGTAACCGCTACGTCGAAAAGCGCGTTGCTAAACTCGAACCGTTTTATAGCATTTCAATAACCGCTTCATTAAAACTTCACTTCAGATTCCCAAAATGTACGTGTATTCTGCATAATTTTCTGTGCGATCTCTAACCTTAACTATATTCGCCTCGACCAGCGGAGAGTCTCAGCCATTTGCCACTATATATACACCGAGAAGCCCTAATTCGGGACGTCGAAAGAAAGCAATCAGCAGGAAAAGAAAGGAAAGAAAAAAAATTAAAAGAAAGGAAAGTAAGGAAAGAGAGAAAGAAAAGGAATGCAACGGCTGGAATCTCCGGGGTATAGGTTAGGCGAGTGAGGCCAAGCGCTGGCCCACGTTCGAGCCAGCGCTCCGTTTTCCCGTGTGTGCGCGCACCAAGTTCGGAAATTGAACCCCGTATAAGGCGGCGCGGTTATAGGCACTATAGGAGCGCGCGAAATGGAAGCAGCCTTCTTATTCTTCCCTTTCTGCGTCGTCGTCGTCGTCGCCTTCGTCGTCGTCTTTCACCCAGCTCTTCCGAGAATCATCATCGTTTTTTTTTTCCCTCTCGTTTCTTTCTCTGTCGCCTTTTCTTTCACCTCGTTTCGTTTTGTTTTTGTTTTCTTTCAGCCGTTCTTTCCGTTGTCCCCATATTCGCGGCTGGCGTCAATTCCGCGCTGCCCCAGCGCGCGCCCGCGCACACACATGCACACACTGTGAGATGAAAGGGCAGAGGAGAGAAGAATATTCTTCTCCCGCGAGAGATCAAAGCCTTTATGCGGCGCCATAGCGCGTACGCTGGGGCTCAGACTCGCGCATCGCTTCGAGCTTTTCTTTGCCGCCGCTCGCTGGCGACTTGAGAATAAGAAGAAGCGCGCCTGCGAGCGAGCGAGCGAGAGTCCGCGCCAGCCGCAGAAGAAAGACGCTACAAAGGAATCGCTTTTTCGAAGTGCCCGCCCGCCAGGCCAGACGCCGTTCGCATATATCTATATACACACATCGACGACCTCCGGCAAAAAAACGAGCAGAAAAAAAAAGAAAAAAAAAGAAAAAAGAAGATCAGCAGCTCTTTCCACTTATTGTATCCAGTTTTCTTCTCCTTTGTTTCGTTTCTTTTTTCCCGCTTTATCTCTCCAACTTGCCTTTCGTTCCAAGCTCTATATAAGCGCCATGTTCTGCTGCTGTGTTTTCTTTCTTCTTCCGCCCTGAAAAAAAAAAAAAACGCTCTTTTTCTCTGTCTTTTGCCTCCTTGCTTCACTGCGTGGCCAGTGTCGGACCAGGCCCCGGCCAGTCTGTGTGCTCGGCTTAATTGCCCTTCGGTGTCTTAATTACGCGATCGCGACGCGCTTGTGTGCATTAGCAGAGCGAAATAAAACCCCGCTCGCCTCCATGAAAAGGGCCGCGCCGTCGGCGCGGACATAAGAAAGATCAACGCTGCCGATCGTGCGAATCCCGTGAGCGGGAACAATGGCACACATTGAGCGAACACTGCTTCAGCTGCAGCAGCAGCAGCAGCAGCAGCAGCAGTGTAGGCTGCTTCAGCAATCGCGTTCGCATGCTACATCCTTCTTCGGTCTTTAAATGTGTGCAGCGATGTGTCCACGAGCGGCGATCCACTGTTGTACAGTCGACTTGTCTTTGCACGGGGGTGTCCAATCGCTCGCAGGGTCTAGGATTCGTACAGAGGTGGCTTTGGAAGCAGAGAATCGCACCCACGGTGACCGAAGTTAACCTGTAATCGTGTCCTATTCGGCGTGCCTCATGGCTAAGCGGTGTAGCTGCCTGGCATTAAAATCGGTCAACCAATCATTTGCCGAGACGCACGTGTCATTTGTACTCATTTGTGCTATGATTTGCGCTAATGTGCCATGATTATAATGCAAGACAAACTAGCCCAACCGTCAGTCCTGTTGAAGTATGCGTGCAGGGGCGAGAAAAAAAAACAATATTGGAACGTCTACACTCTATGAATGATCAAAGTCGCGAAGATTGGAGATGAGGTGGAAACAGTTAACTACGTTCTTTTCTTTCTTTTTCTTTTTACGTGTAGTGAGAAGACACATGAACTGCACCTTCCATTAAGCAATGCAGACTGATTTTGGCGATTCGAGAAAAGGCGAGCGGCTATCTAGGGTGGGCGCGAACTATCGAGGAAGATCTGCACCTAAATGCCGAGGAAAGGTTGAGTAGCTGATAACTCCTTCACTAACTTACTTCAGCCAGTTATACGCAATATTAATTCTTCTGAATATTACTTCTGAGTTAAATATATCTCTACAGACAACCACTTTGGCGATGGCACTACCTTGATTGACGGGAAATTAGACGTGTGGCGTTTCGGTAGCAATTGCGAAAGAGTTCTTTTTCCCAATTTAGTAATGCTTGTAGCTAAAAATTATCGTTTGCATCTAATTCGAGTCGGTGATTCAATTATATTTTATGAAGAAACGTAGCATGACTGAATCGTTACTAAATGGATATTTAATTACTCTGTATTTATGATGACTCACTATAAATTAGGAAGAGTAATTCTACAAACCTTGACTTGCTTTCCATGGAGTCTGCAGGACCTTGGCATAAAATTATTTAAATTTAACACATTTGTCGACAGTCGATTATAATTCGTGACTGAAGGGAATAAGAGCAAGAGTGAAAAGGTAATCGAAGACAGAACTGCAATAAGTAAACGTAAAACATGGCTGACCAATCAATCAATTGATCGATCGATCAGTGATCGAATCAATCAATCAGTTATTCAATGGTCAGTCGATGTTTTTAAACAATGCGGAGACCAGTATGCCTTGAGAAAGAGTACAAGCATTTGTCGGCGTATACTGTTCGGGCTCATCTCGACATCCGATGAAGTGGTAGCGAACACGAGAACTGCTGACGAAGGCAGTAGATTAGCTGGCTCTTTACCTGATTGGTTGGCGCCATCTCTATAGCTTCTGCTACGCTGCACCGTTTTAATTAGAGCAAGGACAGAGTATTGTCTTTTCCTTTGCTCTCAGCGCTTTGCCGTGAAGCCCACATGCGCAGGGTCGAACTAGTTTGTCTTTCGCGAAATTAAGCAAGGTGCTATACAAGGGCGTAGGTAACCTTTTTTTTTTTCTTACCAATTAAGCCTTTAACAAAGCCTCCTTTGTGGAGATTCTGCGAATATTGAAGTTCTTAATTGAAGGACGCGCCCTAAAATTTGTAAACCCCAAGCGCCCTCTCTGGGGGCTGTAACTATGTGGGCCAACTTTTATCAACTTTGAAGCAAGGCCACTTTAACCTTGATATTGAGAGCTTATAGAGTACAGGTCTCGTTGCTTTGGTTATTTTTGTTCATTAGAAAGATCAATATCACCTGAGAGAATTTGTGCCTGGAATGCCTAATTCGAAATCGTACGAAACTGCAAGCACGTTCGCTTCCGATAACGGCGACCATGAGAACAGTGCACAAAGCGCGTACCTCCGTGTGCCAGCGAAGTAACTGGAGGTGCGCACATTTGTGTGTTAAACTAATTAGCTGCGCAGTGACCTCCCCCATGAAGATACACGCAAACGAAAGTTTGCCTTTAGCGAGGGAAGAACACACACACACACACACACACACACACACACACACACACACACACACACACACACACACACACACACACACACACACACACACACATATATATATATATATATATATATATATATATATATATATATATATATATATATATATATATATATATATATATATATATATATATATATGTATCAGTTGGCGATGGGTGCAAGGTGGCCGAACGTACGCGGCTTGTTTACCGAGCAAGGTCACGCGTCGAATAACGAGTCCAATCATCCGGGCAGGCTTCGATTAATCAAAATTACTACGTCAGCTCGAAAAACCGCATGGCAGAGTACAACACGTACGCACTATTTTCAAGGCAACCACAATCGTTGTGTACAGTACTCCAGAGCGGATGCTCAGATGCTAAATTTCGAGCTTCGAAGTTGTCTACTCTTGAGCTTACGCGAATGTGCTCGTCTAAAAGCGTAAAGAGAGAGAGAGAGAGAGAGAGAGAGAGTGATGTGAAAAAAAGTCTGTAGAATGAACGAGCTCTTAGATATATAGTCTACGCACCGCTAGTACTGTACAGCAGCGCAGAAGCTCTATAGTGCTGGATTCAGTCAATCATGGAAGTGTAAATCAACGCGATGTGTAGTGTTCCTATATGACGGCTCACGCAGCCGCAGTGGCAACTTTTCCTTTACCGTACAAGAGAATACTAGAGTGGTGACTGACGGAAGCCTTGATCAATACGTTCCACAAGGAAGGAAAGAGAAAAGCAGAAGGCAGCGAGGTTAAGCTCCGCTATGTACCTGAACAACTATAGAGTGTGCCTTAATTAGGCGATAAAAAAAAAAGCCATAAGGGTTTCTTTCACCTGGAGCCAACGTATGCAGTAGGAACCTTATTGCCACGTTATCTTCATCTTGGCAACGATACAAGTGCCTTGTTTGCTCACTTTGATCACCTTAAGTCTACGTCTTTCTACAGGAACCCTTTCTGTAGTTTGTACTGTGATTGCTGCACAGAGTAGCAAAGGTGCACTGTTATTTTCCCGATGCATGTTTGCTTAGCGCAGTTGCTGTATGCATCGAGATAGAGCTTAACGCCAAGGTTGTGCCGGGGCAGTTGCCGTTGCCTATGGCAGCTGTGACAATATGGGGAAGAAGCGACGCAGTAATTTGGAAGAGGCTAATAAAAAAAAAAAAGAAAAGCAATTGCGACGTCACACACTAGTTGATCGTATAGGTGACAGAAGAGTAATATTCAACCGTGCGCATCCCAATAAATGCTGTATGAAAGCGCTTTATCCTTTCTGCTGCTTCCTGCAACTGCAGCGAAGGCCCATGTTCTTTTGGATCGCTTCGGCAGCGCTGCACCGTTTTCTCCGCACGCAGCGTGGCACAATACACGTGCAGCCGGCCGAAAGCAGAGCATCCGTCTTCCGACAGGGTGCAATTGACGAAGCCGAGTCCGTCGTTCTCCCATGCGCGTTAAACGCATGCTGCAATACTCATCAGCGCAACAGTCACGCACGCCCGCGCGCTTCTTTTCGATCATGCTGCGCGGAGCGCTATCGCACACGCACAGGGCCGCGCTCGCCGCGAGATAAGCATAATCGCGTTCAATTATACAACGTCATGAACGATTTACGGAGACCACCAAGGACGTTTCGGCGTTGCTCGAGATGGAAGCTGCGGAGCGTCGCGAACGTTTTATAATGCGCGAGGAGCGTAAATATTAAATTTGCATGTAATCGTACACTGACCGATCGCAGTTCCTGCGGGGTGACATCGAGTGATAAAGGCGCCGCGTTTACTTATATATTGTATAAGCATCGGGAACATGTATAGCAGGAGGTGTTCCATATGTAGGATATAGTATGGCGAGCTCGTGAAGTTCGTCGAACAACGGAGCAAGCTTGAGGTTATCATTTAATGCATTGTTTTTGATAAGGAATATCCATGAAAATTACGTTAAATGGCAACTTCGGCGATTTTTCGATGTCCACTGATCTTAATAAAATTCTGAATATACGTTCTCTTTTGCACACTGATTATCTGCGCCAAACGATATGGCTGCAAGTCATTCAGTTTTCCTGAAAATGAATTTTAAAATATTGGTTGCGTTCCCGACTCATGACTTTTCACTGGCAGCCCTGTGTTTGTGACGTCAGAGACTACAACGCCCATGTTGTTGAAATCATCGCTGAAATCGCCGCTGTCTAGTACGGAAGATCTGTAAAAGCTCCCTGTGTCGTCGCGACACATCATCAGCTGCGCTTATTTGACGCTATAGCGCCACGTGTACTGCGTGTTTAGCACAAGTTCCGCATGTTTGCATTGTGCTAGTGTATAGATCTGACGTTATCGACTCATCGTGACGTCACACAAAGCCGCTACTCGTTTCAGTTTCGGTATCTCGTTTATTGGTTATTTAAAGTTATTGATGAATTTATAAGCAAATTGAATCACTCTACCTGTCATAGGACTGTCAATGCGATTTGAAAATGACAATATCATAAAATGATTTAAAGAAACGCGAGAGTTGTCCCTTAACGCTCCAAAAGTAACATGGAAGCCTACGAAAGGCAGCAGATAGAAGGCTCAGGGTAGGTTTCGAACATTTGGATGCTTTTTAGCTCGCAACCACAGAAGGGTACTCGAGAGTTTCCGGCTTTTGTCCACACTGGCGCGCGACATAGAGGTCTGGGAGCCGAACAGTGACGAATACGAACGTTATCAATCAACAATCGTCTTAAATCCCTGACGTAGACAAGTCACCTACACTCTTAGGCAAAGTTACACCCTTTGGCTTGCCCCTTCTGCCACACAACAATAATCGTTATCTGCCTTGATGCGTTTCCTTTCTTTAACGCTGCGAGCCCGGTACTTTCCAGTAACGAACGGCACGCGCGTTATCAGCATAGAGCAGTTTACACCCTTTGGAGTGCCCCTTCTGATAACGCGAAGAGAAAATGTGTATATACACGGTAAACGGAAATAACTCCGAGGTGGGAGTATACTGCTTGTCCTCTAGCGACCCCCCGGTTCGGAGTTTTTTTTGCTCCGTATGATCGGAGTAGAATTTTTACTCCGTACGAGCGGAATTTTTGCGTGGAATTATGGGAGTTTTTTTCTGTCTTTTCTTTATTTTTTGCTTTGTTATTGACGGAGTTTTTTCGAGGTGCAACGGGAGTATAAAAAGAGGCATCGCGTGAATTTGCGCGAACATGTTTACATGCAGAGGCTGCTGGTCAAATTTCGAAATATGCACACGAGACCGCGTCGAATTCGACGGAACAAGTCAATGAAAGCACGTATATCATGACATACATAAACATTTCAGAAACGCCCAATGCAGAAATTTGAAAGACATCCCACGTACACGCGATACTCAAGAAGCAACGGTGCCAGTATATATAGCCACGATATTGTGTGCCTCGAAACCGCCTAGGGAGCAGCTGTGCTGTTTTCAGAATTACGACTCACATGCTCGTTCATACGAGATCTACCTCTCTGAAATGAACAGAATACCTTAATCAACACAAAACTGTTAATCAAAAATAGTGAGACAAACAAAGTTAATGGCGTAATTTTTCAAAATTATCATGCCATTCTGTGAGCGCTGAAGCGACTTCGCACACTGCCGACGTTCGCGGCCAAAAAGTAGTGCGTTAGTTACAGTAAGCAAGAAAAATGTAAGTGCATGTGTTGCATAGCAAAATGAAATTTTTGTGATATAGTGGCAGCGTAGCAAGAAATTATTACGTGTGAGCATGACCCGCAGCAGCCGACATAACACCGAGAAATGCGCAGTCATACATTTTATACACCGCACTGCTTGCTCTGCGTCCGAGCAATCTGTCTCGGTTGCGAAAAGGAGCTACATCGCTGATCTGTCGAGTGAATCCCTAAACTCGGAGCCAGCAGGCATGCGTCTAAATCAGTGTCTCGGATAGAGCGTAATGTTAATGCAATATCAGAAGAAACGACGTGACCAAAACATATATGCGCGATAACAATTCGATTCACATCGCTCAATAAGAAGCTTTATTTTCAGTACGCATACTTATGTCCTACCGTTTTTCTTCGGGCGAGGATATCCGTTCATAGATACATAAAAACAGTTGCTTGCACTCCGGTCTTTCTCACTGGCAACACAGCACCGCAACGAACTTGGGTTACGCCATACATGCGCGACTAGCACGGATGTCTTCGCTCGAACAGTGGCTACTGTTGCCATTGCTACGCGGTCCTTTCAAACACTACACTGGACGTTGTCAGCATGTACTCAAAAGGACATAGAAGTCGCATTTCACGTACTGAAGAACACAAGACAACGTGACGCAGCACGAAAACACAGCCAGAACGTGAGCCGACATCACGAGCCAGTGAGCAGCTTCGAGGTATACCTAAGCCTTTTTCCGCACTTGAAAACGTGGTTCTTGCAATCATCGTTGTCAGCAAAGCGATCACAGCTAATGTACTTGATGCTGAGATACAGTGAGCTTCAGGCATGCCTATAACACTTTCTGGAAGGAAATGCGGGAAACAAATTGACGAAACGCTGTCACGGAACGACACTTCACAGACGTAAACAAACCGTCAGCCATGAGCACTGCCCGCTCCGCCGAACGCGCCCGGTCGCTGGCGAGGCGCACAGCCTCATGGGAAGCGCCACGTGACCAACCTGTATCGGCGGAGGGGAGTTTTTTAAAACTCCCTGTCGGAGTTTCACGGGAGAACAAGATTTTTAAGCGGAGTAAAATCGCTTCATGTCGTCCTAATACTCCCGCAGCTAGCCAGCGGAGTGAAACGAGGGAATGGCGCTGTTTTGCTCCCATACATCGGAGTAAATATTTGAGGAGGGGAGGTTTTAGGGCACATCACCTCTTAAAAACTCCCAAGTGGGTTTATTTTCGCTTACAGTGTATATATATATATATATATATATATATATATATATATATATATATATATATATATATATATACAAAGCGCTAACGGAAATGGCGGCGGCTGCAGACTGCATACGTGCACTATTGCGCGCACACGTCCTCTACGTGCATGCATCTAGGAAAGCCAGCAGGTGATGGATTCGAGGCAGCATTTCCAGGCATCGTTCGGTGCTGCACCCTGTGCTGTTCTCTGTCTTTCTTCCGCCTCCTTTTTTTTTTTTTTGCCGGACGAGTGCTGCTTATACGAGCGCGCCTATGATTATTCCGGCTTCCTTCCCATCATTTATCCGCCGCTTGGCGGCAGCCGCCTGCGCGCCTCCACCAAGGGTCGAGAGAACACGTTTGCGCGCGCGGTTTCGGTGCGACGGGCGCAACCGCTAATTCGATGCACGATAGGGCGCGTTTGTTCGCGCAGTCGATGCAGGGGAAGAAATTACGGGCTTCTTTCTGTCGATGGCTGTCGCCTTTGTGTCCACATGTGGCATGTCGGACGGTATAATACAACGTATAACGTATACAGGCTGCTTGGCGGCCGCAGAACTTGTGAAGTGTAAAGCAAACAGTAGAATTTTCGCTTGAGAGAGTTGTTGAGACACGCTGAAACAACGAATATTGTGCGAACGACGACGACGACGACGACGACAACAACAACATCAACAATAATAATAATAATAATAATAATAATAATAATAATAATAATAATAATAATAATAATAATAATAATAATAATAATAATAATAATAATAATACTAATAATAATAATAATAATAATAATAATAATAATAATAATAATAATAACGTGGATGAAGAAACAAGCATTGCGAAATAACGCTGGCCATGTTGATGTGTGCTTCCTCGTACGTGTTTCTTCGCGTTGCACTTCTATGGTTGATTTCAAGTAAAATATAGATAACTCGCTGTATTTGACTTGATGAGAAGCCATATAGACGAAAATAGCGCTTGTCTAAAGCTGTAAAACTATAACAGCCTGTTCCACACTAATCGCGACTGAAACTGGTCGCTTCGGAGTGCTCCAGAAG
Source organism: Dermacentor albipictus (assembly GCF_038994185.2). Taxonomy (NCBI): domain Eukaryota; kingdom Metazoa; phylum Arthropoda; class Arachnida; order Ixodida; family Ixodidae; genus Dermacentor; species Dermacentor albipictus. The sequence goes on from NC_091823.1 coordinate 38,780,703, forward strand.
CGCTGCAGAGATCGTCTATGGAGTGTATCGAAACTAAAGCTCTATTGCGAGGCGAAGGAGGGGAAGAGGGTAAAATAGGGAGATTAGCCAGTACATAGGCCACTTGGCTAAACTTGTGCTGGGGTAAGGGGGCAAAACTGCAGCCGGCTCCACCGTGTATAATAAAGCCTACATGATAATGAGTGGCTCGTCGTCAAAATATATTCAGCTTAGATGATCTCTCTCTCTCTCTCTCTCACACACGCACACACACACACGCACGCACGCACGCACACACACACGCACACACACACACACACTCACACACGCACGGACACACACACACACACACACCCACACACTCACACACGCAAGGACACACACACACACGCACACACGGACACACACGCACACACACACGGACACGCACGCACGCACACAGTATTCTGCAGCACCGTCGGCGACCACTAAAAGATCAAAGAAAGAAAAACGTTCATTCAGTATTGTTTAACCCAAGTGTGCATTTCTGCGCTTCAAAAGAAATATTTCTCGCTTTCCCTATAATAAAAAATGTGCAATTAATAATGCTCCTATTATGCCAGTGATAGAACCTTATGATTAAAATGCTTTGCATCTAAAGGTGAACTCGAATTCTATAATAAATGTTCACTGCAGAATATTGATTTTGGGCTCTCAATTAAAAGAGAAATAAGAAAACGATACAGTAAGTGGTTGGAAATAATGAAATGAACAATAGACCATGCATTAGTTTTACAACTGTTAAACCCGGTAACAGAAACAGATACCGTATAATTCAGTAAGCCGCATCTATGAAGGCACAGAGAACGCATTATTCAGATATTATACGCCACTCTGAAAAGTAATTGTTGGTGAATACGACTTTGCAAAATTCACGCAAGCAAAATAAAAGTTTAATTATGAGTCTGCATATTAGATTGGTCCATATTAGAAAATCTCGCGAAGTGCATATACGTGCAGTTTAAGAAGTGTCATGTCGGAGAGAGAGAAAGAGAGGGGTTAATTGGCAGGAAGGAGGATAGTTTGTCGAAGGGCTTGCCTCAGGCTTGCTTCGAAACTGATCTAACCTAACCTATCTTAACCATGCCTAAGTTAACACGCGCGTCTGCACACTTGATCACGAAAGCAGCCTCCCCAATGACAAAAAAAAAAAATGCTTGCGGGTGTATTAGAACATCTTAATTCCTTCTTGCTGCTCCTAACCAGTGTAAGGTCAAAAGGGAGAGACAGAGGAAAGAGAAATGACGACGACATGTCACGCTGCAATAGTCCAATACGACGTCTATTGCACACGCGCGACATGCAGAACTAAAGCGTCCACACAAATAGTGTCTGCGGAAACTCATTCTGCACATTCGTATTGACGTCACGTTTCTTCTAAAGACGACCGTCCAAGCCAGCCTGAGTGATTCTATGCCCCCGTTGGTCATGCTCAACGTGTCTCCATAACGGTAGTCCAAATGGTGCACTGCGTATCATTGAGGGCCCTTAATTCACTCCGCTGCATGTTGAGGGCACACGCGCATTATGCGAGGTATTGTCCCTGGAGTGCGGCGGACGCAGCAGGCAGCCCACGTCCACTCTGTGAAGGTGTCGCGGCTTGCGTACGGAACACCGAGCCGTAATCGATGGGTAGTGAAAGCCGTATGTGACTAAACCACTTCTGCCTCGTATGACAATGTTGGTTTCTTTTCATTCACTTCGTACGTTATAGATAGATAGATAGATAGATAGATAGATAGATAGATAGATAGATAGATAGATAGATAGATAGATAGATAGATAGATAGATAGATAGATAGATAGATGGATAGATAGATGGATAGATAGATAGATAGATAGATAGATAGATAGATAGATAGATAGATAGATAGATAGATAGATAGATAGATAGATAGATAGATAGATAGATAGATAGATAGATAGATAGATAGATAGATAGATAGATAGATAGATAGATAGATAGATAGATAGATTCTCATGGTTGCCGTTTTTCCGTTTCGTCAATTGGCATCGTGAAGTTTCTTTCCCTTATTCCATTCCTCACATTCCTTTCCTTGCTTTACAGCTTTCATTACTTAGCTATAACTTTGCAAAACCATATTATTTGCAACAACGCAAGAAAGAAAGAGAAAGGAAAAGAAAAGAAGGGGGCGGGGGGCAAGCAATAACCTTTCACTTACTCAACAATGCACCTCAATTCCGCATTGCGACGCACCTCCCAACCCGTGTTGTTGCCTCGACGCCAAATCTTTCCTAGTCCTGCGGTATACCGCGTATAGCTCAGGTGCTCAGGGAGCGAAGAAGATGCCCGCGTAAATGAACGCCGCAGCAAAGGCTGCAGCGCAGGCCGAGATAAACGGTTTTTTAATGGCGCTTTAATCTGACGGCGGCTGCTCGAGGCTATGCGCTTGCAAGGATTGATGAAAAGCAGCGCTTTGCATTAAACGCCGCTCCTATGCGGCGTGCTGGGCGACGTGAGGCATACGAAAAGACAAAGAAAATAATTATTTTCAAAGATCCAAAGTGGCGAAAACTGGCAGTCGTTGACAGCGGGATATTACGTTGCGGTGCATTTTTATGTATTCGTGGGTGTGCCCCTATGTAGGAAACGAAGAAGAGAGCCCGCACCTGTCAGAAATCGCAAATAAATAAAAAAGAATACTGCGTGATAACTAAAACAAATAAAGTGAGTGTATATGTTAAGTGCCTAATTAATTTACTGCAATGTGTGTGCCCTCGTTCTTTGTTTGTTTAACATCTACCGCTTTCAGTTTTGAGGACTGAACGTGAAGCGTCTTATTTTGTAACCTGAACTTTTCGAATTGTTTACCAACATCACTGGCGTGGTTTCGTTGCGGCGCCGTCCTCTCTGTAGTTTGTTTACAAGGGATAGTGCAGTGCTATCAACAGCTACGAGTGCCCGCCAAAATGATGGGTATCAAGCAGAATAACAAAGAAGCGGGAAAAAGAGCAAACAAAAGTTGAAGGGATTAAAAATGGCTAGTAAAGAGGGAGAGAGAGAGAGGAATAGAGACTGAGTCAACAACAACGCTTTCCAACAAGCCTTTCTCTTCGCCTTTAGATACGTGCTCGAAAATATAAGTAAAGCGCGCTGAATATTTCGACTGGCTCCATCTCTTTCCTCGGCACTGTGTGTATTAGCGGTTGCCATTCGCAACGTACCCGAAAAACGGTGGAGGATAATTAGGACGGGGCTGCCGGAAAAGAAAAGAAAAAGAAGGCAAGTAGAGAAAGAAAGTAAGAAAGAAAGGAGGCAAGCAAGTGGCGAAGGGAGATATTCAAACGATGGCCATATAAGGGCGCCTGTACGTGTCGCTGTGTCGAGCGCTGGCAGCTGAGACGAGACCAAGGAACTATACACTGGCTGCCGCAGCCGCTGCTCAAACAATAGCTGCGTCGGGAACGTGCTTCGCCCCTCTCCCCACCGCCCTCTCAACCAGCCCCGGACCCCCCTTTCCCCTTCAACGCTCAACGCAACGCGAATGGAAATGGGCCCAGGGTTCTTCTCGCATGCAGCAAAGGCAGCGGGCACGGGGCGGCCGAAACTCGGCAGGGGCAATCACGTGATCGGAGTGGGCCAATGGGGACCCGACTCCGCGGGGGTTTTCGACTGCAATCTTTGCCGCAGTGGGAGGAAAAGAGACAGCGGAAATAAAAAACCAGTGAGCTCCGCGAGCGAGCGAGCGTGTCTGTGTGTGTGCCGGGCGCGAGCGTTCTCTTCGCTCTGGAGAACTCACTCGCCCTCTCCCATTGCTCACCGTCGTCGTCGTCGACGGCGGAACGACTGCGGCAGCGCTAGCAGCAGCCGTCGCCTCGCCCGAAGAGTGCGAGGGCGCACGCTCTCCCTCGTCTTCCTCTTCGCCACCGGCAGCAGCAGCCGAGTCGCTTTGCAGTTCCTCCGCCTTCTGGTCTCCAGGCGATGTCCTTTCCCTTTCCGAGCGAACCGAATGCGGGGCGCTGGTAGCAGCGCGCCCGCTTCGAAGTGGAGCGGCTTCCGTCGCGTCTTCGCGAAGACCGGGATCCTGACACTGCGACGGCCCTGCACCGCCATGCGTGGGAGATCGGCGCGAAACACACGCAAATGCAGGCACACGAAATTTGATCAACAGAAGCGGACACGCGGAATACATACCTGACGATGTTGGGACCACACTGACTGCGTGGATTGGGGTACGGTCTCTGCACCGCGCCAATTCTCAATAGCAGGCGAAGCATTTACTCTGCGTGTGAGTTGTTTAACCTGTGTGTTGTGTCGCGCATTGGGGCTTAGTGACCGAAACTGGATTTCCAGTCTTCTATAATTCTTCTTATAACACAAAGTCTTTAAAAGACGCCACAACGTTGAATGCAAGCGTATATTACCGCTCTTTGTCATCATCCCTACCCGATGCTTGCTGGTGATGTGGATAAGTATCGCGTTGAATCGCACATATTACACACACAAATTCGCTCGTTTGGGCTCGAGTACCAGGGGAATTACGCATAACAATGCGAAGCCAAAATTCCTGCTGCCAAATAAAACTTTGCCGCTTTCCCCTTCAGCCGGTTTACAGTAACAGGCCAAGCTCTCTGCTTTTCTCTGAATCAAACCTATTTTTCTATTGCATTATTGATATTGAGTTGTTACTCTAGCAAGGGAAGGTCCTGACTATACGTATATCGGGCTCATGCACGAAACTGAATAGCTGCCTCTGACTTCCGAATTCCGCCCTGTAGGATGTTGTTGCTGATGGGTCGCGGTATTTATTACCATTTATATTTTTTTCACCCCAATCGTTTACATTCAAAATTCTTGCTGGTGATGTAGAAAAGTGTCGCGTTGAATCGCACATATTATACACACATATTCGCTCGTTTGAGCTTGATTACCAGGGGAATTCCGCATAAGCATGCGAAGCCAAAATTTCTGCTGCCAATTAAAACTGGCTTGACCTTTTCCACCAATACGCAGCCAGTTTAATACAGCATTTAATAGTTACCAGTTTTGCAGTTACTTGAACAAGTACCGCAAGAGAAGAAGAATGTCTCATGGTAACTAGATAGATTATCTCAGTTGCAGGCTTGGTACGGGTTAAGTGAGGTATGAAAGAAAGGAATTAAGATAGTGTACGTTAGGGCTTTCCATTACACTTTAGCCTGCCTCTATGTGATGTTTCCTCGAGTCATTTATTGCTGCTTTTCATTGAAACTGAGTTTGTACCGTCAACATGCTTACACGCTATTTTAATGCTTCCGTCATTCCCATTTTAGTGATAAATGCGCATCTTGTTTCCCGGGGCGGGTAAAAACTTATTCGCGTTCATGTGGTACGTAGTCAAGCGGACCTGATAGCAGTATATAGAAATATATTGTTATCAAGCTCGCGCAGCCCACGTACACCTGTAGAGACAAGCTGTATAGCAAGATTGTTTCCGTGTATGGTGAAAGAGGATAAAACCATCATAACTAATGAGCCTTCAGTAGGTGTCGTTACCAGAAGTCTTCTATTCCAGTGTTTGGGAATACAGCAGGAACTTACCCAGTACCGTCTCCAGTTACGCTTTGGGACGCAGTTCACGCATAGCATTCGAGAGCTATGCAGAAGAAAAAAATAAAGAAGAAAGCGAAAGAGGGCTACTAAAATAGAAGAAAGAACAAGCGGAAGAAGTTCGTCGGCTCTTTCTTGAATGCGCTTTGTTGCATATGTTTAAGAATCTGTGGCTGAATTCAAATAGTTATTGTTCGTATGTGCTGGTTGCCATTAGCCGGCAGCTCTCGCTCATATGTCCGACTTCCCACTGGCTCTCATCTGCTCTTACAAATAGTTCTTACAAATACGGGCCCGGCTTCGTTCAGTGAACAAAACTTCGTTAATATATTATTTTGCCATTTTCTACAAATTCCAAATAATTCATTAATTAATCTTCTAATTAGACGTCGTATCAGTGAAAAGACACGTTTTTGATTATTTGATTTGATTATTGGCAATAAAAGTATTATTATCTCTCCGCGTTCAGCTTGGTTACTTTCCAGCCAGCGTTGCGAGCAAGCTTATGTTCGGGACCCTATACGCGCTTGCTTTCTTGCGCAAAGAAGAAACGCGAGAACCTCGGAGAGAGCGCTCGTATCGACCGGACGGACCAAATGCAACTGCCGCTCCGTCGTCTCGCGCAGCTCCTCGCGAGAGATCTCTTCTCTCCTCGCTCCTCGGAGAAGATGGAGAGAGCGGCCGAGAGAGTGCGTCTCTCGGCGCCGAGTTGCGCCGCCGCCGAGTTGCGTTTGCTCTCTCGGCCAGCTGGATGTCTCCGTCCAATTGCACTGCATTCCCATTGGGCCCGTGGGGGGCGGGAGAACTGCGAATGCTGCAATCGAAATGAGACTCCGACCGAGCCTCCCCATTGGCTGCCTCACTCCTCGCGGGCGGACTTGGGTTTCCGTTTCTCTTTCGGTCCGGGCTCCGCAGACGGATTCGTACGCCCGGGGCGGGCCTGTTTTCCCGAGAAGCAATGGCACCCGCGCTCGCAAAGAAGCGCGGAAGGCTGGAAGGGGGAGGGAGTGGGGGGGGAGGCACAGGAAGGAGGGAGGCTTGCACGCCATCTTGGCGCCTGCAACCCCGGGGTGGCGGCACGGGGGTCCAACCTGGGGCTGGGCTCTGGCATGTGCGCGAGTCGCGTGGGCGGCCATCTTGAGCCGTCGGTTCGTCGTCGTAGCAGCTGTCAAGACGCGCCTCACGCTCGCCTCCCTCCGTCGCCATTCGGACGCGGCAGGACCCGCAGTATTGAACGACGGGGCTGCGCCGCCCGACCGACGTCTTACTCGTCCCTCCCTCTCTCTGTCCTTCTTTCTCCCTCGCTGCCTTGGCTCCGTGTAATTTCACTTCCTTGAGACGTCGCGGCTGATGGGAAGAAGCTCTGTTGTTCTGAGGAGGACTGCGTTGCAGCCGGCCGCCCGTGCTGGCGCAATTACGTTTCACTCCGTCCCTGTTAGAAGAGATTAAGACGTTCGAAGGTTTCGCAACCTCCATCGCATTGTCACGGAGGCCACGGCGACCGGATTTGGATGCAAGGAAAAGTATCGCTCGATACTGGCCTCCTTGCTGTCCTTTATTCAGTCATGCATAACGTTATTTTCTATATACCTCACGTTCTAGTTAACGCACAAGTTGAAGAAGCAATAGTACTTAATATTGTTTTATATATTTAGAGCAGCCGCAGGGACTAAATGCACAGCAGTTTTAGATATAAGTTCGCGAATCTGTGTAGGCTCCTGCTATTGTCGGTTCATAGACTGTACGCACTTTTAGGGCTTTAGGGGCCTTAAGGTGTCTCTGACTGTCATGACAATATGGGCGCTTAGGATCGTATCTGAGTCCATATATTCGTTTGTACGGGTCATTATAAGCAGGAGATATAGTTATGCAGGGTTTGTATGGCGCAAAAACAAGTGAGGCTACGATGCACCATACACGTTACAAACGTTGCTCAATTAATGTATACCGTCTTTCTGTAGAATGGCGAAATAAGTTTTACGAGACAGAAAAGGATTATTTCTTGTGTTTGTCGTTCACAATTTAGCGGCACCCTGATCCCCGTATCGTTGGCTTCAAGTTCTCAGACCACCACGAATTGTACTTACGTGCAAGTACACTCTTAAACAAATGTACACCCTTTGGGGTGCATTTTTGCCATACAACAATAAGCGTCATCTGTTTTGCTGCTTGCGTTTCCTTTCTTGAAAACACTGCGCTTCTTACTTTCTTGTCAAGAATGCTCTGTCATGCTGGTGGTGGTGGTGGTGGTGGTGATGTTGAAGCAGGCGGGGTTAGCCTGGCATACATAGCCGGCAATTGTTCCGCCTGATCCTCCTTCGAGTTCAGATCAGTGGTGTGTCACCAGGTGTCGATGAGCCCCGTGTCTCGCAGGAAGGCTATCAGAAGTCGTTGCGCTCTCTTCCTGAATGCCGCGGGCCCTCCGGGGAAAACAACATCTTCAAAGGTCCTGCGCGTGAGACCGCTTTTTTGTAGGTTGTCGACCATTACTTTTCGTTCCGTGTCAAACTGAGGGCACAGCCAAATGAAATGTTCGATGTCGCCAATGTCACCACAGAAAACACAGAGTGGGGAAGCGCTAAGCCCAGTCTTGAATAACCAAGCTGGGGTGTACGCGGAGTCGGTCCTGATGCGGTATAAAAGCGTCGCTTGTTCACGTGTAAATCCATGAGTCACACAGGATTCGTGTGGATTCTTGAACATCTCTCTAAAGTGAAGGCGGATTGCACCCTTAGGGTTTCGAAAAGCTTTTGGAGCTTTCACTTTTGGGACAGATGTCAGCGCTAGGCGTGCCAGAGCGTCAGCTTCCTCGTTCCCATCAATTCCTACGTGTGATGGAATCCACTGAAACCTTATGTTAAATCCTTTGCTCGTTAGGTCGTCGATCAGTGCCAGAGACTGCCTTGTAAATTTCTCTAGAGGTAGGCCCCGATGTAATCTCTGCAATGCTGACTTGGAATCCGTCAGCACCACGACATCTCGTGCAGAAAAGGCCCGTAGTTTCCGCAAAGCCGCGGTGATTGCGGCACTTTCGACTGTTGTAGAGGAAACTACGCGATCCAGTCGGCCAGACCATGACACATCAAGGGATGGTATGCAGAATGCCGCTGCACAGCTATCTGTTTGTGCGCACACCGAACCGTCTGTGTACACTTGTAGATGGCTTTGAAACACAGTGCTCAAGTGGTCCAGCACAATGAACTTGGCTTCGGCAGTTGAAATGGTGCGTTTCGTCGGTAGGTGGGGTACATTGAGGCTGCAGGTAACGTCCGGAAAAGACCATGGCGGGTCAAGGCGACTTCGTTTAGGCCATTCCAATCCTAAAAATCGGAAGGTGTTCAGCGCCGCATGGAAATGTGAGCGAGTTCTTGCTCTTAGCCGCCGGAGAAGCGCCGTGCCTGCCCGTGACTCGCCCAGCCTTAATAGCTGCGTCAGCAAGGCCTGAGATGCCAAGAGGCGGAGTGGAAGAGACTCTGCCTCATTAGTGACTTTCTTGTTTGAAGCCGCCGTTGGAACTCCCATCGCCAAGCGAAGTCCCTTTCTGTGCACTGCCTCCAAGCGCTCGAATTGACTCGATGACGGTGATATCAGAGGGAGCTGATAGAGAATGCGGCTTGTTATCAGTGCAGCGCTCAGTTTAAGCATGGATATAGGATTGTTACCCCAACGTATACCTGCCAATCGACGAAGTGCGTTGATTCTTTGCACTGATGCAGCCACAACACTTTCGACCGCACCACGCCATAGCAGCTTGTTGTCGATGGTGACGCCCAGGAATCGAACATGAGTTGCACGAAGAATTGAATGCCCTCTGATATTCAGCGTCAGACGTGTTGACTTGCGTCTCACTCCCGGGAAAAGCATGAAGGCCGATTTTTCTGCTGATAAAGATAGGCCAAGCGTCGATAAGTGGCGATCGATAGTGGAGATTGCGGCCTGGGCTATTCGGGCCAAACGTTTGTGCTGGTACCCCGAGATCCAAATGCAGATGTCATCTGCGTAGATGGACATTTTAACTGCCGTCCGACCTACTTTCAGGGCATTTGGAAGGCTGGCCATGGCAACGTTAAAAAGCAAGGGGGATAGGACACTTCCTTGTGGGACGCCGAGGGAAATTCGTCGCTTGTCACTCATTATACTTCCGAGCTTAACTTGGACACATCGATCCCTGAGAAATTCATGGACGAATCGAAGAGCATTTCCCGAGACGCCCATGGCTCGGAGTCCGTTGATGATGCCTGTATGAAGCACACAGTCGTATGCCTTGGCAACGTCCATAAAGATGGCGAGTGTGGAAAGGCCGTCTGCGCGATGGTGCTCGATATGGCTCAGTAGATCCAAGACACTGTCCTGGGCACTCAACCGTGGACGAAATCCAATCATACATGATGGCAGTCTATTTCCTTGCTCGAGATACCATGTTAACCTCGTACATATTAGTCTTTCCATCAACTTTGATGCGCATGATGTTAGCGATACTGGCCGGTATGAGGTGAGGTTTGCAGGATCCTTTCCCGACTTGAGCACTGGCACCACCCATGCTGTCTTCCATGCTTCTGGGATCTCTCCTGTGCTCCAGACGTGATTAAATATTGTTGCGGGAAGAAAGCAGGCCCACGAGTGTAAAATAACTTATATTTACAAATGATGGATATGGCGTTCAGGCAACCGCCAGACTTCGTCTTTTTCTAGTCCAACTCAACGTCTTCCTTCACTTCACCGTAACATCACCCTCCCGGTGGGGGAGCTCCGTCCCGGTGCAAGTTAAACAGCCTCACTTATTGGGGGGACATAGGGCTTGAGCCTGGTGACGTGAACAACATCACTGGTTAAGTTGGGAGGCACGGAAGGCTGACCGAGTGGGGCGATCTCGTAGGTCACGTCGGACAGTTGGCGTAAGATCTGGTACGGACCAGAAAAACGGGACAGTAATTTTTCCGACAAGCCGACACGACGTGAAGGCGTCCAGAGAAGGACAAGGGAACCAGGTGAAAAATGGTGGTCTCGGTGCCGAAGGTCGTAGCGTCGCTTTTGAGAAGCTTGCGAGACTGTGAGGCGATGACGGGCGACATCTCGGGCCTGGGCGGCTAAGTCAATAGCCTCGCGAGCGTAAGCAGTGCTGGGTGACTGTACTGCGGAAGGTAGCAACGTGTCAAAAGGCAAGGTGGGGTCGCGGCCGTACAAAAGGAAAAATGGTGAAAATCCGGCAGTGTCGTGACGGGACGAGTTGTATGCGAAAGTGACGTATGGTAAAGCGACGTCCCAGTCGCGGTGATCGTTGGAGACGTACATGGCGAGCATTTCAGTGAGTGTGCGGTTGAGTCGCTCGGTGAGGCCGTTCGTTTGAGGGTGGTACGCGGTAGCAATCCGATGTTCTGTAGAACAGGAGCGGAGCAGATCATCAACGACCTTCGATAGAAAGTAGCGGCCGCGATCCGTCAGCAACTGGCGAGGGGCGCCGTGGTGCAGGATGACGTCTTTTAGTAAGAAGTCGGCGACATCTGTAGCGCAGCTGGTTGGCAGGGCTCGTGCGATGGCATATCTAGTGGCATAATCGGTTGCTACAGCAATCCATTTGTTTCCTTTGATGGAAATTGGAAACGGACCAAGGAGGTCGAGGCCCACACGGAAGAAGGGCTCTGTAGGTATATCAATGGGTTGAAGCAAACCAGCGGGAGGCATAGCAGGCGTCTTCCGGCGCTGACACAGGTCGCAAGAAGCGACATAACGGCGCACAGAGCGATAAATACCAGGCCAGAAGAAGCGGCGCCGCAGGTGGTCGTAAGTACGAGTGACGCCCAGATGTCCAGCAGTAGGAGCGTCATGAAGTTGCTGGAGCACGGTGAGTCGAAGGTGCTTGGGGACGACTAGGAGGAGCTCCGGGCCGTCAGGACGAACGCTACGACGGTATAAAGTTCCATCGCGCAAGGTGAACATCCGAAGGGACGGGTCATTGGGCGAGGAGCTGAGGCGGTCCATAAGTGTTCGAAGAACAGGATCCTTGCGCTGCTCGTCGCCAATGTGGAGGAAGCCGGAGAGGGACAGAATACTGATGTCCGAGTCTGCATCGGTATCGTCCGGTTGATCCACGGGATTGCGGGACAGGCAGTCAGCGTCTTTATGCAGGCGTCCTGACTTATATATAATAGAAAATGTATATTCTTGTAGGCGCAATGCCCAACGTGCAAGTCGTCCAGTTGGGTCCTTCAAAGAGGAGAGCCAGCAGAGGGCGTGATGGTCGGTGACAACGCAGAAGCTCCGACCGAAAAGGTACGGGCGAAATTTCGCGACCGCCCATACGAGCGCGAGACATTCTCTCTCAGTAATGGAGTAATTTCGCTCGGGCGTGGAAAGGCGGCGGCTAGCGTAAGCGATGACACGGTCTTGGCCCTGTTGACGCTGAGCGAGGACAGCGCCGATGCCATGACCACTCGCGTCAGTTCGTACTTCAGTGGGCGCAGAAGGGTCAAAGTGGGAAAGAATCGGGGAAGTGGTAAGCCGCTCAATCAGGGTAGAGAAGGCTTTCTCCTGTAGCGGTCCCCAAGAGAAAGAGGCGTCTTTCTTAAGAAGGTCAGTGAGAGGGTGAGCGATGTCCGCAAAATTTTTCACAAATCGCCGAAAATAAGAGCATAAGCCCAGAAAACTACGGACATCGTTCGTTGAACAAGGTACAGGAAAATTTCGCACGGCGTGAACTTTCTGTGGATCAGGTTGGATTCCGGCGGCGTTGACGAGATGACCAAGCATGTTAATTTCACGGCGACCGAAATGGCACTTGGAGGAGTTTAGCTGAAGGCCAGCCCTGCGAAACACGGAGAGTATGGTTGTGAGGCGCCGCAGGTGGCTCTCAAAGTTCGGCGAAAACACAATCACATCGTCGAGGTAACACAGGCATGTAGACCACTTCAAGCCGCGCAAGAGAGAGTCCATCATGCGCTCGAATGTAGCTGGCGCATTGCATAATCCAAAGGGCATGACTTTAAATTGGTACAGACCGTCCGGTGTGACAAAGGCCGTTTTCTCGCGGTCCATCTCATCGACGCTAATCTGCCAATAGCCGGAGCGGAGGTCAATTGATGAAAAGTATTGGGATCCGTGAAGGCAGTCAAGAGCGTCATCAATGCGAGGCAAGGGATAAACATCCTTCTTTGTTATCCGGTTGAGGTGACGGTAGTCAACGCAGAAGCGCCACGAGTTATCTTTTTTCTTTACTAAGACAACCGGTGATGCCCACGGGCTACTGGAGGGTTCAATGATGTCCTTGTCCATCATCCTGTCTACTTCTTTCTGTATGATGGCCCTTTCTGTTGCCGAGACACGATATGGCCGCCTATGAATGGGGCTGGCGTCACCGGTGTTGATGCGATGCGTGACAACAGATGTCTGGCCAAGTGGACGGTCGTCCAAATCAAAGATGTCCCGATAAGATGACAGGAGATGACGAAGAGCTGTGGTTTGCTCGGAAGGAAGGTCGGGGGCGATCATCTTAGAAACATCGTCCGCAGGCGTCGAGTACGAAGGAGTGGATGACAAAGGTCCGTTCGTACTGAGGAAGGATTCAGAGGTCAAAACAGAAATCTGAAATTCTTCCAAAGGAGTGATATGCGCTATGGCGATACCGTGTGGCAAAACATGTGACGAGAACCCAAAATTGAGGATGGGCACGCGAGCGCAGTTTTCGCGGATCCGAATTAAGGTGCTCGGTAGGGCAATATTACGCGACAAAACCACGTCAGTAAGCGGCGACAGGACGTACTCGCCATCAGGTACGGGAGGACAGGGCGTCAGCAGGACATTTGTAGCAGCCTGTGGAGACAGCCTTGCAAATTCAGCAGCACATAAGCGGTGTGGAGCACAAGTGGTTGCGTCGGCAGGAAGCGGCAGGTCCAACTGTACAACACCTGCGGAGCAGTCAATTTGGGCAGAGTGTTTCGAAAGGAAGTCGAGGCCGAGAATTAGGTCGTGTGGGCAGTGTTCAAGGACGATAAATAGAACAACGGTATAATGGCCCCCAATGGTCACACGTGCTGTGCACATTCCAAGGACAGGTGACGTACTCCCATCGGCGACTCGCACGGTGCACGGTACGGCGGGGGTCAGAACCTTTTTGAGCCGGCGGCGGAGAGCAGCGCTCATAACTGAAAGCTGCGCTCCTGTATGAACGAGAGATCTAACAGGAACGCCATCGACTTCAATGTCCAGCAGGTTTCCACATGTAGGCAGGGTCAATAGAGGATTTGTGGGCCGGGTCGGAGTTGCAGCTTCACCTCCGGGAGCTGCACCGCCTAGTTTCCCGAAGCGAAGCGACCGGTTGCAGAAGGGGACGAAGAGCGGTGAACGAGAGGCGAACGGGACCTACGACCTTGCGGAGACGGGGATCGGCTGGATCTTGGTGGAGCACTGTCGGCGTTGATGTTCCTAGTCGGCGTATAGGTCGAGAAAGTGCGATTGTCGGGTACTTGGCTGTAGTGACTCGGAGACGACCACCGAGGAGGCGACGACCAGTGGTTGCGGCAATGACGGGCGATGTGTCCAATACCGGAACAATTAAAACAGATGGGTTTATCATCCGCTGTGCGCCATTCAGCTGGGTTGCGACGGAGTGGTGGAAAGCTTTGCGTCCGGGAGCGAGCGGTCGGAGAAATTTGGTAGGTGTTGGTATGGCGGACTGAGCAGAGAGATGGAATGCCCAAACTTGCTATTTCCTCCCGAACGACCGCTTGTATAAGGGAGATAGCGGGTACGCTTTCCCGACAGTCTGAACGAACGGGAGCCGGGGCCATGGCCTCAAGCTCACGGCGAACGATGCGCGTTATTTCTTCCGGTCCTGCGGGCTGAACGAACCGCGGCGGGTCTTCGCAAGAAGATGTCGCGGCGGTATTGGGCAACCGGTCGAAAGTTTGAGTGACGCGGCGGCCCTTCGCTTGTTCGAAGCGCCGGCACTCCTTAATAATTGCATCCACAGTGGCACAATCCTTACACATCAAGAGATTGAAGGCATCGTCTGCAATACCTTTCAATATATGGCCAATCTTGTCTGCCTCGGTCATGTTGTCATCAGCCTTGCGACAGAGGGCCAGCACATCCTGTATGTACACGACATAGGATTCTGTGGACGTCTGAGCGCGGCACGCAAGTTCTTTTTTTGCTGCCAGCTGACGACCGACAGGTCTGCCGAACAGGTCTCGCATTTTTTTCTTTGCAAACATCCCAGCTCGTTAGGTCAGCTTCATGTGTGTCATACCATTGCTTCGCAGTTCCCTTCAGATAAAATATTACGTTTGCAAGCATCATTGTAGGATCCCACCTGTTGTTGTCGCACACTCGCTCGTACATCGTAAGCCAGTCCTCGACGTCGACGTTGTCCGTGCCACAAAATGTTCCCGGGTCCCGTGGGTGAGTGAGGATGACCGTGGGCACGGGCTGCCGAGGCGTTGTCGCTTGTGTCGGTTGATTTGCCATTGTGGCAGCAGGTAGATGACGTCCGCTGCGAAGTTCCGTGGTGGTACCCAGCACCTCCACCAAAATGTTGCGGGAAGAAAGCAGGCCCACGAGTGTAAAATAACTTATATTTACAAATGATGGATATGGCGTTCAGGCAACCGCCAGACTTCGTCTTTTTCTAGTCCAACTCAACGTCTTCCTTCACTTCACCGTAACATCATGTCCAGAAGTGCTTGTTTTCGCTCATATGGCAGATTTGTCAGCATCTGATTGCTGATCGAATCGGGACCCATAGCACAGCGTCTTCTTAATTTGCTAAGCGCCAAATTCAACTCACGAAAGGTGAACGGCGTATCCATGGTATGCGATGCTTCAGACAATAGAGGGTTCGATACTCCTGCTGATCTGCCAGATGTGTAGACGTCTGCAAAATCTTCTGCAAGGGTTTGCAAATCTTTTCCTTGCTTTAAAGCCAGTGCTTCGAATGGCCTGGGCAGGCGAATCTTTCCGGATAGGCTATTCATTACTCCCCATATCCTTGTCATGGGAGTAAACGCCGATAAACTCTCACAGAAAGCAGCCCATTGAACTCGTCTTAACCTTTTTGTGTGACGACGGATGACAGCGTTTATCCTGTTGAATTCAGTTTTCGCAGATGGATTGCCTGTTTTTCTCATTAGTTTCCGCTCCACTCTCCTACGCGCTGCGCAGAGGTTCTTTAGTTTCAAATCAGGAGTAGGGAAATGATCTGGCAGTTTCAACATTGAGGTAGCCACTCTTTTGCTCCGCAGCATATCTGCGAACAGCTCACCAGGGGATTCGTCCAATGCTTCTGTGTGAAATCCGGTGATGTTCGTGAAGATCGGAAAGTGGTCACTGCCCATCCTGTCTGGGGCCGTTGTTGACGATACGACAAGGTCTGGAGAATGGATAACGAGGTCTATGGCACTCCATGAATCTGGTGGCCTGAAGAAAGTCGGTTTGCCATCGTTCGCGATACATAAGTCAGCAGCATCCGCGGCTGTGACAAGTTCCTTGCCTCGGGAATCTGCAGTCTTATCTCCCCAAAGCGAATGATGTGCGTTAAAGTCGCCACAGATTATTATAGGAGAGGGGCAACGAATGCAAAGGTCCTTTATGAACGCCTCCATGGAGACCTTCCTGCGCGGACTTATGTACACCGACACCACACTGAGTTTTCGTTTTCCTAGGCACACTTGCACAGCGGCGACTTCCAAGAAGGTAGAACAAAGGTCTTGCACTGGTAAGGTGACGTGAGGTATTTCTCGCCTGATGTATATCATCGCACTTCCATTCGCAAATGATGGTATACTCGGATTTCCATGTCTGATGTACCCTGGGATCGTCCTTCCATTTGGGAGACCGGCCTCCGAGAGTGCTAGAATTGGTATTGGTATGTCTCTTGGTATGGCCGCAGTAAACCGACCTCAAGTACGACTTGGCAACAGTCAGCAGGAAAACTGCCAGCATGTGATACGCGCTTTGTTCACGGCACTACGTTCCCACGTTGCGAAGATGCCTGCTAGTTCGACGAAGGATATGCTGGAAGCAGTGCTGGCTCTTGAGTCAGTAATACTCTGCTCTACTTCCACATACACTCAGTAGCATAATGGCAATGTCTCGCCCACTTGGTCCATTCCGCCGTCCAAAAGTGCCCTTAATAATGCAATGGAACTGCGCCGGTATTCTACAGCGTCTTTCTGAGCTCTGTCATGCTGATAACGCGCATGCCGTTCGTGACTTGGAAGTACCGGGCTCGCAGCGTTAAAGAAAGGAAATGCGGACGTGACAGATGACGATTATCGTTGTGTGGCAAGATACGACCCAAAGGATGTAATTTTGTTTAACAGTGTAGCATCGTCAAGCGTGTAGGCTTAGTGTAAGCTGATGTCAACCTTGCATCAATTCTGTCACCACGTTTTTCTTTCCCAACGCTGCGCGGTTTATTTTTAGAGAGAGTACAGGTCCAACTTACGAGAAGTCCAGTCATGGTTTATTTCGCCATATCCGCCACAGCCCAAAAATGAAGATTGAATGCTGAACTCTGGTTCCCATTGTGTTTATACCTGGAAAGGTTGGCCCCCCAAGTACCTAAGCTGTCCCTAAATCAGTCTGGTTCGACCCAGAATTGGTTTAGATTGTCAGTGCCTAAGGGAACGCTGGTCCATTATTGGGCCCACATTGGCCGTATACTTTCACCCAGCGTGGAGCAACACTGGCTTTGAAGTCAGACAACTTTGGCCCAGGATTGATCCCCACTTTCCCTAGTTCAGGAAACATTGGCCCAGTGGTGGGCCACCTAGGCTCTAAATCAGACAACTCTGATCCAGCACTGGTCCTATATACCGTTTTACTTTGGATAGGTAGACGATGGCGGATTGGAATTCGGATTGCTTCGGAAACTATTTGCATGAGTACAGTAGGGTAGGCGCGATAAAGCGAAGAGTCTGGTTGTTTGGTAGTGAGTGGCTTATATGAATCCCAGTGAGGCTCCTGTAATTTCACTGTCATGTTCTGCTCAATGTAGTATATTAACATTTTTGACTACTTGACATTCGCTCTCATTGTCACCTGTGCTGTAATCGTTCTACTTCCAAAAGCCCGAATTTAGGTCACACATATACGCACAGCTAGAAGCGAATAGTTAACTGGATATACTGCGTGAAAAACTGGTCTGTGTTAACAAAAGCGTGCATTGGAAAGGAACGTTGAAAACCACCCACATCAGTGCAGCGAATTGCGTTTGTGACTTATCGATAAAGTTCACGGGGGCTGACAGTTGAGTATTTTCTTTTCCTCTTTTTTTATTTTTTGCTGCATGAAGAAGTATAGCTTTGTGTCAAGACTATTTCATCTGTTTCGATATTCTTTAGTTGCGTAACCTGCAATGACTGGCCCTACTGTGTGTGACCTGTACTGTGTGCGTTCTGCTTAATCCTTTGAGATTTGTCATCTGGCTCTTTCTTCCCTCTTTCCTCCCCTTCTTCCTATCTTTCATTTGAGAGTTTCTGTCTCCTCCGTTCTGAAGACTAGGCAGGCGTTATGCCCCTTCCGGTGGCAGTTGCCAGCCTGCTCCTCGATCGCTTTCCCTGTCATACCATGTGTAGGTACGATTTCAAATAATAATAATAATAATAATAATAATAATAATAATAATAATAATAATAATAATAATAATAATAATAATAATAATAATAATAATAATAATAATAATAATAATAATAATAATAATAATAATCATGACGATTATGATGATGATGATGATGATGATGATGATGATGATCTGCCAGAAACAATGCGACATGAATGCAGATAAATATCCCAAGAAAGAAAAAGATGTTCCTCCACGAACACGCACGGTCAAATAGGTATTACGGTAGCTACTGTTCGCTTCCGCTGCGTATTTTTTATGCAGGCAGGTTGATAAGCGTATACATATTAAGATTTCATGCAGTAACGACTTTTTGTAGCCCGACGCGTATGAAATTCACGAACAAAAGGAAAGAAAGCGCGTAAATTCGCAGCCCCGCATTGCAACCTGCATGACCTCAACGTCCTTGCGTGGTTCCCAGAAGCGCAGGACTTGCGTGACTGGCTCCAAGACCGGCAAAACGTAATGCCTCGCGTGTACACGCAGTTTCTTCGGTTCCCGCCTTCCGTGCGCATCTCCACCCTTCCTCCGTTCCGTGAACGAGCGTTCGCCGTAGAACCAACAACCATCGCATGCGTGCCGCCCGCGAATTTCGCATACATATGCGAGGCCAATAAATGGAATCTCTAATAGTGTTTCGCAGAGAGCGATGTGCCCGTAAGTCGACAGAAAATACCGATGGCCGATAAACTGGCATGCGCAGACACTCGCACCTACCGACCGACAGACAGACACACGCACACTTAGAAGCCGAGGTCGGGGGCAGGTATGGCGAGCAGGCTGTAACGCGCAGGAAGGAGAGAGACCAATGTCGGGATCGAGGCGCCTAATTGCGCGAATGCGCTCCAGGGTGGGGCCAATTTTCATTCCGTTTCGAGTTCCCCGGCCGGCGCATTACCGAGCGAGCGCATCCGTCTCGCATATACGCAGCTCGCGGCATCGGAAAGAAAGAGAGACCGCGCGCAGTCCGTCCAATACTTCTTCTTCAACTACTATTACTACTGCTGCCGCTGCTGCTGAAGCGAAGCTCGCGGTAAGGTGCGGTCTTCGGTTGCTCCTCCTCGCCAACCAATTTGGAGAAAAATGCAAAAAAGCAACTCGCACCGAACGAGGCTTCTCCCTCGCAGCAACGCGCACGCACACATTCGCAGGGCAACCTACGACGCCTCGTATTTACGACGAGTGTTTTCAGCGCGGGGCAGCCAGCCGCGGCGCTGCGCGCCCTTCATTTCCCGGAGATAAATGAGAGCCAATTGAAGCGACATTAAACGCATTGGCCGCGCGTCGCCAGCCGAGGCTCTCTCTCTCTCTCTCTCTCTCTCTCTCTCTCTCTCTACTCGTCGGTCGGCCAGCGCAGTGCCAGCCTGCGTCTTCTCGCCCTCCGACCCGTGCGATATACGTATACGTGCGCATACACACACATGCGCTCGCTCGGGTCCCAAGACGGGTTCACGAGCTGCGTATTATCTGACCGGAACGGTCATCTCGCATATGTGCGCGTATGTGCGCTTGCCATTACCGGCGCTCGAAGCCGGCAATTCGCTGCTCGCCCACGCGTCCTGCCCGAAGAGGCGGTCGCAGGCGCTGGCGTAAGTGGATAGGGTTGCTCCTGCGTTAAGGCAGCGATACCGAAACGGGAATCTTTTGTTGATGTTGTTTTTTTTTTTCGCGTGCTGCCATTAGGTGGTAAAGGGAAGGCGTGTGTATGTAAAGGGGGGGGGGGTGCGAGGAGTCGCTGGTGTGAAGTTGTGAAGGGAGCCACCGGAGCTGGTTGGTTACGAAATGGTTTAAAAATAGTAACGGGTTTTCTCTATATAGTTTGACTACGTTAACACGTGCTTCGTTCATTTTTGTTTTCGCTTAATGTCTCATTTGATGATCGCTTCGATAAACCTTCCCTCCAGATCATCGACGAAGTTATTGTGAAACAAAAGAAGCCAGCGCAAAGTTGTAGAAATGTTTGCAAGGAGGACGTTGCAGGTAAGACTCTTCAGTATACCCCATTTACCTTTTCGGGAACGGGAAAGACACAAAAAAAAGTTTATGGGGAAGTTTATGGGGTTCCCTAATGAAAACATAATGACGAGTTTCATTACCCTTACAGGTAAAATGCCAAGCAAAGATGAAATAAGACGAGAACAGGTGTTAATCGCAAAAACCATGAGACAGTTAACGACAAAAAAAAAAAACCTGACATACAAGCCTCCAGGTTTTTGTTTTAAACACCAGTCCTCCCCGTCGTATACCAACGAGGCCGCAACTCAAACCTTGTTATTTCTCAACGAACGCCAGAATATCGGTGCAAAGATAGCTTTTCAGCCCGTCTCTATCTGGATGTTGTTGCCGTAGTCGGGAATCGAGCTCGTGACCTTGTGTGTGTATGTAAAGGGGGGGGGGGGGGCGAGGAGTCGCTGGTGTGAAGTTGTGAACGGAGCCACGAGAGCTGGTTGGTTACGAAATGGTTCAAAAATAGTAACGGGTTTTCTCTATATAGTTTGACTACGTTAACACGTGCTTCGTTCATTTTTGTTTTCGTTTAATGTCTCATTTGATGATCGCTTCGATAAACCTTCCCTCCAGATCATCGACGAAGTTATTGTGAAACAAAACGAGCCAGCGCAAAGTTGTAGAAGTGTTTGCAAGGAGGATGTTGCAGGTAAGACTCTTCAGTATACCCCATTTAAGTTTTCGGGAACGGGAAAGACACAAAAGGAAAGATTATGGGGAAGTTTATCAGGTTCCCTAATGAAAACATATTGACGAGTTTCATGACCCTAACAGGTAAAAAGTCCCCGCAAAGATGAAATAAGATGAGAACAGGTGTTAATCGCAAAAACCATGAGACAGTTAACGACAAAAAAACTGACCATACAAGCCTCGAGGTTTTCGTTCTAAGCACCAGTCCTCCCCGTCGTCTACCAACGAGGCCGCAACTCAAACCTTGTTATTTCTCAAAGAACGCCAGAATATGGGTGCAAAGATGGCTTTTCAGGCCGTCTCTATCTGGACGTTGTTGCCGTCGTCGGGAATCGAGCTCGTGACCTTGTTCTCAGCTATTCCAGGAAAAGGGACTGGCCAATATTCATCCTTAATTGTGAGGAGCTTAACGAAATGGAATTATCGCACTTCATTTTGTGGAATCCTCGCCAAATCGCACCGGTGCGTTCCGCTGCTCACAAGAATACCTGCTAAAGTGGCATATGCTCCTAACCGCTAACAAACTTTTTTTTTTTTGCTTTTAAGTCAGACGTCTTTCTATTTAACAGGAGTTTTAATCTCTAATCCAAGAACGTGCCATTCATCTCCTGTCATTTTACCATCCCTTTAGCGACGCGCGCGTTCTGAGAAGAAAAAGAGAACGTCATCTTGGGGGTGATTACAAAGTGGTTTAAAGGGTTTCTGCAATTCAATCGGTGATAGACAATTCATTTCATAGCCCGATTTGTTATATATGAAGAATTGTTTTCATTTTACAATGAGAGCGCCCAACGTGATTCCATATTATCTTTCAGCAAATTCTAGCCGTGCCCAAATTGCACAGAGCAACACAGGCATAGCCAACACACTGCCTTTAAAAGAGTATGATATCAGTTTATCAAATTCAATCTGTTTCAAGCTTAGCGCAAACGCTGTCTATGTACCGGTTATCGCGTCATTTCCTGACAAATACTCTAATAATCTGCGATAGAACTTACGTCACCTCAGGCACACATATTTGCGGTAAGAAGAGAAGTAAGGGGATTTAACGCAGGCTGTTTTTCAGACGAGTGATAATTTCTTTGCTGTTGAAACGGCGGTGCAGCTATAGCAAATGTTGCAATTGGTTAGCTCCTGTCATATTTTCTCGGTTTCTTTCTTATGAAACAAGAAACATCAACATAGAGGCCTTACTCAATATATGGTGGCGTAATCCCTGATATTTTGCACTTGATGAGAACTAACGTTATAATAATAATAATAATAATAATAATAATAATAATAATAATAATAATAATAATAATAATAATAATAATAATAATAATAATAATAATAATAATAATAATAATAATAATAATAAAAATAAGAAGAAGAACAATTCGAAAATACACCATAGCAAACAAATTTTTGAAGACTAAGACATGTTTTTCCCCTCTTAGCACCATGGAGCCATGCTGAACGAAATAAAGTGGTACAGCCTACGTGGTCGTATTCGATCAACACAATGTATTGAAGCGAAAATGCATTCGTTGCTTTCAACTCCGGAAACTTTCATGTGCTGAAATTGTCTTATTTTTTATTTGGTGATGCAGTGGTTTTAATACATACTGTTGCTCGCTACTGTACACGTTGGTGCGAATTAAAGATCTTTGTAGAACGTCAACGTGGATGCTGCTGTACTTCTAGCTTCGACTTGCTACCAGGAGAGAAAATAATAATAACACATCGTGGCACAGGCGATATTCTTCAGCGAAAACCGTACACAGTGCGAACAGAGTCCACGTAATTAAGGAGCACGCCAATATGTGAATGATTCATGCCGCACACGGTTACGCATAGCATGTGCAAATAAAACGGAAGCCTCGCGAATAATAATAATACGATGTAACGCAATACCACAAACAAAAACGCGGGTTTATTTATTTATTTTTATTTATTTATTTATTTATTTATTTATTTATTTATTTATTTATTTATTTACAGAATACTACAGGCCCATGCGGGCCCGAGCAGGAGTGGTAAAATTACAAAAAATAATCATACGTGCTTTCAAAAAAAAAAAGAAAGAAAACGGTCACATCTCTGTTGCGAAATTAACAGATCAAAAAGTAACCAGATCAATTAAGTCTGTGCGGTTTAACAATGATAATGGCAGTGCGTTCCATTTCAATAGTATGGGGGAAAAAGGAAAATTTGAAGGCGTTGGTTCTTGTTTGATAGGGAGTTATGGGTTCAGATTGGTGATGTCTGGTTAGTCTTGTAGTTAGGATGGATGTGCAGTTTGTTATTTTTGAGGAGAAAAAGTAATTTTAAGCCTTAGAATTATTTTCCGTCGTAGCTGTAATGTCCGTATACCATGATTGTGCGTGAGAGTAGTTGGCGACTCGGTTATACGGTACTTAGAAAAAATAAACCTAACTCTTTTCCGCTGGATCATTTCAAGCGCATTAATACGGTGTTTATTATGTGTACCTCAGACGATGCATGCGTATTCCAGTTTCAGCCTAATGAGTTATCTGTATGCGTGAAGTTTATTTTCCGGGATTGCTTGTTTTAGTTTATGACGCAAAATACAGAGTTTGCGAAATGATGGAGCATATACATTAGAGACATGAGAATTCAAACTTAGGTCCTCAGTTATTGTCACACCTAAGTACGCGATTTAGTACGTGTTTTGAGAGCAAACAGGGCTAAATACGGGACGCGGAACTGTTATACATGCACATTGCTTCCTCTTTTCCTTCCATCTATACGACGTCTTTCAAGCTAACCAACAGTACGCGCCACCTATGTGACACCTCCTGAATCTATATATCCTTGATAAATAGAAAGCCCGGGGAAGGCGGGAGATGGAAATTCAAGACGATATACGTCGCCTTGAAGAAGAGAAGTCCACTTGTCAAAACGTTGGCTCCTATTTTTACTTTGTTCTCGTCTTGCTCATCCTCAATAAAGAGAGTTAAACTTCTGCTATCGACTCGGCTGGCGCAGTGTCCGACTCGCTCAAGCAACAACACAATGTAATGGGAACAAGAGGACACAAGTAGGACACTGTTTCGTGTCCCGTTCTCTCTCTTTCTTTTTTTTTTCTGACGCTGTTTGCTCTCAAAAGCCCATCGAGCATGTCGCGGGTTATTAAAAAATTGTTCATTTCCGGTTACTATTTTACTAAATTGTTCTTGATGGTTACTATGAAGCTGGGTGAGTAAGGGCAGGACAAAAAAAAAAAAAAGCCAGCACATTTCAGCGAACCCTTAAGATGGGAACTAATTCACTGCCACGCCCGCGGTCTTTCACTGCGAGCACAACCATCTGCTCAAGGACTATACTTTTTATGCTCATGTTGCATAAGACTTAAAAAAAAAAAAAACACACAATTTTACGTACGAATTGTATTTAGTTGCATAGAATTCTACAAATCGCATCACTAATGCTTCGCCTCACATATGTATTCCTAAAGTCGCGTCGGAACTACATAATCTTTTTTATTATTTCTTTATTTATTGAGTTATCGAACCCGCGTCCTCGTGACCTACAGGAGAACGCCATGGCCCCAGCGCCACCACGACGGGTGTCGAGCACATAGAGTTCTCTGTTACAAGCGCCTATCTTACCTTTTTTCTTTTATTTTTACTCAGATGGAAATAAAAGAAAGACATGTGTAGTGGTGACGGCTACTCCTTTTCGCATAGTAGAAACAACATAAAAGAAATATATGCAGTAAGAAAATGAACATAAATCACGTCATAGGGCCAGAAGTCCACAGCACACACCCCTATACATGCATGAACATATGTAGGAAGAAGAAGTGTATCTGTTCGGTCGCTGTTTTTATGTGGTGCTCTGAGTTTTCTGGTTTTTTGGATAGTTACGGTTACCTATGACGACGATTGAAGATCGGGTGAAGTTCGGGTGAAGATTCGACGAGCCAGGCGCCTTACAGGTACGACATTTCTTTTTTTGAAGACCTGTCTATTACCCCGCCGCTACGGTGGTCGGAAGCCGAGAACATCGTCACGAGCCTTATGCTCGTCCAAACCTAACAAGCCATATGAATGACGCTACGGGCCGTAATGAAAAGCCTGGAGCCTTGCAAGCGTCACAAAACTTCATAAAGCCGGCACGTTTGGTTCTCCCCAACTCAGAATCAACTTCAGCGAACTCAGGAATGATGGCTGATGGTGAAGCCGAGACCAAGAAACCTCGCCTAGAAGACGGCAAGGACGATGATAGAACATCGACTTATGAGCTAAGTGATGATGAAGATATGGGTGAAGATGCGCCATTTACTGTGGTCACGTATAAGAAAAAGCGAGCCGAAGGCATTCCGGTTGTCTTTCGCCCAACAAATGAAGGTACTACTTTTTGGCAAGTAAATCCAAACCGAGTGTCTGCCGAAATAGTTTCTGCTGCCAAAGAGAAAGTACAGTCTTTCAGGATGACCAGAGATGGAAGTTTCAGTGTTAGCGTTGCTTCCTTAGCATCGGCGAAACGCCTTTTGATGCTCTCAAGTGTAGGTGGCCTGGAAGTCAAGCCATTCATCCCAGAGTCGTACACGCGAAACGTTGGGAAAATAAAACATGTGCCTCTGCAGTACACAGACGATCAACTCCTAGACTTCTTGAAAGACGCAGGAGTTATATCGGCACGCAGACAGATAAGGTATTCCCGCCAAGAAGATGGAGCAGTGAAGTCATATCCACTTCACACGGTAATCTTGACTTTCAGAGACGACCGCCCTATTCCTGGAAGAATTTACTTGGGTTTCACCAGCCACCCTGTCGAGGAATACCTAGGACCCGCACTTCGCTGCTATAATTGCCAGAGATTCGGGCACATGGCGAAAACCTGCCGTAGCACACGTAGATGCAAAATATGCTCAGAAGACCATGACCACAAGCAGTGCAAGTCACTTCTTCAACCTAAATGTGCGAACTGTGCGGGGAACCATGCCGCCTCCTTCTCAGGCTGCCCACAGAACAAAGCAGCGGCGCAAATGCGTAGACATGAACTAATTCATGGAAGACAACCGCGACGCAATGAACCCGCACC
Source organism: Dermacentor albipictus (assembly GCF_038994185.2). NCBI lineage: Eukaryota > Metazoa > Arthropoda > Arachnida > Ixodida > Ixodidae > Dermacentor > Dermacentor albipictus. The sequence goes on from NC_091823.1 coordinate 38,806,637, forward strand.
AAACCTCGAGATTGTTCATCCAGTGCCAGATCACCCACCTCAGCGGGCACCGGAACCACCACAGCCAAGAGCACCAACAAGATATCCCTCCTCTAGAGAACAACCAACAGTGCAATCAAGCGACCAATCAAGAGGATCACAGTCAAGAGCCCAGTCCTATGCATCAATACTACGGAAACCCAGAGGACAACATACACAAGAAAGCTCCTGTACTCCCACACATTTCTCTCAGCGACCTTACGCATCCACTGCAGAAGTGACACCAGCTAATAGCGAACATACTACAGCATCGGTGACACAACTGATTTTGCCAATGCTTTTCGCAGCTCTTAAGGCAATCCTATCTGCTTTGCCGGAAGCAAACAACCTACCAGAAGTAAAAGCCTTGTTGCCTCTAAAAGCACTGTTGTGTCAACAATCCGGGCCGAAACTGCGACAGGCACTACATGAATAACCGCTACAAAAATGTCTCCATATTTCAGTGGAATGCCAACAGTCTTCGAAGAAAGTGCGCTGACTTTCGTAAACTGCTTGTGCAATACAACTTCCCAATACTTTGCATTCAAGAGGCGGGAATCACTGACGACTTTCGCCTCTCGAATTATGTGATATATAAGACTTCTCGTCAAGGTGCTGTTAGCAGAGTGCTCCTGTGCGTCAGAAAGGACCTACCATCTTATCAAATTCAGTCCAGTGATTCAGACTTCCCGGAATTCATCGCATGTAAAGTATCCTTTGGCAAGCTCTGTATAACAGTGATTAATCTATATCTACAACCTTCAAACCGGATTTCAGTAGAAGCGCTAGTGGATATATTCAAAATAGCTCATTCTAATGTATTTATATGTGGCGACTTCAACGCACACAACATCATCTGGGGCAGTGATCACTGTGATGCACGGGGTAATGTTATTGAATGCGCCATAGATAAATGCAACTTGACTGTTTTAAACGATGGGTCGCCAACATTCCTTCGTGGATATAATTACTCAAGCTGCATAGATGTTACCCTGTGTTCACATGATCTAGTGAATGGTGTGGGATGGACAACAGATATGGAAACGCGCGGAAGTGATCATTTTCCCATTCTTGTTAACCACCCTAGCATGCGCTATGATATCAGGTGTTACAGCAGACTAACCAACTGGCAAGCTTTTCGATACCGCCTAACGGATCAAATTAACCAACATGCAACAGTGGAAAAATTTACAGAATTTTTGCAGGATAATATGAACATATGCACAAAGAAGGTCCCAATACCAAAAGACTATGCTGCAGTTGACGGAGAATATGAACACCTAAGAGCCATCCGGCGCCGATCCGAAAGAGCTTACCGACGGAGCGGAAGTTTAGAAGCATACAGAAACGCTCAGAAAATACACAATGTAATGCGCAGACGAATGGAAAGCTTAGGCAAACGGCGCTGGCGCGATTTCTGCGGCACGCTGTCTCCTCACACGGCTGTCCCACGAATTTTTCTAGTAATTCGTTCTTTAAGCGGACCTGTAACACAAAGCTTCCCATTTCGTGCTCTCGCTGTAGCCAGGGACACGTGTGAAATATTAGTTGCAGATGAGTTTTGTGAGCTAATTTCCAGATCTGCCTTTTCATCACAATGTGCAGAATTTGATATTTCAGTAGAGTTGGCTAAGCGAAAAATTACTGCTTGCTACTGGGCCCAACATCCTCAGTTAGATCACACTTTCACATTAAACGAGCTCCAATGTGCAATTGCATCATGTCGCCAAAAGTCCGCTGCTGGGCCGGACGGCATTACGTACAATATGCTAAGAAACCTCGGACCGACAGGTACAAATGCGCTCTTAGACATCTATAATAACTTATGGATAGAGGAAACTGTACCTGACTCTTGGAAAGTCGCTCGAATCATACCAATTTTAAAACCTGGTAAGACGCCCTTGTGCCTTGAATCCTGCCGCGCCGTTAGTTTGACAAGTTGTTTATGCAAAGTAATGGAGAAAATGATTGACGCGCGACTTCAATGGTGGTGTAATGAAACGAAGGTGTTGTCCAACTACTTAGTAGGTTTTAGAAAACATAGATGCACAATGGATGCAATATTAGATATAGTAACCTGTGTGGAGCACGAGCGTGCACGTGGAAACATGACGATAGCAGTATTCCTAGACATCAAGAGGGCATTTGACACCGTTAGTCACGTTCATGTTCTGCTAAGCATGTTGGAACTTGGTCTGTCTGGCCGGTCCTTGCGATGGATTTCTGAATTTTTATCAGGTCGCAAAATATTTGTTCAGACGGGTGAAGGAAAGAGTTCTGAACATATTGTCAAACAGGGAGTACCACAGGGAAGCGTACTCAGCCCCTTCCTTTTTAACTGCGTCATGGCTGATTTAACGCGAAGACTGCCATCACAGTTAAAGTTTTCACTGTATGCAGATGATGTGTGTATTTGGACATCTGGGTCTAATGCTCAACTACTCCAGATGGCATTGCAAGACGGCATAAATATCATCAACCAATTTTTGAGAGAAAGAGGAATGGTACTATCACATGCAAAGACTGCTGTATTGCCCTTCACTCGGAAGGTGTTAAAAAATTTCACTCTTAATCTGGAAGGACACCCTCTAACGATTGTCACACAGCATCGATTTCTTGGCATAATACTTGATAGGCAGCTATCCTGGGCACCCCACTTAAAAAAACTCGAAAACGAGGTCAATGCCATAGTGACTGTACTTCGCAGACTTGCAGGCACATCATGGGGCGGATCAGTATCGTCCATGCTGACTGTTTACAATGCATTAATACGACAAAAAATTGCATATTCCGCGCCCATCTTACACGGACTTTCCCACACGTCAGAAGAGAGACTTCAAAGACTTTTAGCTAGAGGACTACGCCTGTGTCTAGGAGTTCCACGAGCGACTTCGAGTTCTCTTGTAATAGCTGAGGCTCGCCAATCACCATTTCCAGTTATGCGAACTACAGAAACATGCCGGCATTATTTCCGCCTTCAAACCCAGCATAAAAACCACCCATTGGCTTTAGACATAATGAATCGAGATAGAAGTTATGTTCATATAGAAATTCAAGAAAATCTTCACATATTGCCAGAAAATGAATTTTGGAACTCAGACATCGAATATCCTCCATGGCTGCTTGCAGTTCCAAAAATTGAATTATCAGTAGAAGGGATATTCAGCAAAAGAGACATGTTCATTCAAGCTGCTCAACAACTAGCACTATACCAGATATATATGCGGTATTCAGGATACACACACGTCTATACAGACGGCTCCAGTACAGCAACCTCTTCAACTTCATCATTCATTATACCGCACCTCAACAAACAAGAATCATTTAAGTTATCTCGTGCGACTTCGTCCACAACGGCTGAACTGTTCGCAATCCTATGTGCGGTAAAATTTATATTGTCAGTAGCAGAAGCGCAAAAATGGGTAATTTTCAGCGATTCACAGGCGGCACTAACATCACTCTGCAGCACAAAGGGGAAAACATTCAGCGACAGTGTAATATATGAAACACTTAAATACCTCACAAAGGCAAGCGAAGCAAAACATGCAATAGCATTCCAGTGGATACCAGGGCATTGCAACATTCCTGGCAACACAGCAGCTGATGAAGCAGCACGACAAGCGCACCTGAAAGATGATACGGCTCCGCTCCCAATATCAAAGAATGAATTACGCTGCATTATAAGGACAACGTCTTTCAACATGTCTAGAAACACTTGGTTTGACCAGAATTCTAAGAGCTCTGACTTATATCATATTGATCCATTTATTGAATTCAAATTTTCATTGTCATTAGATAGAACTATGGAAACGCTTATTCATCGATTAAGGCTAGGCACTGCCTACACAAAGCATTTCTTACACAGAATTGGCCGAGCGGAAACCCCCGAATGTGATTGCGGATTTGTAGATGAAGATATATATCACCTCCTTCTAGATTGCCCACATCACGACACACCAAGATGCCGACTTAAATCAGCGCTAAGTAAATTAGACCGCAGACCTTTCAGTTTAAGGAAACTTTTGGGCCCTTGGCCAACAACGGCCTTGCAGAAGAGCGCTTTAAAAGCACTAAAGACTTTCTTTGAAGACAGCGGCATCGCTGGACGCTATTAGTGCTTTCATTGCTCTGTTCATTTCAATGTGACTCTATATATCCATCTGTTTGGGAATTATGTTATGTTGACTGCTTTGTTGTGACTGTGAATGATTGTTTACACGATGTATATACCACCCGCTGACTAGACAATGTGCTATTAGGCAACAGTATCGTTTGTACTTTTGATACTTTCGACTACATAAGTGTGGAGACATTTGCCATGTATACTGTATGTACCCGCTGATCCGCTGACTAGAAAATGTGTTATTAGGCGACAGTATCGTTTCTACTTTTGAGACTTTCGACTACATAGGTGTGGAGACATTTGCCATAGTCTTCCTGTGGAAACGTTGCTTTATAAGTCCTGGTGCTTGTGTGAAATGATTATTTGATATGTAACCGTGAACCCTGAATGATGTATGACGGAACCACCCAAGAGATAAGGAGTAGCCGGCGCCTTAAATTGCGCGCCAACATCTCCTTATATCATATCAATAAAAAAAAACATAAATATAAGAGGCAAATGCAAATCGCACCACAGTGAGCTTGTAAGCAAAGTCACAAACGCTCGCAAGAAGCCGTGATGTGGACTGTGATGAGCATATAAACAAATGGGAATACACAGATCTTACCATTGTCTTGCTTCTTCATTATACCATTTGCTTGTTTACTACTGTCCTCGCAACACCTGCCTCTTTCTACAACCGCTTAAAGCGTCAGCTTTTAAGGGATATCCTGTCCTCTTATATGCGGGTAGGCTACGTATGAACCTTTGCATACCAGCGCTATTCACCTTTATACACTACATGTGATCCTGCGGGTAAATTTCGAACGGGCGCAAGTTTTAACAGACATATATACTAGAAGGCTATTGGAGGTGAGACATTGCAGGAACCAAGTAGACCTCGTGTGCATATCAGCGTGACCCGAAAAGATTGGCTGGTGAAGTTCTCAAGCTCGTAATACTCACCTTAATTGCGTGAATCTTTGTAGGCTGGAATGGCGCCGCGGTAGCATTTACCTCTATACTGAGTTTCATCTTTGCATTCAACGTCGTACAGCATACATGGACACCTCAGGGGCAAGGCCAAAAGGATCGATGTCTGAGGAGGCTAACCCTCCTGGTGACAAACAGTGCATTTGGCGCATTTGCATGAGAATACTCTACAGGATCACAATGTAACTCGTCTACGTGTAGCACGTAAATAATCCCGAAGGATAACCTTCTTTTTTCTTTTATTTTTTCAATAGCAGGTCAACGACGCAGAATAAACATAACAATCAGTTGAGGAACAGACGAAGTCCCAACGCTACATACACAAGCCTGTGGAGGGCCTTTAAAAAGTACTTCACGGTATCCATGCAAGCTTGTGCAGACTCCAGCGATCTCTGGGAAGACTGCAGCGTCTATAAAGATTGCATTTGCAAAATTTCTTGCGGCCGTTTAGGGTTTCACTCTGACCTGACGCTGTTTTCGATGTTTGTATATGCTATGCGTTTGCGTTTCCATAAATTTGTTTTTCAAGTCCGCTTCTATGCCGAGCATTCTTATCTTATCACAAAAGCTTTTGCAGGTACTCTGTCAGAATCTACAATATCTCATCACCATCGACAAACCTTTACTTGCACTTAAATACATTTTAAGACACCATTTATCGCTGAACTTATACCTGGATATTAGTTTTACCTCGAGGCACTTTGGAAGTGCTGAGTGGCTTCTGCATTCACCTTTGCGTTCTTTCACATTGATGTCAAACTGTCGTATAGCTTTCTTTCTGAAGGTAAATCGTAGGTCATTTTTTTCTAATTTAAACGCTTTATTTCTCGCAAACTGAATAATCGCTGCAATAATTCTGCAGCGACGCATAAAAAATAAATAAGGCCGCCAACAAACGCCGAGATATGCATGTCCTGTCCCTCGAATTAACACTGCTCGCCACAGAGCCACTCGTCTGACGTGGGGGCTTCGAGTTAACCCTCAGATCACAGAGTCCATTCTCCAGAACTCTCCGAGCTGTTTAGAAGAAGGGGCAGTCATTAATATTACGCTGATCACGCCTCGTCTTACTGCTTTGGAAATTGAAAGGCGCTCATTAGACTCATACATTCACGAAGCCAAAAGCTTTACATTACGGACGAGCGCGTCTTGCACGCACTTACAGAGCCATTCAACAAAAGAAGCAAAAAGACGGGCAAACCTGCGGAGCGAAACCGCGCTAACGACAAAGCGCTCGGTCGCGGCGAGGTTGCGTGTGGCGTACAACAAACGGACGGCAACCGAAGTTCTCCCGGGTAACGCACTGTTGGAAACGCAGCGCTGCGCTGTAGTTCGGAGAGGGTGCGAATCCAAAGCAAGAACAAGAGGAGGAGAACGAGAAACAAGCGGCGGAAAGGGGGAGTGACAGAGCGCGCGGCGTCCGCAGTGCTTAGTATGTGAGTAAGCCTACGCGCATCCTGTTCGGGTGGCTGCGTAATTGCAGGCTGGTCCCGGCGGCGAGGCGTGGCCTCTGGGCATTCCGTCTGCCGGACACACCCATATGCACGTGTGTGTGTGTGTATATATATGGTATGGTATACATGAGCGCAGTTCGCTTTCTCGCCAACGGCCCCGAATCACAGGTGGCGCGGCCATCGCGCCGGCCGCGTGGCTCTCACCTGCGATGCGCCATTGCCGGTCTGTTTCTCTGTACTCGTGTTTGTCTATACCGGGTCGTAGGTGTACACGTATACCTATACTCGTATTCCGAGGAAGCTCCTGTGGCCCTCGGCAGATTTCAATCTCTTTCGCTCTCTCTCTCTCTCTCTCTGTAACCTCCCTCCGCGTACAGCTTTAGCGCCGCGAAAGCGTAGTTTGTATGCGATGTTGCCGCCGCCTGCTCGAGTCGTAATCGCACGCGCCACTGTACGCTATTATGCTCGCGCATAAGAGCAACTCATCTGTCACGCAGATCGTAGAGCGCATCCGCTGCGCATCCTTCACCGGTTAGCCGTAGCGAGCTTACGTCAGTCTGGAGGAGTGAGGGAGAAGGAGGGACAGCGCCTCTGATATGTGCTCGACGACTCTGACCCTAGTGCCACAATTAACTCGAAACATTCTCGCTCCACGTGTGTTCGGTTACGGACACGAGCGTTGCAATCGTCGCGATGAAAACAAGGCTACTTATGGAACAATGCCTCAGCTCGATGAAAGTTTGAAAATGAGAGTAGCTTGAGAAAGATTGCGGTTTACTGCGACTGCAAAGCGCCTGGCTTAGATGTTGCATTTCAGCACGCACTGAAGCGTTACGCGTTATGATTGTCGCAGCATGCATTCCTATCCAATGCAAAGAAAGAAAAAAAAAAACTACATGCCTTTACTTAACATGGTCAAGATACAGAGCTTAGTAAATCTGCAGCTATACGTCGATGGCAGAATAAGATGAGCATCGGGATAGCTGCAATGTGTCCAGAAAAAATACCCCTCGAAAATGAGTGCGACTTACCACTCAGTGCTCAGAAAAAATAGAAATAAACAGAGAAAATAAAAAGAAGGAAAGAAAGAAAGAAAGAGAGGCGTAGAGAGGGGGATCTGGCAAAAGAAGGGGAGGAGAACGGAGTGCTTTTTTGCCTACTGTACAGAACAAAAATAAAGGTAAACAAAACAGGCTATAGTAAAGCTTCTCAATTTTTTGTTATAAATTAAAGAAGCATGCGCTCTTGAAGGCACGACGTAGAGATCACGCTACAGAATAAAGCTTCACCGCCTATATCTGGTGCCTTGCGCCGGAGCATAATTGCAATTTGTAGGTGACGTAGCACAAGTTCCTTTATTACGGTATTCGTGTACGGAACTACTGCGCATGTGGTCTGTGGATCATCCTCGCGCCAGCTATTGGCACTTTTAGTGGCACTTAGGGGGACACTAAGTAGAAAGATTATTTAAGCTGTATTAGTAAATTACGGCTCCGGAATGAAAAAAAAAAGAATAATAAGAAAAACGAAAGCACCCTTACCGCACGGATAGGTTTGGTAAGCCAGAAAAGACGCAAGGATGAAAGACGGATGGCTACGTCACACGGAAGTTCCCGCACGAGCTGGCCATGACGTCCGAGATTTCGATAGCGTCTTCTCGGGCTTAGTTATTCATTTATCGGTAAAGGAAAACTAGATCGGATTCTATTGGAGTTAAGAATTGAGCTTGGGTAGTTTGCACGCTCGCATCCGCCGCACAAATAATATTCGCATATATGTCCACCAATATATCCGCCGAGACACCTACTCATCGAGCAGCAGACAGCAGCCACGCCAAACGTGTTAGGTTATAGGTGAGGAAACCTGCACTGAGGAGGAGGAGGAGGAAAAACTTTAATCTGGTCCTGTACAAGGAGGAAAAACTTTAATCTGGTCCTGTACAAGGTGTTGCCACCTGCCTGGCTAGTTCCATGTTGGGACCGGGAGGTCAAGCCTCATAGCCCTATCACGGGCGTACTGGACAGCCAGGACTTGAGGGATATGATCAGGAGATCTGATCATTCCTAAAAACCGATTCCGGGAAATGCCAGGGCCGAGCGACCCACACTCCCAGAGCAGATGTTCAAGCGTGCATATCTCCTGTTTGCATGCTTTGCATATAATATTCATGTCTGCAATGTTATACCATTTCTTTATTTGTGCAGGTGAATAATAAGACTCTGTCTGTAATTGTCTAAGTGTAACTGCTTGTGCTCTGTTTAGCCTATAGTGAGGGGGTGGAAACTCCCTCCTTCCCATGTAGTAATGTTTTGTAATTTCATTGTATGTAATGAGCGTATCTCTATGTAAGTTCTCCAATCCAGCAGAATCAAAACCATATGTAAAAGCGGCCCGGTCTGTAAGGTCGCGGGCGACGCTGTTGGCCGATTCATTTGGATTGACGGGAATGCCATCAAGTGAACCAAGGTGCGCCGGGAACCAATAAATGTAACGTGTAACATTTGTTTGCCTTTTGTTAATTATTCTCGCAGCCTGCGGGGCAATCTTTCCCCTATTGAAAGCTCTAATAGCCGTTTTCGAGTCGCTATATATTTCGATGAATCTATCGTCTGTTAGTGCCAATGCAATGGCAACTTGTTCAGCGTCTTCAGGTTTGTTAGTGTAGACCGTGGCGCAGTTTGTGCAATTGCCCTGGTGATGCACTACCACCGCCGCGAACTTAGTTAGATCTTTGTAGGCAGCCGAATCGACAAAGCAGGCTCCTCTGCCCCCTTTATCCATTTTCTCGATTAACGCCCTGGCTCGTGCGACTCTCCTGTTGATATTATGTTTTGGGTGCATATTCCTGGGTAGAGGTGCGACAATTATGTTGTCTGCGAATTCTTGATTAACTTAAGAGAACGATATAACGGTTTGGGCTGATAAAGCATTCCTCTTTAGAGAGGCGAAAAAAAAGAGAAAGGCAATGAGATTTACCAAGGCCGTGACCGGTTGACTACCCTAGACTAAAGAAAGCGGAAAAGAAGAAATATATAAAAATGAAAAAAATACTAACAAAATTATAAATAGGCAGTCCGTGTGAACAGACACCTAGAGGAATGTTCGCCGATACTTACAAGCGTTCGCAGAATTCAGTCGCCTTTAAGATGCGCAATAGGCATTTGTGGCCATGTGCGTGCAGTTAGTAGTTCTTAGGCCCATGCCCCAAAATCTTTTCCTCCTAGCGCGGTCTCTCCTTCAAGCGGCTGAGAGTAGCTCGCAGAGCATATTGTTGAGCTTCGAAGGATTGGCAGTGGCACAGGAGGTGCTCTATTGTCTTGTCACGCTCACAAAAAATGACGTACGACACTCCTTTATACTTCGAGGAGGAATTAACAATTACTAAATGCGACGCCAAACCATATACGACTCTATAAAGTTGTTTAACCCGCCGTGGTTGCTCAGTGGCTATGGTGTTGGGCTGCTGAGCACGAAGTCGCGGGATCGAATCCCGGCCACGGCGGCCGCATTTCGATGGGGGCGAAATGCGAAAACACCCGTGTGCTTAGATTTAGGTGCACGTTAACGAACCCCAGGTGGTCAAAATTTCCGGAGTCCTCCACTACGGCGTGCCTCATAATCAGAAAGTGGTTTTGGCACGTAAAACCCCAAATATTATTATTATTATCTATAAGGTTGTCGCGCGACGGGAGAGTCCAGCTGGCAGGCGAAGTCGCAGTGCTCGAGAGAATACAAGCGCGCGTTTGTGAAACTCGGTGAATTCCATTGTAGAAGTGTTGTGGTGGACAAGTGCATGAAGTTGCTGTGCAACATTCGTTCTTGTGAGCAGTACATGCAGCGGCCGATCTTGTTGATGAGCCGATCGCGCAGCTTCATCTTCGCTGTCGTAGCCGGCGATTCCACAGTGGCTCGACAACCATTGAAACAGAATGTGGCGGGGAACGTGTCTTTTTCCTTTTTTTTTATTGAAATGAATATTAGGAAAGGTTGGGGCCTTTATGCCGGCACTGGCTACTCCTTGTCACTTAGCAAAGGAAAACAAATATGCCCAGAACGGGAGAAAAGTGTCACAAAATGTGACACTCAGTAGAACACCAGATGAATAAAAACTACACAATCCAACAGTACATGAATCGCACAGTTTTGTGCAAGAGTTCAGTGCACATACGCATATATAAACTCCGACATTTTGGATAGCCGAAACACACCACACATGTAACTACACTGCAAGACCAGAACACAAGTAATTACACTTTGCGTAAAAATTACGATCCCCTGTCAGGATTGGGGGCTCAATCCCATCGTCCGTGGTCCTTTGCCAAGATTGGAGCACGGCATGAATTCGAAGGTAGCTGGCCCATGCCGTCGTCCAACTTATTTACGCTGAGATCGTTGATGAAGTGAAGAACTGTTTCTCATCGAGAACGAGGAAAAGGGTTTATTTACAGAAATTAACTCAGTCTAACATGACTGCTTGAGAAAAGTAGTATCAGTCCAACATGACTGCATGAGAGAAGTGACTCAGTCTAACATGACTGCTCAAGAGAAGTGTGTCCTCAGCATTCGCACAACCACAGTTTTTATACACTCGACCCGCCGGTCCTACGACGCGGCGACTGTTCGTTTACACATCACCAACTCGCAGCTGCTCTGAAGATCAGTTTACGTACACAAAGGCAACCGCGCTCTGTACACAGAGGCAACCGCGCGGGGTGCCGTTCCGGGAAACTATCGGCGCTGATCGAGGGTCGCTCGTTGTTCCGTGCTAGGCCGAAGCGTGAGACGCTCAAAATACGTCGTCCCCACGGCAGCTTGTCCAGCGTTTCAAATCAGCTCCGCGTTGGGGAACTCCGGAATCATTGTTCACGCACCGAACTAGTCCCGTCACAATGTCGAAGGGGCTGGAGGAAGGCGGCGGATTCCAACGCAAAGGCCGCTTCTTTGAACGCCTCCCAGCTGCAGCGACGGAGAGGGAGAGGTGCGTGTCTTGCACCCCTTGTCGTAATCGGGTGGCAAGGTGGCAATCTTGCTTCGAAGCTCGCCATTCTTGACAGCGCCTCCATGGGCCGGAAAGTCTCGACTGTCTAGCGCTGACAACCGCTAGGCAGGAAGAGAACGGCTGCTGGTCAGGGGGGGATTGATGTCTTGGCTCGCAGCGACCACTTGTGCATTGATGTCACCGCCCCAAAACATCCAACAAGGACAGGCAACTGCAAAATGAACCCCACAACACGGCTCTGCGCCGAGATGACGTGCATTGGCTCTCACTTTAGACACGCTAGGCTTCAAAAAAAAAAACAACAACAACATAAGTGCAGAAACAAAAAAAAAATGCTACATTTCACTATGCCAATTTCTGAAGCAAATTCCTGCTGACCAATTCAGCAATCATGGAGGGAATTCTGCTAAATGAGAGGGGATTTTCTTCGCCTAAAGAAAAGCTAACACTAGTAACCCCAAAATTTAGGCGGGACCCTCAAACGCAGAATTCAAATTAGCCTGCTCAAACCATCCGCATTGCTATGCAACTTTCCCTTCTTATATCTAACGGAGAAGTTGTACTCTTGGAGAGTGAGGCTCCATCGGAGCAAGCGGCCGTTTTAGTGTGACATTTGATTGAGCCACGTCAGAGGACAGTGGTCGGTCTCGAAGATGAACTTCGCTCCGTACAAGTAACACGACAACTTCTGGGCGGCCCAAACCAAACAAGCGCATTCCTTCTCTGAAGCGCGGTAGGCTTCCTCTCTTACATTTAGTTTACGGCTGGCGTAGAGGATAGGATGCTCCTCGTTATCGTCGCCGACCTGACTAAGTACCACGCCCATACCTCTGTCGCTTGCGTCGCATTGAACTATGAATTCCTTTGTGTAGTCTGGCGCGCGAAGCACAGGGCGAGAAACCAATAGCGTTTTCAAACTTTGGAAAGCGTTCTCTTTGTCCTTATCCCAGTGTACGTTACTCGGTGCTCCCTTTCGGAGGGCGTCTGTTAATGGACTTGCCAATTGCGAGTAATTCGGAATGTGCCGTTGACAGCACCCCACAAGTCCCAAAAATGAACGAAGGTCCGTTTTCGGGCGCGGCTGAGAAAATTCTCCAATCATAGCTATTTTCAGCTCAGCCGGCCGTCTCATGTCCTGACCGACAACATGGCCCAGATAAGTAACCTGTGAACAACCGAACCTACACTTTTCCGCTTTCATCGTTAAGCCGGCTTCAAACGTACGAAGCCTCGCATTCTTGTCGTAATAGACTTTGGCGTTCTTTTGAGCTATTGCCATGTTCTTTCCGACTAGTTCTTGGGTTGCGCTTAGGCGTTCCAGTAAATTTAGCACGTATTCAACCACTGTCGGAATCTCCCCTCTTTCTTCCCACATCTCTCTTAGCATTCTCAGTGGAGAACGGAGTGTCCAGTCATACACTAGTTCTGCTGGTGAGAACCCTGTCGCCTCATGTGGAACGGTTCGCAAAGCAAACAAAGTTGCCGGCAGACAGTTCTCCCAGTCCTTGTGCTCGTAACAGAGCGCACGCAAAACTCGCTTAAGCACCGAATGCCACCTCTCTACACTGTTTGACTGAGGGTGATAGACAGAACTGTGTATTAACTTTACCCCGCACTTTTGCAAGAATGTGGAAGTCAGTGCGCTCGTGAATACTGACCCTTGATCTGCCTGAATTTCGGCTGGAAACCCAACTCGTGCAAACACTGTCAAAAGCGCGTCTACTACTTGCTCTTCCTGCAGGCTAGAACTCTGACACTCTAGTGCTACGCTCTCATTGAGCTGGTCAGCTGGCAGGCTCTCCTCAACTGTTCTTTTGTCCCTCGGGCCTAGCTCGGATTCGGGTATTGAAGTTATGCCCTTTTCTGCTTCCGCTGGAGGAGCTTGAGCATTTTCAGCCGAAAGCGCCGCGATCTTACGAGCTTGGCCTCGGGTCAATGCCTGTACTATGCCCTCTCCCAGTTTGAGCCCTCTGTCACGCAGTAACTGATTCGAACGATTCGAAAAGATGTAGGGATACTGCAGTGACAAAAATTTGGAAACTGCAGCCTCAGTCTCTAGTTCCCCGAATGGTCCACTGATTTTGACTTTGGCCATGGGCAGACACACGCTGTGTTCTTCTACAACCTGTTTTATCCATGCTACTTCTCCGGTGAAGTCATCTACCATCACGTAAGACGGATGGACAATGTCCAGCGTGGCGGCACTGTCCCTTAGCACTCGGCATGGTTTTCCATTAACTTGCAGGTCGTGGAGATATGGACTTAAAAGTTCCATATTCTCATCTTTTTCCTCCACGTAGGAAAAAACTACGCTAGACTTCTCGCAGTTTACAGCTATATGTCCCAGTTTGTGGCATTTGTAACAGCGAATTGGTCTAAAAGATTTGAATTTTCTTTTCTGTCCTTTTTGTGCGGTTTCTCCGTTAAGTTTCTCCTCGCTCTTTTCTGCGGGCTTTTCCGCCATGTCTACAGGCTCGGATAGCCTAGTTTGCGCACCCTTTTTGAACGGAAATGGTTTCCGCGGTCCATTTCGACCGTCCCAGTTTCCCTCCTCGGCGTTCAATTTTCTACGGGTTGCGTACTCTTCGGCTAATTCAGCCGCCCTTTCCACAGTGTTTACATTACCTCTGTCTTGCACCCACAGTTTCACAGCTTGAGGGATGGTTTTGTAAAACTGCTCTAGACACATGCATTCAATGATCATGTCTCTGCTGTCGTACGCTTCCGCGCTTTTAAGCCACTCAACTAGGTTGGCCTTTAAGCTATATGCAAACTCCGGATAGCCCTCGCTATCTTTCTTGCCTGTGCTCCTAAACCTTTGCCGAAAAGCTTCGGCTGAAAGGCGGTATTTCTTCAGGAGACTAGCCTTAACTTTTGCATAATCATATGCATCCTGCACACTCAGTCTGGCGATTACTTCCGCCGCCTCACACGGCAACATAGACAGCAACCGCTGTGGCCATGTACTCGGGCCGAAGTTCATCTTTTCGCAAGTCCTTTCAAAATTGCTTAGGAACAAGCCTATGTCGGTCCCGACCTCAAATGGCTTTAATAGCCTGTCCATGCGGTACGATTCTGCCTCACTTGATCGTCCCAGAGCGCCTTCACTTCCTTGAGACATCTCCAAACGTTTGCTTTCAAGTTCCAGTTGCATTTTTCTTAACTCGCGATCTTTATCGCGTTCCTCTCTCTCTTGTTTTTCTCTGTCCCGTTCTTCTCTTTCTTTTTCCCGTTTCTCTCTCTTTTTGAGAAGTTCCAATCCCATTTCAATATCTTCCTCACTGGCCTGATTGGAAATTAGCTCCAATAATTCCGATTTGAGCATTTCCTTGCGTACATCTAGGCCCAGTTCCTCACCAACAATCAACAACTCGTCTCTCAGCAGTGTCCTTAACTCCATGACTGCTGCTTTACTGCCTTGATTCTGCTCTCTAAATCTAGCTAGGAAGACACAACCTAGCTAACACACAACAATCTAGCTTCCCTACTGTTCTAAACAGAACAACCACAAAATGAAGCCTAGAGAGTCAAAGCAAAAACCAAGCACTCACCGCAGATACAGCACCATGTCGCAAAGTCCATCTCACCGCTGTCAGCCAGTTGTCAGGATTGGGGGCTCAATCCCATCGTCCGTGGTCCTTTGCCAAGATTGGAGCACGGCATGAATTCGAAGGTAGCTGGCCCATGCCGTCGTCCAACTTATTTACGCTGAGATCGTTGATGAAGTGAAGAACTGTTTCTCATCGAGAACGAGGAAAAGGGTTTATTTACAGAAATTAACTCAGTCTAACATGACTGCTTGAGAAAAGTAGTATCAGTCCAACATGACTGCATGAGAGAAGTGACTCAGTCTAACATGACTGCTCAAGAGAAGTGTGTCCTCAGCATTCGCACAACCACAGTTTTTATACACTCGACCCGCCGGTCCTACGACGCGGCGACTGTTCGTTTACACATCACCAACTCGCAGCTGCTCTGAAGATCAGTTTACGTACACAAAGGCAACCGCGCTCTGTACACAGAGGCAACCGCGCGGGGTGCCGTTCCGGGAAACTATCGGCGCTGATCGAGGGTCGCTCGTTGTTCCGTGCTAGGCCGAAGCGTGAGACGCTCAAAATACGTCGTCCCCACGGCAGCTTGTCCAGCGTTTCAAATCAGCTCCGCGTTGGGGAACTCCGGAATCATTGTTCACGCACCGAACTAGTCCCGTCACAATGTCGAAGGGGCTGGAGGAAGGCGGCGGATTCCAACGCAAACGCCGCTTCTTTGAACGCCTCCCAGCTGCAGCGACGGAGAGGGAGAGGTGCGCGTCTTGCACCCCTTGTCGTAATCGGGTGGCAAGGTGGCAATCTTGTTGCGCAACTCGCCATTCTTGACACCCCACACAGATCAATTTTGAACCCAGAACATTTATCTCACTCATTTAGCTTATTAGGATCAACTGAAACTTAGTATTTCTCCCAAATGTTGGTGTCCCCGAAAAACTTCAACGCAAGCAGTGCTCTTTTCTGAAGGCCCGCAGTTGGCCATGGACCAGGTATATTTTTTAGAGCGAGCTGTTTTCTGTCTAAAAGCAACAAATTTGCTTGCGATACCCTTCGTTACGGATCGTATTTAGTGCGCTCGAGGAGAGATCATGCACATCTTTGTCTGGATGGCCACAAGAACAGTGCAGACTAGAGGCACGTTTTATCCTCTATAAGAGGAGGAGGAAAAGAGAAAAGCAGAAGGCAGGAAAGTTAGCCAGAATAACGTCCGGTTGGCTACCCTACACCGGGAGAATGGGAAAGGGGAAAACAAATAGGACAGGGAGAGAGAGAGAGGAAAGAAGGAAAGAAGGAAATTAGCGGTGAGTTCGCTGACGCGTGTGGTCTTATAGAAATTGCATTAATAGTCCCAGATGGTCGCACAAGCCCGTCATCCTCGAGAAGCACAAAAGTGCCTTCACCGCTTTATGGGCCGACGAGCGATGGGGGCAGTGTTCCAGCAGCATCTGCACAGAAAGCGGCCGATTGTTCAGTTTTTGGAGAGCTTTGGTAAGTTCTTGTCTTTCTGGGCCATATCGTGGACAGTGGCACCAGCAGGTGGTCGATATTTTCTTCGGTGCCGTATCTGTATAAGAAGTGCCTCATAAATGCAATACCAAGCCGCTGGCGGTGCACCAATATTTCAAATTTTCTGTTTTCTTTGAGATTTTCCAAAATTGATAGGTTTATACATGCTTCTATAAAGTATAATTGCGAGTTCTTAGATTGCTGGACAAACCAGGTAGTTTTGCTGAGACGACAGAAAATATGTCTCAGGAGCAGATGGACTTCACTGCGCAAAAGGGGAAGGTTGGTTGTTTCTGCCTTATTGTGCGCCCGATTCGCGGCTGCGTCCACTGAAATATTACCAGTAATATTGCAGTGCCCGGGTATCCGCTGAAATGCAATTACGTGATTCATTGCGCTTGCTTTTGTGGGCTCTTTGAGCGTCTCAAGCATTAGCAAAGTGTTCAAACAATTTTTCTTATTGCTGTTTTCGTACACTAGTTGCTCGTCTGAACCATGCCGTAGGGCAAACTGCAACACTTATAGGGCTGCCTTTGAATCGCAATTGGTCAGATAGTTTGAACTGCACAAAGATGGCGTCCGATGGGACAAACCACTTCTCCGGTAGAACTGTTGCAACTGGTGAAACCGTATGTGTAAATGTGTAGGCGGTCACAGAATTGGACTTCTTTAGGACAGAAAACTAATTCAGGGCTAGTAGTGGCAAACATGCCTTTTTAACGGGCTGAGAGGCAGACGTGTCTCTTTAAACCCTGCGTTTAGTGGCCGTCAGCCATTTCTCTTCTCCTAATTCCTAGCAGACTGAAGGCAAAAATCCTATGTGACATAGTTCCATTGTGCCTTTGCGCCAGGGTAGTAGGGACAGGCAGACATAATTGGTGCAACAGATGGGAAGTGTGAATTTGATGATCAACAAACTTTCACGAGAAGCTTCCTAATTAATTAGTTGAAAACATACCAATTTAGAAGGCGATTCTATTCTATAAAATTTTGATAACACGATGCACTAGCTAGCACGTTTGTACGTCAAAATATCTTCTGGCATGACCGCATCTAAAATCATCTACTTACAAGCTCTGATATAGCGAAGCCTGTCGTTATGTCACGTGGGCTACACTAACCCTAACCGCGTTACCATGGAAGGTCGCCTGATAAGCTGCTATATCGCTTACCCGTCCTCTATGGTCCGGCGCAACACTCTGGTATTATTATGTTGGTTCATTCGTGTAACCTATCGCGGGGGCTACGGAGTGCATTGAACCATTTTTCTAACAAATCTGTTTTAGTGCAGCTTCTGGCGAGCTATAACTTTAGGGATACTTGCGTCAGACAAGTACGGTGTAGAATGGGCCTCAGCCTGTCACGCGTCTTAAATATGAAAAAAAAGCAAAGTGTAGGTAATTCATTTACAGAGGCTAGTGTAGATGTTGCGTCAGCTGAAGTAAAACAAGAGCTCGCATACTTCATAAACCAGTGTTGTGAACTAGCTGTTATTCCGAGAAACGTAACAATGGTAACCTTACCTTCTCGTGTTACTTTCTTGTGCTCATTCTCATCTTGTTTCTTTTACTTTCACTTTTTTAAAGCCAGCCGAAAGACTGCATAGTGAATTCACATGCGCTGTATTTCGTGTTCATTAAACCATAAGGTGCTTCACAGAATAACATCTGCGCTCTATTCGGCGCCATTAACCCGAAATCTATTCTAGTAACAAAAAACCTGCTGACACTTACTGCGCCTTTCTGTTAGGAATGTTGGGATAGGGAAATTTTCAGATAAAATTGAATGCAAATATTTCAGAAAGGTACTTCGAATACCATATCAAAATACCGAACGTTCCCCCTTGTCTTAAAGAGAAAAGAAAAGAAAGAAAAATAAAGGAGCACGCTTCAACTTCTCCTCTCGTTTTGAACTTACTACAACAGTCGTGGTATAGATGTCGCGTGAGCTCAGGTGAATTCATGGTACGAAAAAGGAGAATGTGCAAAACACGATCAGAAGAAAAAGCGAGGACTACACAAACGCCGGCTGAAAGTGTATCCTTTCAAAAGTCAAATCTTAGGTTATTGTTTTTTTTTAGACACAGAAGCATGGGAAGCTGTGAGATGTTGCCTTATTGATCTTTTTTAATAGTTTTTCTCCGAGTGTGGCCAGTTCCCATCGTGGGGTTAAGGACCCAAGATTTTAATCAACAGCAACAATAATAAAGATGCTTGCACGTGCTTATGGGAAGGCATGCATTGTTGAGACGTGGTATATTAGTAATAGCGTGGTAGCACGTGCGTAAGATAGGCCACCGTCTGCCTTTGCGCAACGATACGTTTTTAAGCCTTTAGACCATTATATTTCACGAGCGGCCACACATGTTCGCGATTGACTCGTTGGCGCTGTATTCCCATGAACACGTGCACGACATTTTAGTGCGAGAGCATTATATGCCCCATTACGCGAAAGATGGTACCAAACGAAGGATGGCACCACAAAGGGCCAAAAGGTGCAAAGAGTAAAAACACATAACAAATGCTCGCAATGACGTCAAATTCCTCAGAGAGGTTCCTGTAAACGAAGTAAATCGATGGCTTTGAAAATAAAATTTTTTATATGTCGCTTTGGGTGGGAATGGAACCCCAGCCTCTAGCGTGCGAGACAAGCGCGCTACACCAACGCCACGGCGGCTCCACCGTTCTGGCTGACGAGAGGTGTGGCCTAGCGCGTGCGTCATCGGACACGTGACGGCGCAGCCAATGGGAAGGGGAGGTGGCGCCATGTCCCGAGCGCATAAATTGAGCGCGCTCACTCCCCCGCGTCACTTACTCTTCGGATTTAATCGGTGTTGTGCCTACTGCGATAGACCATCGACGCCGCCTCATGAGTGTATAAAATAAGCCAGTCTGCGGCCATCATATACACAAACACACACCCTGAATCATCAGAAATAACTTTAATGCATGCCGAAAACGTCAATCGAAAACATTTCACCAGAGAGACTCTAATGCTTTCGCATTCCCAGAAGTAGGCAGTCTTAAGTGTCTCGACCGAATTTTTTGCTTTTCACCTCTTCTTAGTGTGATGGAATTGCAGGAGGACCTCGCCCACTTTGTAGGTCTACTAGTCTTACGAAACATAGGCGTTGATCCCGAAGGAAGGGCCGTTTGTAGCACAGCGTTTCAAAGCGCTATCTGTCACGAGAAAATAATGCAAGAAACTGGCACGTGACTGGCGCGCAGTGCCTTTCAAAGAGCGACTTTGGCACGAGAGAAACATTTCTACGATCGCAGCCCAATGGTCAGAGTTTGCTGTGCTGGAAGACAGAGGTTCGATCCCACCATCGGTCACGCATTTATTTATAGCAATATAGGCGCACTTCACCCATTTCGGAGGTATCAAACGTAAAGCGCGAGGTGTGTTGAACGTGCGCGAGCTCGTCACAGTAACCAAGAAATCGTAAGTTTCTTAGAGATACGAGGTATAGAAGCGTCAGTTTAGTGTAGTGTAGGACGAAATGTCTAGTGTAGGACGAAAGCCTGTCCAACAATCTTCAATTACCCCTGTCTTGCGCTAGCTGATTCTAACTTGCGCCTGCAAATTTCTTCACTGGCCCCGTGGCGCAGAAAATGCGGTGTCATCAGCGTTGTTCGTGAGTTGACCGTGAGCGACAGTTTTCTACCAAACATAGCGCGGCACGCCACGTTTCTGGCAATCATAGAGTGGCGCTCGGTTACTTGCAGCCCCACCAAATGGTGTTGCTTGCAGCACCATCTCCGCGCATCAGTGACAGCGGCGGCACCAGCCATGCTTAGGAAAGAAAAAAAAAGTACCAAAAGCTCGCCTTTGTGCATAGCGCTCGCCACACGCGTTTCGCGGTAAAGATTACGTTTGTATAAGCTGCAGTTGTCGCTAAGCGTTGTACTCCTAAATGCTATCCCATTGCACTTTTAAAGACGAAGCTTAAGCGTCTCCCAAGCTTTTTTTAAAATTTTCCCTCTTAATTTCCCGTGGGCCTCGACGGCGCTTCCCTTCCCTTGGCGCCCGTTCTGTAATACTAATGGTCCACCGGTTATCTGCCCTACGCATTACATGGCCTGCCCAGCTCCATTCTATAGCGAAGCTCTTAGGCGCCCTTCCTGCGACGAACGTCGGCGTCCCTCATAACCGAACGAACGAGCTCAGCGAAAGATGAAGCAGCGAACGCGGGGCGCAGCGGGCGATGAAAAACAGCGATAGCGAAAAGAGCGCGAGGAGGAAAGTGGAGGAGGAGGGTGGAGCGGAACAGTGAGGCAGAAAGTGAAGGAAGAGAGTATGGCGAAAGCGTGAGAAGAACAGCGCAGTGCAGCGCTAGACGAGCTCTGCGGCGACGATGGCTACGAAATGGCGCCAAAGTAGCACGTGTCGTCTGTTCACCGATGACGCCATCGATGCCATATACGGAAACAAAGCGCTACATGAGCGGATGTCTGTCTGCGGCGGCTGCTGTGAATCGCGCCCGCGCATCACCCAATTAGCGAGGCATTCTCGCCACACTTGGTTCCGTTTTCAGCAGACCGCACGAGACGTATTGTCCGTGCCAGCCAATATATCGCGAAATGAAAATACGTATAGAGTTGCGCTCAAATTTTGCATGGGGGAGTATCGTAATCATCAGTGTTTTTTTAATGTAAATTAGAATATCGGTTATCCCCGTTTGTTCTCTGATCCACGCCGCTATCTTCCTATCTCTTATTGTTACGCCTAAAATGTTTCCTTGCATCGCTCTTTGCATGGTCCTTAACTTGTCCTCAAGCTTCTTTGTAAACCTCCAAGTTTCTGGTCTATATATATGTGTGTACCGGTAGGATGCAATGACTGAACACTTTTCATTTCAACGACGATGGTAAGCTCCCAGTCAGGATTCAGTTGTGCCTGCCGTATGCACTACAACCTATTTTTATTCTTCTGTGAATATCCTTCTGATGATCAGTGTCCGCTGTGAGCAACTGATCTAGATAAACGTACTCCTGGGCAGATTCTAGAGGCTGACTGCAGATCACGAATTGTTGTCCCCTTGTCATGCTGTATAGCATATAGGATACTGTATATCATACATATACCTAAATATATGCAGAGCCTCGCGGCAACGTCAACGCCTATGGCAAAAATTTGTCCGGAGTATCCGTATAATTGCTGTAGTAATAGTAAGTTTCTCTCTACTTCTCCTAAAAATGCTTCTAAGAGAGGCCTTCATATGCAGTAAAGTCTCCTAATCGATTCTTTCCTTTGTGCAGTCAATGACTTTTTTGATACAGACAGAAGTTTCTGGCCGTTAAACGCATATGTTTCTATCTATTTGATATTACGTCACTCATGCAGACCTGTTTTAGTGATTGTTGAACACGAGCCTACTTAGGCCGGAACAATACGAAGCTTTATAATAAATTTCCTACTTACCTTTTCAAGGAAGGTGAACATTTGCTTGCGTCCGTTGCAATCAGTCGTTTAAGTCCAAATGGATAACGAGTGAAGGGCGTCAGGCGGAGGTCCACCAGATGTTCGATAAAATTAAACGGTGTTTCTATACAAGGCTCGATAGCGGTGGCGATTTCGGATGTTGATGCCAGAGACTGTTACAATGATGCGCTATGCTTCAAAGCACGGCGGCAACGAGGAGCGTGTTTTTTGCCGTTGTCCCCAATGCAGCCCACACACTCACTCGTGAGCACGCTGGCCCGTCTTGACGACCGGCCGCTTTCAGAGGAGGCAGTCATGGAACGCCGGCCTATACAGTCGTCACATCGCAAGTCGGTCAAGGGACTCTTGAAGTTTTTGCGTTCGAGTCACCTGCGTTCTCACAGACGTTCCCCACCTATTCTATTATTTTTTTTTCATGTCTTTGCTTTATTTCTCCGCTATTATTTGCACCTTTCATTCCCCTTTACTCTTCCCCAGTGCAGGGTAGCAAACCAGAATCTCTTCCGGTTAACCTCCTTCTCCTTCCCATCCCGCTTCCCCCCTCCTCTCTCTCTCTCTCTCTCTCTCTCTCTCCACTTTAAAGAAAACCCAGAGCCGAGAACTGCGGCTAAAGCCATTTAGGGGCTTTAACCGCGGCATTGAGTAACTGCCATCTTGTGAGCAAGGTACGTGAACGCGCGGTACAGTAACGCGGATGCGCGCCACGCGCGGCGCGGTTATTACGCTGCGCTGGCGAAAAATGGACCCTCCATACACAGTCTATAGCGTCACGACGCAGTCAACATGGTAGGTGGCGTTTGGTGCACCTTTACCGCCTTCGCCAAATGTACAATAGGCCGCTTGCCGCGCACTTGAGCGCATTCTTCGCAGCAAAAAGCGGATCGCCACGCTGCTACAGCCCACATTCCACGCACCGAATTCCTGTCATCTAAATATTGGCGTTACACGCATGGCGTATCCTACTTCGCCGGCTGCTGCTTGGCACGCTTGAAACGCCGGACTTTATCTACGCCTCTTTACAATGATGTCCTTGACTCGAGAACGCACACGAGCGAGTTTGTGATGTCGCTGCAGACGTTTTCAGAAAGAAACGAGGGAAGAATACAGAAGAAGCTTTTGAAAAGCAATTCTTGGTGAAGCTAAACAACGAGGGAAGGGTTGCAGAGGACGCATTGGAAGAGCCAGGCCAGCTCGTTCTATTTACTGCATTTGTGAAATAGTAATAAAACTAGGGAGGAAAGTAACGTTAATGTAATCAGTTACTTTTTTAATAATTGCCCAATTATTATCACGGGGCATGCAGTAATTAGTAACTGATATCGATTATATTTTTGAAAGACATAAGTCTAATCGTAATCGATAACTTTTCTTTTCTGCAACGTATACAAGTATGTCCCTAAAGCACACATACCTCCCAATGGAATATCGCCATTACATTCAACAGCTTCTTTGATTTACTTTATTTTCTCTGACTTATTGATGTGTCGATCGTAATAGTAAATGGCACCATCACTGAGTAATTTAGCTGAAGAGTTAGCATTGTGCAATCTGCCACAGGCAATCTTTAAACGCTTGAAGTTGCTAAAACAAAAACAAAGGGTACAGGGTATATAATCATGTTTCCTCAAATAAATCTTCTAAGATAATGTCAACCCTTTTCTGACGTGCAGTCGTCAACCAGTGTCCTGTCCAATTATTTTGTTTGAAGGCGCATTTCTCCAATCTTCCAACTCTATTTGCTAATGTTCTTTCTGAGAAAGTTTTGGTAAATGGCAAGTCGAATAATTTATGTCACATATCTCATAGTGTGATGAGTGGACTGTAGAAACCAGTCTACTAAGTGATCACAGACCCTACGCAGATAGTCACTCGTCTCATAAAGGTGACACGCTTGCATTTTTACAGCGAAGCTGTATACCTCTGCTATCCAAGGAAATTTTCGTGTCGTAAGCGAAAAACTCCCCGTACGTGGGCCGATCCTGGAGATTGTATAATGCCGGGCCGACCCGCGGCGGAAGGGAAGCAGACGTTAAATCCTCCCTATACGTGGGCCGTTCGTCATTCCCGCAGTTCAAAATTAAGGGGCCCACATACACAGCTTCGCTGGTCATCCTTCTTCACAGAGCGGAAGGGCACCGAGATTTTTAAATAGCAAATATGGTTACGTGCTTGAAACTGGGTTTACCGTGTCCACCCGTCCTCCATTTTATACCATCGTTCTCGTGCGGCATCGCTGTCATCGTATTGTAGGTTGCTAGTAGAGGGACCTAGTGTTTAGTACATTTCGCTAGGAATATTTTCCTCAGTATTTATGGACTCAACTCATTTAAGTCGTTCTTGCGCTTTGTGAGCTTGCTCTGTTTTCAACTGCGTTTCTGTCTGCTCTTGTAGGCTACCGTCGAGCACAAGCTGAACCAACGCTTCTCCATCACTCGCAGCTTTTCTTGGTGGAGCTTGTCTTGTGGCATATCGGTGTCCGGGCGGAGGAAACCTCCCTTCGGAGAATATGCGCTGTGGCGGTACTCGTACTTACCATCACTTCGGCCTGGCCTCCGACACGTGAAGTCCCCGTGAAAATGTCTCCAAAGTCTATACCCAAAGTCTTCTCCAAAGTCTACTCCAGTATCTACGGTGGGCGGTCACCGCAGGGTATAGGTAGTTAGAGAAATGAACAAGGGGCATCAAATAAATGCATGCGGCCCTGTTTAATGCAGGTACTGCAGCAATGAGTTTGGGCGTTTGTTGCCCCTTATCTGATGGGTACAAGACGCATTCGCGATAAATATACGAATGGTTCAATGTTCCTGTTCTAGTCTGTCCAAACATTTATTCGTGTCCCCGTGACGACAGCAACACCTTCGAAGAAAGACAACACACTCGCCAAGCAGTGTTTTAAAATGATGTTATATTTGAACTCGAGAAAAAAAATGAAATAAACACATATTCAATAATTTTTCACATCCTTTGTATCTTTTGTCGCCTCTCAAGCTTTTAACGACTCCGTTACCGCGTAACACGCCATTAACAAGACGCTACTTAAGGCGAGTATACATAATGCAATCTTTCTCTCTCACGCACACACGCACACGCGATGTCATTTAAATACATCTTCTTATGTGATTACACTCCTTCAAACCATTTTGTGTTTTATTTATCTTGAGACCATACGATAACCTCGAGCGCTCCTAGCGCGGAAGGGAACAACACAGCGTTTTGGTCTCTATCATGGCACACAAACCTCACCCGCACATTGACACAGGAAAACGACGAGGCCTAGCCGACTCCGCCGTTGTTGGTATTGGTTGGAAGCAACATGGAGTGCGCCGAGTACGCGAGGAATTGTCGATGACAGCTTGTAATGAATAATAGCGATAATAATTGTCAACAACGACAAGTATGCTAGAAGAGAACATGTATTCAGAAGGCGTGGGAGAAGAAGAACACAATAAGTTCAATTTGCTGTGCGTTCCAAACGCCAATTGATGATTTCTAGCACTCAGTGCATCACAGGTCACAAAACGCAATCGTGTGTTGAAGCGATAGTTGCGACGTCAAGTGCAAGAGTTTTAAAAATACTGAAAGCTGCTTCCATTTGGATAAATGTGTAGCAATCACAGAGACACAGACCAGTTAAGACATATTTCCTTCAACCGTTTTACGTCGGTGTGGGCATCTTGCGTTGATGAACCTATGGCAGTAGAGATTCATGTACGACGCGCATACGTTTACCTTAAGGTCGGGTCAGAGCAAGCATAGGCGGCAACATAACCTTGAAGCAAACAGCAAATGGAGATATGAAGTTATAGTAGGCAACGCACTTCATTTGAACTTACGATTAGCATTAAAAAAAAGTCATTCAATAATTGCCGACCATAACTGGCATCAGACAAACACAGTATAGCAAGCAATGAACTGCCTAACACTTCTTGCATATCATCGATTAAAAAGAGAGAAGGAACAATAAATAAAATTAATGATGGAGCCTTTTGATGTCTGGGCTTAGAGCTGATAGGACCAGTAATCGGCTTGCATGCAAAGTCAAGTGCCGTTTCACGCCACTTCCACACTTCAGAAACTGCTCAGGGCGTGAAATCGACAGACGCACAAAAGCAAACGTTATTTGCCCGTGTTGAACCCTGATAGCGATAGATGGCGCAACGTTTTTGAAACCGATCGAAGTGTGAAGGTTCTCTCGCGGAAATCCGAAACGTCGTTTCAGTTTCAGCTAAGCTCACTAGATGGCGCCACAGTACTCGCTCCTTCGCCTTCGTTTGCGCAACACATGCAGATCTGGGGAATATATATATATATATATATATATATATATATATATATATATATATATATATATATATATAAGCCGGATCTGGTAAAGGCCTCGGATCTTCGAGTGTGTCAACTTTTGTGTCTGTGCTACGTGTGATGTGTAAACGGAACCGTGAAATACAGCATATGTGTAATGCGAGGTTTTGCTTCGAGTTATCGAGCCGCCAAATTTGCTCCACGTACTGGTTCTCAGCTAACATAGGAGTTTAGGGGCTTTTTGGCTTATATGGCGGAAAATATGGTGCTCTTTTTATTCGCTCCGTATACATACACTGTTTTTTTTTATATTTCGAGGCTCTGAAATTTACCTTCGTATCATGTGAAGCGCTGTATGCTGATCTTGCCGCCAACGAAAGCTGGCAGCCGCCGGTCTGACGAACTTGGGCTGGAGTGCTCCATTAAGAGTGGAGGTCTTTACATATTTAACGCGCGATGTACAGCCTGCTTTACCAAAAAAGAAAGAGAAGAGAAACGACGTACTTAAAATGACGTTTGCAGCGTTGTTATGGTTGCAGGAATTGCCGTGCACTCCTGAAGTCATACAAGTGCGTCGAAAGAGCTGCTTCTGGGTTCTGGAGCAAGCGTGGATTTTACCGCGAAGAAAATTTCAAAAGAAGTAAGAAGAGTGTACAACGACCCACAGACATGTCAATAAAAGCATCACATTTGCTCAGATATTAAAGAGAAAAAGAACATGGGTGCTGTTCACACAGTTGAACACAACTAGGTCAGCCGCTACAACAACAGTGTTCCAAGCGACGTAATCACACAGTTCCTCGAACACGTCAACATGAGCAGAATGTACAAGTCCTCAGTAACGCTATAGCTTGTCGCATTACGTACGGTGTCGTACAATTGCGCTCTACTCCGCAACAAATTAAAAAAAAAAGCGATGACACTGGGGGTGGGCGTGGCGGCCTTGCTCTGGTGAAACAGTGAAAACTGTCTCGAGCTCTCCGAAAGCAGGTTTGCGGTACCGCAACGATTTATGTATTTCATTGCCTGTCGTTTATCTACCAACAGACTTCGAGGTTTCGTAAGGGGTCTTAGTTTCCTTCTGTTTACAAACGCGCATGAGTGGAACACACGCGTGAGCCGGATCTTCCGACACCGGCGCATTTACGAAAAACAAGAAGAAAGGGAAGGAAGTTGGGAGGGGGAAGAACACACACTCAGTCGTTGGATTCGTAAAACCGGCACCTCCTGTCTGATCTGAAAACGATGAGGAGGAGATGATAGCGTACAATTCTTTTTCTTCTCAACCGGGCACACCGCACAACACTCGCGCACGCACATAAACACACACGCGAAAACTTCATAAACAGTGCGACAACGCTTTCTCTTTCAATATATCGGTTAACACCAAACATAAATAACGCGAAACGCAAGCGCTTTTGGAAGGCGAAGGACGAAACACCATAGAGCCAAAGTCAGAAGTGATATATATGATGTCCACATATAAATGACAAGGTAGAATACAACAAAAAGTTATGTGTCAAGGAGTGCGTGGAGCTGTCATTTCGTCGACTCGATGAGTGAAGAAGATGAAGAGAAGGTTTTTTTTTATGTATGTGACTTTTGCAAAACCTTTCGTAGGCTCCACTTCGCAGTACTGGCACAATTTGTCGAAAATTTTCCTACGTAGTTTGCAAGCTGTTGCGCCCTCTGTGAGTAGTCATACGAGCTTCAGAACAGATATTGCCGAACCGATACACATGCGCGCTCCTTGCACAGTGAGGCTCTAGCCTGAATTAAATAACCCTTATGACCAAGTGCTTAAAGAGAAACTGTCACGAGAGATCACCTGCAGTGGAGATTTGCAAAAACGGCATGATCGAGGAATCTGTTTTAAAAGAAGGAGGCTCAGTAATAAAGAAGAAACGAAGCATGACAAAAACGCAGTGCCAGGGAATAAAACAGTTCATGACTCGACCAGGGGAGACAACACACAGGGTACCTCCGAGTAGTGACGTGGTGGCATTGTATGTACACGCAAGGACCACCGCCGCACCACGGCGCTGCTCGTTCACTAAGCCAGCCGGAGGTCGACACGGTGACCGCGAACGTTGACGCAGCGTTCGATCGTCGACGCACGTTCCCGAAGCACACGCGGCACCGCAGAGCTATGTGAACGGTCTGTTAAGCGTAGTCACCGCGCACAGCTCGAGTGTTCCAGTGGCGCCCTCTCGCTGGCTGCGTGTAGGAGTTCACGGGGCTTGACCGGGCTCCGGTCAGGGCGGGTTCGGGGACTGCAGGTCTCGGAGAGATGCGAGAAGGGAAAAAGATGATGCGCGCAAGGGGAGGCAAAGGTGACCTCGGTCTAGCCGATCGGCGTCGTGGACTCGGCTGCAGGGAAAGGGGATAGAACAAACAGAGAGCGACGGGTTAGTTCGTGTAGTATATAACACCGCTCTGTCAGTGAAAGCATTCGGATTACTGATCAAGTGTTTACACCACACATGAGAGATAGAGTGAGAAAAGGGAAGGAGAGCCCGAGAGCGCAACGAGAGAGGTCAGCCAGAAGCATACCCAGTTTGCAACGCAGGCGGAATGAGATCAAGAGACCGAAAGAAAGAAAGAAAGAAAGAAAGAAAGAAAGAAAGAAAGAAAGAAAGAAAGAAAGAAAGAAAGAAAGAAAGAAAGAAAGAAAGAAAGAAAGAACACAAAATACGGAGGGCGCGTCCATCCGTAGGTACACACATATAGACTATACAATCAGTCACTGAGCTCTATTGTGTTAAGGAACAGTACACAGAACGTGGTAGGGTGTTGAACAGCCCGATGAGGTGTTCGTCATGGGGTAGATAGCATGGGGCTATGCAAACAGATTATGGTTTTGATATGTGCGGCTGCTGTACAACTACTTTGATGAAATCCGCTCTGGCTACAGGAGCAAGTCAACATACAGCGAATGCTGAATTTAGAAGATCCCTCTATAGCCCCCAGAATTTTCCTTCTTTCATCAATTTTTTGTTAAACAATACCTGTCGAATAGTGTAAGCATCTTACTAATTCTGAGGCGCCATGATGATAAACCTGCAGATTCTTATAACAAGTACCAAAACTCTGTAAATTTCATATCTACATAAAGCGGATACCTCGGTAGCCATGGTTAATTTGTTTCCTCCGAAACTTTTCCCTTCTGAGCAATTTCGGATGCACGGAATACGCGCAGCAGACAGTAATTAAGGAGAGGGGAAAAAAAGGAACAAAATACCGCTAGCAAGTGCAAAACATGGCACACCGCATCATTTGGAGAATAAAGGCATTTTAAGCAGACTGCCCGTAATGAGTTTATAAATACAACGACGTGTTCGCGTAGGGACCGGGAGTAAAACTTGAAAAATGCGTCTTTCACTGGCCACTGACCACGCGAGGCACTCTTTACGATGTCGACGGAGGGGGCGGGGAAAAAAAATGCCGCGAAACGCCGGCAGTTCACCGCAAAAGAACCCGCGCTTTTTAAACCACTTTCGAAGCGAAGCCGCCACCGCCGGCAGTCAGCGAGCTGTTTTGCAGAAAGCGGGAGACTTCCCGGTGAACCCGAACGATGCATTTCTCGTAATTAGCCGTCAGCAACACGGCGTCTCTCTTAATCCAACGGCGAGTGCCATTAAACCTGCAGGTAAGAGCCGCGCACCGTCGTCGATTCTGGCGGCGCCAGTCGTTTTGAAGAGTGGTTCGTGCCGAGCGCGCGCGGTTTCTTCGCAGGCGATGTAAGCGCGCGGGTTATATGGCGCGAAAAGCGCGGGGGATCGCTTTCCAATCTCAGCGTCGTTACAAACACGCCCGTTCTGCGGCGCCGATTCGGCGAGTTTTGGCGCGAAAAACTCCTTCCCGGCGCGGCATTCGCCCCGTATGCGTGCGTGCCGTCCCATTAGGGGGGGGAGTGGGTTGAGCAGCAGTGATTCACAGTTGGTGCGAGAAAATCTGCCGGCCATCGAGACCTGGGACCGAGAGCCATTGAGCCCGTTTGCACAGAGATGCGTCGTATAAACCCAAATTCATAGCGGTTCCGCGTGAACGTTTCCCCAGCCAGAAGCGCAGGCAGGTATCTCAGGCAGAACGGACGCCCATTTTGGTCGTCCGAGAGAACGGCTTGTAGACAAGCATGTGCTCTCCCGAAAACCTGAAGCCATAGATCTCGCAATGGTTAACTTGAAGAAATGAGATGATGCTGTTGTGAACGGGTGGGGATTACCAAAGGGAGGTAACCATTCCGGTGTCTAAACTTCATGAAATGTGTATTCTGAGTCTGAATCCTGAAAGCTACATTGCTTATGATTAGAGCCGTCGTTGGCGCTTGCGTTGGGGCTGCCTTTAGAATTAATGACTCCGCATATTCCAAACGAGTTGGAAATGTCTTGAATTTGCACGCTTTCAGAACGTCGGAAGCTGGGCAGGCGTCGCAATCCTATGCATGCACGTGTCTAAGTCCATTGCCGTAGTTGGGAACGTACTGAAATGCCACTGCTTGACGCAAACTATTCAGTATTGTGCTGATACCATTAATTAATTGGTGCGACATTATAGTATAGAGTTGCTGATTGCAGAAGACCGTGACTGATCAGGAGTTACAGTAACGGCTCTCCTTAACAGTCTAGTGTGTATTACATTACTGTACACTGCGTCATTGTCACACTATAGCTTCGGCACGCGTACCTCTTCAGAATCGGTACAATGCCGCTGTGTCGTTGTTCCTGTAGCACCACCACATTAAAGGCATAATCACAATGCAAAGTGATTGCTGAACAGCTAGTAGTCCGACAATGTCGTCCGTTTTTAACAGCAGCAGCAGTACAAAGTTCCCTTTGTACCAAGCGTTTCCACGAGTCCCAATTAGGGACTATTAATTCGATTTAGAGAGGACAGCTAAAACAACTAAAAGCGGTAACAACCACTTCACGCATGACCGTGCTCGTGCCCGAAGGCCTTCCTTCGTACTCTCTCTAAACATCGGCCCAAAGCAAACGCGCACAAAAGAATAAGCACATAAATAAACTAACCGAGCTGCTACGTCATGCGTATTGAAACGACGATGCCCTGCACGCTGCAGTTCTTCATCTTGCTCGAGCGCACGCCCCACGCAATTCTATTTGCTTCTTCTTCGTTTCTCCTTTTCCAATTCAAGCGAGGCCGTTGCCGCGACTTTCCGGGGCGCTTCTGCTCTGCGCCCCCTCCTCCCCTCAGCACCCTTCTTAAAAACACAATTAGCGATTGTGTTACGGGGGAAACAAAACAATTAGCTCGAAACCGGCGGCCTATATGCGCTTACGTCCGACTCCTCCACATACTTTTTTATTATTATTTTTCTTTTTACTTTTCCTGTTCCACTTTCCGCCACGCTCTCCGCCACCGCCGCCTGCAGCGTGCATTTCCGCAGCTGCTTAACGCGCAGTTATCCACGCGCTTCTGCTATTTCGACGGCGTCATCGTTAGGAAAGACTTAATGCCCCGCACACAGCGGCCGCGCCAGCGAGGGGTGGCGGGTGTAGCGTGCCGAGAAGTTCTTTTTGCTCCCCAAAACGGTGGGAGGGGGCCTTCTTTTGTTTTAGCGAAAGCACAGGCTGCGTCGTCTGCTTGGGCAATTTACTCCGGAACGCTTGGAGGAGCAGACGATTTTGTTTTCTCGGCTCCCTGTTAGGCCTCAGTCTTCGTTTTTTTTTTCACTCACTCTCTCTTCACCCTTGTTTTCTATCAGCGCTCGCTCTGCGCGTGTCGTGTACCAGACCCAGCTGAGCGCATCTGGAAGAAAAATGCGTTGGCGTCGACGGCCTCGCCAAGACAAAAGGAAATTCGGTATACGCATCTCGCGCGGATTCCGGGCGCACGATATCGAGCACACAATACCGAGAGCTTGACGCGGTGGCGGCGCGTGTAGCTCTTCCACGCTCGCTTTAGTGCACCAAACTGGTCACCCGACGAGTTACGAGCGACGCTGTTAACGGTCTTCTTAGGAGCGACTGCGTTGATAGCCGGAGGGCAAACGCTACACCAATGCACTCGAGTCAAAGTGCTTTATTTGTGCGTAACGCTGAGCGTGCTCCAACGAAGACAAGTAAAAGCTAAGTGGAGGCTGAAATTGCAATAAAGAAAATCTGCTAGCTATATTGCAAGAACTAGCAGACTAGAATTTTTTTTCACGGTAGATTTATTTGAGAAACATAAGTGATCTTATATAGGAGATACAATTAAGGGTGGTATACGGTTGAAATACAAAGGAGATCCTTCGAGTCTTTTCTTTAGAGTTCTCGGTAGCCAGTAAGACGGCCTCGATATGGAGGCTTTACTATATGTGACAGCGCTTCGTATACGCTATATAGCCTAGCAATTTTGTTAGGTTTTATGACGCCTCTTTCTCCTCCTCCTCGTATGTAGGCTATCAAATAGGTTCCGATCCTGGTTCCAATTCTTTATAACTTCTCTTGATTTCTTTACACTGGCAACATCAAAGCGGACCCTAAAAACAAAATCACCTTACTGCCGTTTCATAGCTATCTAGGCCAAATTTTGTTAAGTAAATAGTGGGATCTAGGTTCACGCGTGTTCACACTGTCACGTGCCTACGAACGAAGCTTGTCCCACCCGGACACTTGTTCGAACAGTTCGCTCTCATTCTATTCCGTCCATAAACGAAAACAGAGAGGGGACAGGAATCCGCGATGCATCATCTCATTGCCATGCAAGGATCCAAAAAGGCGAGCTGCACACTTGTTTTCTTCGTTCGGTGCATTTACCCCCCTCTGTGCTTCAGTGACTCTCCGCTCACCGAAACCCGGACACGCATGCGCATGCGCTCTCTTTATTCGCTCTCAGGTCATAATCTCCCTGAGCGCTCCTGACGGCGCACCCTCCCGTACAGCTAGCAGGCATGCAGGCGCAATAGAGGTGCGCTTTTGTTCTTTACATCTGCAGTTTTCTCGGGTCAGGTTCGTTTCGTTTCAGAAAGAGAAAACCTCTTGATCGTCGCTGCTGGCAACACTGAGCAAGTCAGCGGCGGTTCGGCTTCTCCGCCGAGCGCACCATCCATCAACCCATTCATCACGGGGGACAGCGGAGGTGTCGCCCTCTCTCGGCCGAGTTTATCTCGCCGCCAGGGCCTCTTTCTTAGGCTATAGGGCACAGGCCTATAGGGCGTTCGAGTGGGGCCCGCCGGTGATGGCACTGCATGCGTGAGCACCCTTCCCAGTCTAACGCAAGCTTAGCCCCCGGAGGCTTTGACTGTCTTTCTAAACGAGCGAAGAGGCCTTTTTTGCATCGAGTCAATAATGGCAGAATCAAAATGAAAAGCTGAAACAGCGTAACTGCTCGGGACGAATGGTCCCCTGACGCCTTACTGCGCGTACAGAACCAAGCAGGCACGCATACTGAAGCACAAAACGCAGGTAGCAACTCATGAAAATGACTGTGGAAAAGGAAAACGATCTTTACCAAGTGCCCAGACCCCGTCAGATTCGTCTAGAGCACGGAAACAGTGCGTCCCGGTGCGTCACCTGCTGGAGACCACTATGATTTGAGAGCTCGCATGTAAGCACGTGCCGAAAGATTGGCGCACCACCGCACAGCTAACATTATCGCTGTTTACTGTGCACCCTGAGCAGCATCTCCGTTTCCACGACACTGCGAGTTACCGGAAACCTCGGCAGTTGTCAGCCGTGAAACGAAAGCATGCCTTCTCTGTGCGCAGTTCTATATCAGCTACGCGAGTGGGTGTCATCTCTAGGATGCGATCTGTGCGAGCTTTCTCACTCTGCTTGCTCAACTGGCAGATATTCACAGCTCATGCGCATGCAGCCTCGTACTAGATGCCCTCCACAAGATAGCACAAACGTATTCCGGAATGAACAGCTCCATCGCCTCGACAACTTAACTATGAATGCGATGTTCGATTGTAATGAGGACAGTACAGCAAGCTCGGAAAAAAATTGTGCGGCCTGCACCTGGATTGCAAGATTCTTGTCCGTGGATGCGATTTCTGATAGGGCTAACTCACTTGTAAGACGTCACGTATAGCAAGTCACCGCAGGGCTTTTTTAAGGTCACAGCTCTGATACCCCCGGAGTATTTTTGTGAATACCCCTGTTACATCAGCTATCCGCGACGGATGAGCTTTCACAAAGGCCTCAGACCACTGCCCTTTCTATCTCAGCCCAATTATGGAAGCAGAATTATTTGAACTTGTTCGGGCCTTCCCACGAATTGCACCTGCCATCTTCACCGCGTGGCCTTCTACTACAGCCGACCACCAAACTTTCATCGCTGGACGCATAACCAATGATGAAAGAGTCCACGTCTCCACTCACTTTACTCCTGTGCCGTATTGCGAGTTGACATAATGAGGAAAAATATTAAGGACAAGATGCTACTAGCGTTACAGTTATTGTGGCCTGCTTCTCTTGGTGGCGACATTGTGTTAAACGCGTTTTGGTACATTTTGCACTAGCGTCAAGCATTTCCATGTACATTTTTTAGTTACTCAACGTTAGAACATTGGAATTAAGCTGAGTGTGCTCACTAGTGACTGCAACTCTCAGTGTATAGTGAATGCTGTTGTGTGTGCTCGTACGTGACTTCTTAGCCTCTTGCCTTTTTTTTTTCTTTTCTTCCCGCTTCTCTCAGCCGCAATGTAGGGCACCTATCCTTACTTATCGTTCTGTTTCTTTCTCTCTACAGCTCACTTCCAATAATTAAGCGCCGGGAATGCACCAGCTTTGGAGCTATGCAATACAACAAGTCTTTCATCCTGAAAAGTAGCCATTAAACGAGCATTTCTCAAATGATTTCTCAATCTTCTTCCTGCTGCTGCCTTAGCTTTGTTGCACACAAAGTAGAGTTGTCGCTCATATTATACCTATATGTATGACATAAAAATTGTTACAGCGCAATCACATGCAACCACAAAGTATGAAGGACGGGACACAGCGCCTGTGTCCCGTCCTTCATACTTTGTGGTTGCATGTGATTGCGCTGTAACAATTTTTATGTCAAGTATGCACCAACTCGCCCAGAAAGAAGTTTTAATGATATACCTATATCATTAAGCCTTTATTCCTACAACTCCGAAAAATGATTTATGTGCCCACCAAATGGGACTTTCGGCACCTACATTTCGAGTGTTGTAATTTAATAGAGTATGCAAGACAAGCCCAACGGAGCAAAGAAATATGCGGAAACGTCATGAACTTGAAAACCAAACACCCCTTCAGGCTAAACGATGACATTCACGCCCCTCTAAGAGCCAGAACCGCCTGTCTCCAACATCAGCAGTATACTCTACTCATCCGCGGCTTGTTTTCGATCGTTTTCCTTTCTCGTGCTTTTGTCAGCGTAACGGCAGCATCAGCAAACAAGAAACAGCCGTCGGTGACGCAACGCTCCCAAACAAGTCTCCGTGGCGCAAGAGACGAGAACGGAAGACGTTTCTGCAGCTAGGAACCACATAAAGAAAACGCAAAACTAAAAGAGCAGGACAAAAGGAGAATAGGCGCAAGCGAATTCCTCGTCGCGAACCTTTCACTCCTTTTTTTATAATTTATTTTCCTTTTCCCTGTTTAGTCGCTCCAAATCGCTCCCTTTCCTCAGTCGGGCATACCACCCTTCCTTTACGCTTAATGTGTGTGCGTCTGGCCGTGTTGACGCTTCCGACGCTAACGCCGACGACGCCAGCCGCCCGCTTCTTCTTGCTTTTTTTCCTTTTCGTCCCCACTCATTTCGGACGTCGGCGGTGGTCTTTCTCTGTATTTTCTTAGTCTTTCACCCTTTGTTTGTGCGCAGTACACCCACACGCATGCACTCCGCTTTCCCAGTTCCTCTCTCCTTTTTTTCTATCCTTTTTTTCCCCTTTCCGTCCCTGGCTGGGCGAATGATTAATGATCGCTCGAGTGATCGAACAGCGGGAAATGGGCTCCGCGCTGCACAGACGCCGTAGGATCTCTCTTCCGCCCGGCACCCTCCCTCACGCGCACTTTCAGCCGAACAGCTCTATGCAGAACAGGGACCGGCCAAAACAGCCAGCACGCGAAGGCGTCTAGAACCACACGCGCAAAAGAAATGAGAAACGAAAGCGCGACTGGCGCGCGCGTGCGCCAAGGATAAGAAAGGCAAGGAGAGCGCGCGAGAAGCAAAGGCACGCAGTCTACAGCGAGCGAGCCAGCCAGCGGATGGGCGCGTTATGCGGGGACAGGAAAATACGTGGAAGGAGTCTCATATTAAGGGAAGGAAACTTGGTTCGGTGGCGGCAGTGGGAGTCGAAACTCTCTCTACCTCTCCCTTTTATTTATTCGTTTTCTTTCTCCTTTGCTTCCGTTTATTTTGTACGTGTCGGAAGCTCAGTACCATAGCACCGGAGTGGGAATACATTAGGGAAAAGTCGTGCGCGAGCTTGTATGGCGCAAGCGAGGAGTGTGAAAACTGAGGTGAAGTTTCCCGGGAGCAACGGGATCAGATTTTTTGCCCGAACAGAGGGCGCACGAAAGTGGTGAAGACTTCCTTTCCCTCCTTTATTTGACACTTGGTACTTTTCTTCACTGTCATAGCAGCGTGAATTGGTGGCAAAGTACTTCCAAACAGAGAAATAGCTCTCCGTGGTTCACCGAGGGTGTGTGTAAGTTAAAAAGCGAGAGCTCTAAAGAAAAGGACACCTTCCACCTCATCGAGATTTAACATTCACATCAACCGCCAGACACTTGAACCACTCGTGTACTGCCATGACATTTACGAAAGATGCCTCGTGGGAGGTGTACATACTTGTACAGTACCCAAGACAACGGGTCTTGATACATGACGAAATACGGAGAGAAACCCTTCGGTGCAAAACTGTTTTTTTTCTTGCACTCATTTTTTTCACATAAATTTGCTCGAAGGGATTTGACCAGCGCGTAATGATATCGCATTTACTACACACGCTTACATTTGACATCGGCACCCAACGCGGATGGTAGTTTTTGAAGAGAGCGATAGTTTTTAGTTTTATGTTTATACACTTTCCTTTTAACTTCCCACAGCGAGCACTGTCAGTGATGCTCAATTACTCTGTGAATAATATTTCATTCTTGAAGGGATCACGATCACGACTACGATTAGCAGATAGGCATGCTTGCCACTAGGAGATCGAACGGCACATTGCGCCCTGTTTTAACGTCGGTGCGTCTGTATCAGCGCGGGACAAGGATATCTATTACGAACTCGCGTGCTTAGTTTCGCAAAACTCATATAATACGTGCAAAGTTCGACTCCAGTGCGGAATCCGAGATTAAGTGCGAAATGAAGTGACAGGGCCGTTGAATGCGCACGCCGACAGCGTACGGTTGAGCACTGCAAGACGTAGTGTTATACATGTAGTCTCTAACAACTCACAGCACGCTACAGAAATATAGAACCCACATCAATTGCTTCGTATTTCATTGTATTGTTTAGTCACAGAAATGATCCGCACGACAGTTAATCTTCGACACTGCGTGCTACCGGAAAGCGTGCTTCTCCTTGCACAAAAGTGCAACAGGCGAAGCCAGCACTAACATTTTTCAGCTGCAGGAAGACTGTTCGCCAGCACTCCGGTGTTATGCCGGTTAACACAGCAATAAATGCGTATGTGATGACTGCGCTTATGTAAGAACTTTATAAAAAAGGTTTCAGTTGATTAAATTGGGGTTGGTTATAAAATGACAAAATCCCATCCAAAGAGAGAGAGAATGAAGAGGAAAGGCAGGGAGGTTAACCAGATATGAGTCTCCGGTTTGCTACCCTGCACTGGGGATGGGGGATAGGGGTTAGGAAAGATGGCAGAGGAAAACGCTAAAAAAAGGGGGAAAAAAAAAGACACGCACACATGGAGGCGCACACACAAAAGGCGTTCCAGTTAAAGTCGTTCACACAGGCTGGTAGATCGTAAAAAGCGCAATAGCGCTTGCACGGCCTTCTTCTCATCCAACACAGCATTCTACAGGGCGTTTCATTTTTAGCTGCACCAAATTTTTTAAACATTGCCTATGGCAAATAGCGCAATTCTAACCCTTGAGCTAAATTACTCGATGAGGCGGCCAATACTTCTACGAGAAATCATAGTGTTCAATTGAATAATAAATGTAATTACGCTAATTTACTTTTTACTTAAATACTTTACGCCATATATTTCAATCTACGAATTCTAGCCGCTGAGTTCGCACGGCGTATCCGCTTGGAACGAATTATCTGGACATCGCCAGTTCCAATATAATAATTTTCAAAATATCCGTTGAATTGCATTGGTGTTCCAGTTACTTTTGTGCTTGAATGCATAAAACAGCCGTTTCATAAAGAAGTAAATGGAGCGCCTATGAAGTTCGCCGCACACTTTGAACGTCCAATAGCCCACTTTGTGACTTATGCGGGTGCAATGAAACAATCGCGCACCTTCTTTGTCAGTGCTCTCGTTTCAACCCGCAAAGAGCATTTCTCTCAGCGACCCTGGACAAACTGGACAAGCGCCCAATGACAGAAAACAAGATCCTTGGAAACTGGCCTACGCGAACATCAGCGCGATCGGCTATGAAGGCTCTGCTGCGGTATTTAAAAGACACTGGAATTTCTGACAGATTGTGACTTCACTGTGTGACGCAGGATTGTACGGTGACACTGCATAATACTAGGAACGCCTTTGCGGGCTGCGTGACAGCGCCCACAGAAACAATATGTATGTACGTGCGTGTCTGTGTAGTTTCTTTTTCTTTTCTTCTTAATTTCTTTAAATCCTTTTCTCTCTTACCTATTGCATCCCCTTACCCCTCCCCCAGTACAGCGTAGGCAACCGGAGATAATCTCTGGTTAACCTCCCTGTCTTTCCTCTTGAAAATTAATACCACGGAATTCGTTCCACGTGGATACGCCGTGCGAACTCAGCGGCTATAATTCGTAGATTGAAATATGTGGGGTAAAGTAATTAATTAAAAAGATAATTAGCGTGCTTACGCTACTAATTGAATTGAAAATTTTGATTTCTCGCAGAAGTAATGGCTGCCTCATCGAGTAATTTAGATCTAGGGTTAGAATTGTGCTATCTGCCAAAGGCAATATTTTAAAAATTTGGTGCAGCTAAAAAACACACATTATTAGCCTACAATTTTGATGCGTGCAGACAATATTAACGCGACCGCGTTCAAGGCCCCTCGTCCGGCGTCAACCACCGTTCCGGCAAAAATAATTTCGAACCACGCATACGCGAGCTCTCCATGTAGCGCCAGGAAATTACCGAACTAATTGAATTTCTTAAGGTAAAATACGTCAGAAAAATCGTAAAGTACGACTTATACGCACCATACAAACACGATAGCGTTGGACTGTAATTTGAATATGCGTGAAAACATAATTCAGTTACGCGGACACTCAAAACACAAACCCCTTTTTCAGCGTTTCTGCTATTCATAGAGCCGCCATGGCCGCTCTATGATGGCGCGCGCAAATCTCAAAGGCCATAAAGCGGCACGCCCGGTTCCTTGCAACACACCAAGGTGGCGCTCACCTCCGCCGCATAGTGGCCCACGCCAGAGGCCGCGTTTCTACCAGAAAGCTCGCCTTCGTGCATAGCGTTTGCCGCCAGCGTTTCTTGGTAAACATAAGCTGCAGTTGCCGGGAAGGGTGAGACGTGGTCTGGGATCTTTGAATGCTGTTGCGCTACACTCTTAAAGGTGAAGCTTACGCGTCATCCAAATTTTATGCCGCATGTCGCGCACAAAATGTATAGAGAGTTCCGAATTCGGCAGATAAGAAACACTAAATTGTGCCAGAGCTTATTCAGCTAAAGGTATAGACAGGTTGAAGGACTAAAGTTTCCCTTTTGCCTTCAAGCATTAAAGAAAGCCTGCATGGACAAACAATCGAATTAAATGAGTGGTGACCAAAGCAATGTAAACAGCGCTTTAAGTTAAAAAGAAAGTACCTTATAGAAAATAAAGTAACTTATATTATAAATGGGCATCACTTTACAAAATGAAGGGAGATCAACCTGGCGCGTTCTAATTACGTGGCAGCTCCCAAGAATGGCCGTTATAGGGCACGTGACCTTTATTATCAGCTGTTACTCTGCCATTAAATTATGGGGTTTTACGTGCCAAAGTCACTTTCTGATTATGAGGCACGCCGTAGTGGAGGACTCCGGAAATTTCGACCGCCTGGGGTTCTTTAACGTGCACCTAAATCTAAGTACATGGGCATTTTCGCATTTCGC
This sequence comes from Dermacentor albipictus, assembly GCF_038994185.2. Taxonomy (NCBI): domain Eukaryota; kingdom Metazoa; phylum Arthropoda; class Arachnida; order Ixodida; family Ixodidae; genus Dermacentor; species Dermacentor albipictus. The sequence continues at coordinate 38,847,228 of NC_091823.1, forward strand.
CCCCATAGTTACTTTGTCATTACAAGATCGCATCGATATACGCATTTATCTTGTTCCGAATAAAAGTGCTCGAAGTGTTGAAGCGCAAAAAAATAACACATAGAATTAGGGAGTAACTAACAGAGTGATAAAGGGGAAGGAAAGGTAGGGAGGTTAACCAGATGGCGCATCCAGTCTGCTACGCAGCATAGAGGTAAGGGGATTAAGGGATGAGAAGAAAGAAAGAAAGAAAGAAAGAAAGAAAGAAAGAAAGAAAGAAAGAAAGAAAGAAAGAAAGAAAGAAAGAAAGAAAGAAAGAAAGAAAGAAAGAAATAGTCACTTCAATTCCTTGAGTAGGTCGCCAATGTGATATGCGCGTAGTTGCGACAGAGCATTATCACATCTTTGCATTAAGTATGTAGATCGCATTCACGTGTATACGAATGGATCATGCTGGAAACAAAGCTCTGTATCTGCATTTTATATACCTGCCTACCAAGAGAAAAAGAGCTTATAAGCTTTGCCAATTTACAACGTCCCCAACGGCAAAACTCTCTGCAGTACTTTCTGCTTTACGTTACATATGCCAGCAGTTAGAACCACTTCGCTGGGTAATTCTGAGTGACTCACAAGCCTCATTGATGCGCTTAAATGAAATCAGTTTAAGTAAAGCCAAAAGCACGTTCACATACGAAATACAGAAGACATACGCTATAGCGAAAGAGCGACATAACTTGCATAACACGACATAACTTTCCAGTGGATTCCAAGTCACTTTGAAATTGTAGGAAATGTAACAGCTGATCACAGGGCACGTGCAGCACATCAAGAGAATGAATTATCACTTGTTCCTCTAGCGTAGTGATGCGCGATGTCTATTGAACAAACAATGCGGTAGATTGTCCAAGGAAACTTGGTTCATAAATGATCGTCAGAACTCTCAATAATATAATATATATCCTGGAATAGAATTCAATATTCCGTTTATAATTAGTTGATCGGTTGAAAAAACAGTTCATAGGCTTCGACTAGGCGCTGCCTGTACTAAAAGCTTCCTGTATAGGATAAGAAAAACTAACCGTGCTACATGTTCATGTGAAGAGGCTGAAGAAGACATAGAACACCTTCTTCTACACTGTAAAAATCACTATGCTCCCCGAAAGACCCTCTCGAAAAATCTACATGGCTTGGCTAGACGGCCACTATTCTTAGGAATAACTTTAGGTACACAGCCAATAAAAAAACGTCCGACCATCGCTGCGTGCGCCTTAGTACAATTTTGGAGGAATGAAAAATATCACAAAAATACTGTCATACAATAGTTATTGCTCGCATTGTTATTATTAACAGGCACACTTAATTACATGCTCATTGTGTCTTCGTGTTCATGTGGCATTTGTATTTGTTGCATTTAGAGTGCGGCATTCACGTGTTCAACATCTTCTGCGTGAACATCTTCGTTTTGTGAACATTTATGCTGTGTGAACTCATGTGTTACGTGTGAACATTTCGATGTTGTATTTATGCTATGTGAACTCTTCTGGTGCGCGATCATTTATTTATATTGCAGTACTGAGACTTAGTATGTGAATTTTCGTTCACGTATTTATTTGTCCAGTTTGATGATCGTTGACAACTTTCCGACGATAACTATCACCTAAGAAAAGAGGAGTAGCCGGTGCCACACATAGGCACCATCCTCTTCTTAAATACACTAAAGAAAGAAAGCAAGAAACAAACGAAAGAGACAATGATTGTGCTGGTTCATTCTCCAGACACACATCGAAACTACAGTCGCTGATTGAGGTCAGCTTGCTTTCAATGGCATGAGATGTAGAAAAAAAATCGCAATAATATTTGTAATGGAGCCAACTAATAGAACATGACCGTATTTGCATTCTTTTACTTATGCACCATATGGCAATGACACGTTTAATTTATTTTCTTTCTTTTTTATGATGTATAACTACTGGGGCTAGCTGTCGCAGGAGAAACTCGAAAGTCAAATAAAAAAACCACCGTCAATGCTGGACTCTTGAAGGTCATTTTAACATTTTCAGGAACGCGTGTTAAGAGTTAGCCTGAAGAACTCGACACAAGTACAGTACTAGAGCACCGCAATAGCTAATGCAGGTCGCCCAGAAATACGCAAACTGTACATATACTTTTTGATCTCCATGAATTAAAAATAGCTGCGTCATTTAAATTGATGCTCGGATTCGTCAGCTTCGTTCGGCCGAACTTAAGGCGCAACACTTTGCCGCCGGCGGCATGCACAAATCGACATCAAATGCATCCACCGCGCTCGCAAAGTATCGCCTCTGCAAGCCCATGCGCTCACTAAAGAAAAAAATTAATTTATTATTCAATTTAAGTACGTTCTCATTCGATGACTGTTTTTCGTAGTGTGTCTGTCAAAACAGAGTTCTCCCATCTTCGAGTGCGGGGAAGCCGTCGATGAGCACCGGAGACGCGCACCGCGCCCGTTCCGCAAGTGCGCCAGCGGCGGCGGCGCTGAATGTTTGCCTGGCAGGGCGCCGGAGCACACGCTCGCAAACGGGCAAGCGAGCAGGGTAAAAGGGGGCTGCTCTTGGGTTTCCGAAGTTAATGGATTCCAATCTGGAGAGCGTATTTCAGAGGCCACGGCGGGCGATGGAATATGGACAGCGAGAGGAAATGAGCGGCCGTAGCTAGTGATGAAAAAAAGAAAAAAACAATAAAGACGGAAGCGCAGGAACGAGAGCGCCGGGGCAAGCCAGCCATGCCCCGAAGAGGCAAACGAGCTGGCCGTCCCCGTATGAAGAGCGAGGGCTGGATGTTTTCGTAATTGCGTGCGAATCGCACCAGATGGCTCCAACTACGCCGCTGTCTCGGACGCTTTTGTCTTTCCCTGCGTGGCTTGGCTGTGCGAGTTTGTGTAGCTGCCCCTTTCACATATAGCTGCGCGTGTACACGCTGCTTTGCCCCTTCGAGCGTTAGCCTCGTAATAGCGTCGTTCTCGTGCTATAAGACGGGCGCATAAACTAGAAATGGCGGCGCCCGCTGCGTTGAAGCGACTGCAGCGACCTTCGTTGCGTGGCTTTAACGAGCAACGAACGTGCCGCGCTGCAGGGCGCGCATTAAACGGAGGGTTGCGGCGGCTTGCTTGCGCTGTAACCAAATAGGAATGAGCCAGGTAAAAACGCGTCATTCAGGCTGACCTGTCCTCTGGACATGTCAAACTGGGGTACGTTATTTCGTATCTATTTACTTATAACTCCGCCATATGATCTGCCTTTGCGAATTAGTCGATCCCTTTATCGTCTACTTACTGGTGTGGGATGGCGTTAGCGGAAATTTGCAAGAGAAGATACTGAAGATTTCCGAAACCACCTGGCGACACAGCTTGGCCACGTGCATACCAAAAACAGCACGGAATACTAATGCGCTAAGGATCGCAGGACGCCTCTGACGACGAGCGATCCGCTGAGAGAAACGATACAGCGGCCGTACAAGGTATTGACTACAACATTCGCTAGAGGCGCTTTCGTCCTGGACGAAAAAAAGAAAGAAGCGACCGAGAGAGAGAGAGAAAGAGATAGGGTAAAGGAAAGGGTGATGCAGAAGACGATGGCGCACGACGCGGGTCACAGTCGACGTCAATTGTTTCTCACGGTACATGATTAAAAAATAAGCCCGACAGAACACAGTGGCTAAGACGGTCCTTTAAGGGCGAGTTTGTCGAAGCAGCAAGAGACCCGGCTTCGGTCAAACAAAAGCAGAGCGCGCGATAATGCCTCCTTCGTATAACACATCGGGCGCGCCATACTGTTCCACGCGCGTGATAGCAGGCGCCCAGCAGAGGCGCGTCTCGAGCAGCCGTGGCTTGCCTTTTAGCTCCGGGCGCGCTAATAACACGGCCGATAGCGCTAGGTAGGAAAAAAAAAAACGCACCTCGCCATCGTTCATACGACGAGTGCCCCGGGCAGCACCAGTAACGAGGAGAGAAGGCCAACCCGAGTTTCTTTCCTCAGCCGAGCCTCTTTTATTGTAGCTTCCAGCGCTCGGCGCGACGCGGTGGCGAGAGTTTTTGGCGACGTGAACAGCGGTGATAAGCGCAGCCAATTATTCCAGAGATTGGTCTGCGCGATACGTTCCCCCCCACCGCTGCGCGTGCACCGCGTGCCTAGCATTTGCATATCGGCACGTCTTCGAATCCATCACCAGCTATAGTGGATGCAGAAGCCCGGGCGCATCCGCGCCATTTGGGGCGTCGCGCTCGCAAGAGACAAAACGCGCGCCCGCGTCGTGCTCGTCGCCGGGGCTATGCAGCAAGAGTGCACACACACACACTCGCCAAAGCGCGTGCTTGTGACCGGGCTTCGCGCAGGACCTGGGCAAACAGGAGTGTGTGCGTGTGTGTGTGTGTGGCGGATGGGGAGAGGTGGCGGAGGTGCGCTGAACGCGACAAGCGGACGGTGACTGCTCGATAAACAAGGCCCCGCGCGATGCAACGCCGCGGCGCGACCGACGCAACGGTGGCGCGATGCGATGCGCGCTCCTCGCGGACTTGTTGACTCAGTTGTTTTTGTTGACGTCTCTCGCCAACGCGCGGAGAAGCCGGGGAGGACGCTGCCTAAACTGCGGCGATACTGGCAGGAGCTTAGCGCGATGGGCCCACGCGAAAGAGTTCATGTTTATTCATAAAGCAGCTTGCGGGACGGCGTTGGACCAAAGCCGCCTTTAGCGGCGCGCTTCGCGATTTCTGCCCCCTCCCCCCCCCCCTTCGATCCCACACACACACACACACCCGTGCTGGCGCCCGATGGAGGAAGGGACGAGAAGGAAGGTCTCGTGTATCGTTCTGTTTACAGGGTGGGAAACGAAAGGAGGGTGTCAAAGTAGTCCTGCGGAGCTGCCATAGCAAACCCTGCATGCATGATGCTCAGGAAGCAAAAGTTCTTGAACCCCCTGCTATGAGGAGGAGCCGACGAAAAACTTCTGGGGGATGTATAGTCTCATTTCATACATTAAGCGTCGCGACTAACTTTTGCTGAACCCCCGCAGAGCTGGCGTTTAACGCTTTCTAGCACGCAGGACCACTCGGCAAACAGAGCTACCTATCTATCTGTGCCCACCCAATAATCTGGGGCTGAACAAGTGCTAAATTCCTCCCCGTAATCTGTCAGTTCGCAGTAGGCCAACGATGAGTCAGCTCTAAGGTCAAAAACATCCTTAGCCCCATCTTTTCGACAAGAAAGGGATACTCGCGTATATCTGCTGGGTGTAAGGCAATGTACAATGCCGGCCATGCTTTATTTCGTAGTTCCGCGCTAACGTCTTGTCAGCAGAGTGCAAGCAAATTATTATTAATTAAATTTGGGGTTTTACGCGCCAAAACCACAATCTGATTTTGAGGCACGCCGTAGTGTGGGACTCCGGAAATTTTGACCACTTGGTGTTCTTTAACGTGCACCTAAATGTAAGTACACTGGTGTTTTCGGATTTCGCCCCCATCGAAATGCGGCCGCCGTGGCCGGGATTCGATCCCGAGACCTCGTGCTCAGCAGCCCAACAGCATGGTCACTAAGCAATCGCGGCGGGCCAGCAAATTATTAAACGTGGGCACAGGGGTGTCGGGAAGGTTTACACAAGTCCCCTAGTAACAACGAATCTCCCCGAAGAAAAAAATTCGCCACCCGCATATTCTACGGTCGCCTGAAGAAACGACAATAAACGAGCACGAGAATAAGCGTATACATAAATAAAAAAAAAACATCCAAAACTAAAGTAAATGAAGGCAACCAGAATAACGGGACAGTTTTCGAGCGCGGAAATTTGCGAACCAGCAGCAGGCAGCGTCTGTGAATCTGGCCGCTGGAGGACGCCTGGGAACAACGGGGTCGCTTGGCAAGCAAGGGTCGCGTGGGAAGACGCGCTCCTTCCGCGGGGGCCCCGGTATACGGCGCTCTCCTTTGATTAACTGTTGGCGCCGCTAATTAGATTCCCGCACCGCCCACCTGGCTGCGACGAGCTCTGGCGCTGCTATGCGTGCCGCCCCGACTAGCCGTACAGCGCACCGTGGTTCGTCGCGAGCGCCGGCAAAGATACAAAGGCGCAAGCCAGGTAGCTCGCGAGGAAAACGCGCAAAAAGAATGAGAAACGCCGAGCGCCCATAATGTCCGGACGTGGCGCGCTTTGCGCACACGATTACTCGTCGTAAACGGTCAGTTTGAAGCGTCGCCCCGTGTGAACCTGCTTGTCTTTCCCGTGCGCTATGGATGACCCGTTATAAGACGCGTCGTTGACTTCGTGATGCTATGCGAGCGTGCCCCTCTGCTTGCTGAAAGGCTGCCTATATAACGCCAGCTATAGACGAGTGGGAAGATATAGACAAGTGAGAAGTAAGAAGAAGGCTGGGTCGTTGACCGCTGCGCGTCGCTACTGTGGCAAGAAATAAAGGCATCGGTCAGAACCCCAATTCATCGCGCATTTACGTCTTAAGCCCGTGCACCCAATAACCACAGGGCGGAGATGCAAGGACTCCGTGTACCGTGCTTGATCGTTCAAGATGTCAGGCTGTGACAGCAGTGTGTGTTCGAGCACTAAGTCTTTTACGCATGATTTGTATTCCCTTTTCACATCGTCCCTTCTTTGTCTCCCCCTGTGCAGGGTGGCAGACTGGATCAATCCCTAATAAACCTCCCAATTTTTCCTCGTTTCAACCTTTCTCTCATTAGTTCGGCAACTAATTTCCAAGCTCATGCACTGGCAAGGAAACCATTTCATTGGCATATTGAAATGGGCATGCCTTCTAAACGTTTTACTTTGTGGGGAAAGACTATAATACATTTGTCCTTAGGTAGTTATCCGCCAACTAAATGCGCAAAGGTTGATTTTGCGGTTTAAGGCCGCAGGCTTGCTACGTATACTTTCACAGCGTCGCGAGTTGCCCACGCGTTATGTGTACGAGGCCGGGGCGCAATCCCCTGCTCGTCCGGACAACAACCACTTGGATATATATATATATATATATATATGTAAATGACGCGCAAAACGTATTCGGAGAACGTGGTCCCGAAAACCCCGGCTTCGGGTTGCACCGACGGTCATAGTTTGTCCCCACGAGCAAACTCTGAGTGAGACTGGTGCACGCGGTGTTGCGGCGCCGTCTCCGGAACTCTGCGTTAATATTGCCCGATGTTGCCGATGTTCACATTGACCTGGCAATAAGTTGTGCGTGCCTAGCGTTCCTCGCTGAAGCCTTGACTGACTACGTGACAATGGGAAACATAGTTGTAGAAAGAGAGAAAATAGTTTTGTTTTCCAATATCTATACTTGAAGAGTAGGCCCATCCCTGTGGGTTGTGGCCTACAAAACTTTTGACTCTCAGTGGCAACTGCATTTGAGGGACGGGCCAACGGTGCTACACCCTTTTTGTTTGTTTGAGCTATATTAATCAGGAAGATATCCTGTCCTTCAGACTGAGCTGAAGTCAGGATTGCTGGTAGATCACCGAAGCTCCGTTCAATGTAAGTTTGGGTGTAAGGGCGTCTGGGCTGTAATCAGATTTGCTGATCGATCAGCGAGACACCATACAGTAATCTTGGCTCTGACAATCACTGAGACAGTCGAAGAGTGAGGTACAGCTCGCTCAATTGTTCAATTTTAAATTAATTTGGTTCACCTGTAAAGTATATGCATGTAGACGTTTATATATATAAATATTCGTTGTCCATCTGGCCTACATCGCTTCTAGTTTATTGCTGCCGTTCATCAAACGAGAGACTTTGCGTTCCAACGAAGAACGGACCAGTGTTCTACTGAGTGTTCTACTGAGTGCCATCTTTCGTGTCGCTATTCTCCCTTTTTACGCAAACTTGTTTTCCTTTGCCAAGTGACAAGGAGTAGCCGGTGCCACCATAAAGGCGCCAACCTCTCCTAAAATTTCATCTCAATAAAAAAAAAAAAAGAACGGACCAAAGAATCAAGAGCTGACAAGAAACCTCACTTGCGGGTTGTGGTTTCATATTCAAATTGCTATAAATGCCTGATTATTATATACGTATTTTCCCCAAGGGCAGACTGCGTTCTAGCTTAAGAGCCACATGCGTGGAAATGTTCGCTACTTTACTGCTTCATTCGTCAGCTTGTTTACCAAGAAAGCGGTAATAAGAAGCGGCCACATGAGACGGGTAGAACCTACGGGGCCGCAATTTATATGTGGCGAGTGCGCCACGATACGCAAGTGATAACAAGTGACGTGTTAAAGTTCGAACCCATTAAAGCACAGTATATAGCCATGCTCGCATATAGAAAAAAGGACTACAGAAGTCGCTCTGAATAGGAAGTAACAACGCCAGAGACCACGAATACTTAGTGATATATTCAAACAAACAGACAAGCAAACAAACAAACCTTTTTTCTCGGATTCTTGTCTGCTGTGACGCTCTGTTTCTAAGTCAGGTGATGCCACATGTTCTGAAAGAAAGAAGAAAAGACGCACTCATGTACACAAGTGACGTTCAGGGCTCCACTGACTTATCTGACCAGCACTCCCCCAGCTTGTATTTCTCAGCAAAATATTTCAGGTCGCAAAATTTCGAGTACCCAACGGAGTTAATAACGCTTACGTGCGCACGCTCCCATGACATAGAATATAGAAAATCTAATAAAGCCTATTAACATATTATAACGCATAGCATGCGAAAGAAACCCACACGCAAAGCAATCATTCTCTGCATCTGTTCTGTGCGCATAAGCGCTTCCTTTGTGTGTGTATCTGCTACATTGCGCAGGAGCGCGTGTGTGTATGTAGATGCGGGAGACGTTAAAAAGTCGAAACCATTCGATACTTCAGACCATGTTTTCTTTTTCATCCCTACGCACCTACGACACGAATTAGATTGCTTTCTTTTGCTTGTTTGCTTTTGTGTGAATGACCTTCTTACGTCACAGCGTTACTGTTAAGACGTTGCTTGACATTTTCTGGTGCTTGTATGAAAAGGTTATTTGATATGTAATCTTGAACCCTGCATATGTTGTAGGCCAGACTCATTCAAGAGCTAAGGAGTAGCCGGTGCCTTGAATTGTGCGTCGACATCTCCTTATACCATATCAATTACAAAAAAAAAAGAAAGGGCCATGGCAGTACCTGTTACCACGCAGGCGCGGTAGGAATTCTACAACGTTTATCCACTTGCAGAAGGAAGAGATATAGAAACGCTCACATTTCGCCAGGATATAAACAAAGGAACTATTTTTATCTCTCTAAGAAATAAAGCAATGCAAAATAAGGCATGTTTCTTTTAGGATTTGTCTATACCAGCAGGACAAAAACAACGCGCAAATGTACGTTTTTAAAGTAAATACAAATGTTTGTGTTTCTTGCAACGATACAGTGAAACAGCTGTCGACGCTTTCTTTCCTTGTGTTCCGTATTCTTTTGAGCCTGCAGGGCTACAAAACTTCCCAACTATGTAAAAGATATTATTCCCCGCCATTCCTTTTACTACGGTTTATTTTTGTGGTTTACTTTTAAGAATACAAGCGAAAGCACAGTTCCAAGAAACGAATACACAAATCTGAGCGAGTCGTTAGGTACATCTGAAGAACAAAACTGTCGCCCCACATGGCGCCGGGAGCGAACTCTGGCGGAACATTTACACAGCTTCGAAAATCAAACAGACGGGAGAAGCGCGCGCGCACACACACACACACACAAATAGAAAAAAATAACTGATCGAATATAAACAGAAAGCGAGCACGTGGAGTGAGATTGGGAGCAAAGGGAACGAAACAAAGAATTGCACAGATGGAAAGAAGCGAAAAAAAAACAATAAATATCCCTTCTCCCGCATTCTGGGCACAAAGGGAAGAGGATATCCCTTATTTAAACGAGCTTCAATCCGTTCCGGGGGAAAACGATCGGAACCCCATGCAAATGCTCCGTCGTCCCACTGGGCCAACGGATTCCCGTGAACAAGATGTCGGAGCAGTCGTCGTCAAAGCCACCGCCTCGACATTTGCGGTGGGAGATCAGAGAAAAAAAAAGAGGAATAGAAAAAGGAAAAAAAAAACGAAAACGAGGACTGTAAAGGGGAAACGGTGACAGAAGTTGAATTGGAAATGAGCCTGAAAGGGAAAAGCAGATAGAGAAAGAGAGAACGACACGTCCTTAGCTTCAAGCCGTAATCCTCAACTTTGAGTGATACAAGTCTTAGCACTTATTCTCGCAGAGGTTTGAACAGTTACATTTACGGTAAAGATAAGCTAGATAGCTGGGATACAGTTGCTCTCCCGAACACCTTAACTATAGTTGCAGGTGCTGCAGATAACATCCGTTATTGATTTGGGTTGTAGCTGATTGTGCGCCTATTAAGGCTAAGGAAATCAATCAATCGGGGGCGGGGGGAGCGATTCTTCGACCTATGCGAAAAGCGTGGCCAATTGCTTTAAACGAAGCTTAGTGTCAAAATCGACACGATCCGCGCTTACTGTCAGAAAAGCTTTACGACATCAACTCAGTTTGCTTTCCTGGCTTAATCGAGGCGTTCGTAAGTTTCGATAACTGAAATTTATTTCATTTTTTGCGATGCAGGCCTTTCTTTTAAAAGTGCAAGTTTCGTCATAAATTTCATACAATTTAATCTGAAGCTACATTATAAGCCGTCAGCTAAGTACATAAAGATTTATTTTTGGTGACCATTTCTCCCAAATAGAATATACATTTATCTAGATACAGACCCTAAACAAAAACACAAGATCATGATGAAGGTTTGTTTGGACAGTTCGTATATTGGTCAAGAGCCGTAAGAGGTCAGGGTATTCACGAAGTGTCAGCTGGGCCAGCAACTACCAAGACAACTAACACAAACAATTTTCGCGTTAGCTGTTCCCTTCCTTCGCTTCAGCCGCGACCAGACGCCTCCAACACTTAGTCTATTTCCGAATTGATTCCTGTGTTGAATTTCAATGAATAGACGCTAGCCGAGTAAAACAGTCAATCAAGGAGAGCACGCGCATCGCAAGTGCATCGAGCATCGAAAAACACTCCCAGCGACGGCGTACGCCTGAAGACCGAGAATCAAAGGCGGCCGTTCCAAGACTGCCGCACTCCGGATAAGTAGAAAGCAATGCTTAGCGACCCGCGTACATCGCAAATTACCGCTCTCTTCCGAATGAAAGGGTGGGAGACGCAGTCGCATAGCGGGCAACGCGTTTTCCCGGGGCTGTGAGACTAAACGGAGCTCGCAACAAGGTTGCAGGCGGGCGCGCCGAGGCAAAAGCAAAAATGATTCCCCCTCCCTTCCCAGCTTCCTCTGAAACAAAGTCGCGGAAACGGCAGTGACGCAGATGCGCAGGGAAAGCGAAAGAAAACGCGAGCACAGAGGGCGTCGAGGAAACGCAGGCTTATTTTAATATCCCCTTAAGCATCTTGCTAATGGATCTTCGGAAACGAACAGCTGTTACGTCCGATCCTTTCTTTTTTCTTCTCTCGCGCCCTTGCTGACTGGCGGAATGCACTGCAGAACCCCCTCCCCCCTTTTTTGTGTTTTCACCTTTCTTTCCTCTCGAGTTGACTCAAAGGCCTCCACGGTTCCAGGCTCCGGGAAAGAGAGCTTCGCGGCAACATGTTAACGTGTGCGCTTTGCGCGCCGCGTGGCACCTCACTGTTTCCCTCTCAGCCCATATACGCTGTCTCGAAATGCAGCGTGCCGTTATGGAAGCTAGGGCCGGCCTGAATTCCTACTAAGCCGTCTTAACGCAATAGCGAAACACTTGGTACGCGATAAGTGTTCGTGATTGGTCGATACCGGCGCAAACACTTTACCAACACTGGCTCGACTGCATCTGACGCAAGGCGTTGCCAGTGACCTCTCCCCCCTCCACACCACCAACACAATGCACATACGGCGTATAACACACCTGACATGCAGCCCGTATTATGAGACCGAGGCCCATCCCCCGCACTCCCCTCCCCCTAACTGCCACCTCACTCTACTACCAAATATCGCGCGGCTGACTTTAGCCAACTACGCCGGAAGTAAAAAGGTACCGGAGAGCTTTGAACAAATTCTCCTGCGAGGCTCTGGAGTGAAGCACTCTGAAAACACACGCGCTTTAATAAATAGTTTGATCTTTGTCTCTCTCTCTCTCTCTCTCTCTATCTCTCTCTCTCTCTTGCCGGGTCGTACCGTTGTTCACATGTTTAGCCAGCGAACGGTGCCAATCGATTGATTACCTTGGCGACACGAGAAAAGCTTCTGCCAATACGGTCAGTCCCTGTGTGCCGTTGGCTACAGTTTCAATAGTGCTGCGTGCTTTAAAATGCACTGACGGCTAAAATTTCTGGCGAGAACATTTTGGGGCCTTCTGAAATGCACTCTCATGGCCCTTGATTAGCTTTTCTTGCTTGGCTTTAATGCAAAAGGAGAAGACGCCTTCCGCATTCTGACGGGGTCCCGGCTTTTATTAGCTTGCAGCTCGTTCTTTACTGTTTCATCTAGAGAATGTGGTTGCTATCGGCGTAGTCAATATTCTTTATTTATTCTTTTCGTCAGAAGGCCAAGAGGCAAGGTGTGCCTGCAAGAGCAGACATATGACCGATAAAAATGACTCTTGCCTACACTGTACGCTATATGCACTCTGCTCTCAATTGTTGTGCTCTACACTGTGATACGTACTGTACGAGACATACTGCGCTGTATAGCGAAGATCACAGAATATTGCTGCATACAGCGCACGCATACTGCATACAGTGCAAGCACCAGTATCCGTATTGCACGTAGGATCGTCTCATTACTTCTCTTTACGCGTAAACGTTGCAAATAAATCGCCATACATGCCAGCAGTTGACAGCGTGTCTTGAACTAGCAGGAATTAGCCAATGTTAACGGTGTCAGCATTGCTCGCTACACCTGCGTCTTATTAGAAAAAGTTAAAATTATATGCTATGATTTTTATAAAATCTTCCCCGCAAACACTTTTATGAGCACCAAATGTGTAGCATTGCTGATTCTGATATGCACATAGTTAAATGTGATCGGTACACTTTCTTACATGCCCGTGCGCTTGGATAGAGTGAGTGAGTGAGTGAAATAACTTTATTTTGTCCACTAGAGACGTAAGCAAACGCCACGCCACCTGGCTAGGCCCATTCGGGGACCATCAGGTGGAACCTGACGGCCCTGTCGCGAGCCCTCTGGACTGCCAGGGTTTGAGAGGTCTGATCCTGGGCCCTAATCAGCTTCTTCATTTCCTCTTGAGTGAAAGGAGGACCGGCAGAGGCGCAACCCCACAGGACATGCTCGAAGTCCGCATAGTCACCACACAGAGGGCAATCCGGGCTTGGGAACCGGTCGGGGTACATTGTGTGTAGCGCTGCGGGGCTGGATAGACTTTTTTTTTTGTCGTGATAAAAAAAAATCCCCAGATCAATTAAGGACCAAAGAACGAGAAATAAAAAAAAAATGTTTTAGACATCTCTGATAACAGGTGCGATTAGCTCAGCAGTCAGTGAGAAGGAAGCGGTCATGCGCTCACCAGGCGGCGTTAGTTGTTGCGTCGACTGTGAATGTGTCGGCTGTGGCTGTGGCTGCGGCTGCGGCTGTGGTTGCGCGGGTGGTGACCGGTGGTCGGCGGCGATGCTGTTCCGTAGAACTTCCTCGTACTGCGAGCGCTTCTTCTGTTCAAGCTCCAGCTGATCCTGGATGCGCCGCCGACATCGGCGCTCCTTCTTCAGACGCTTCTGGTACAACACTGGAAAACACAAAGGGGGGAGATGGTATGGTGAGTGACAGACGTAGTAGGACACAAACACAGAGACGAAGAAATTCATCTTGACTTTCCGTGTATTGTCACAGACTAGATAAGTGCACGTACGTTGACACCAGCTTACTTTATGAAGAGTTCCGGTTTGCCGTAATATTTTGTACACTCACTCACTCACTCACTCACTCACTCACTCACTCACTCACTCACTCACTCACTCACTCACTCACTCACTCACTCACTCACTCACTCACTCACTCACTCACTCACTCACTCACTCACTCACTCACTCACTCACTCACTCACTCACTCACTCACTCACTCACTCACTCACTCACTCACTCACTCACTCACTCACTCACTCACTCACTCACTCACTCACTCACTCACTCACTCACTCACTCACTCACTCACTGAATCAATCAATCAATCAATCAATCAATCAATCAATCGATCGATCGATCGATCGATCGACCAATCAAATAATCAATTACGTTGTTTCATATTGACGCAAGGACACCACCCTCGGCAACGTTCGCCCCCCTCTGCAGCGATATTTCCAACCGAATACAGCTCAGCGGCGTCAGCCGCTACTGACACAAAATATAAAACAATCGCAATGAACGTTAACAGACGTATTACTTTTTCACACTCAACGCCGTCACCGTAAAATACGGATCACGTAATAAAAGCTTCAATTTAAATTCGCCCTTGACAGCAGTTAAATCGTCTTTTGCGGAAAAAAAGAAAAAGAAAAAAAACGAGCAAGTGTCGGGCATGCTTTTCCGCACTCTTCAAGAGCGCGCAGGCGAAAATCCCCTCATAATGGTCAGGGAGAAAATCTCGGAAGACGACGGCGGTGGCACTTGGCCTTTTCTTCCCCAACGTCGGTGCCTTCGTTAAGGGCAGCACCCGTCGCCGAGGCGGACGATCATTACGGCGAACGGTCACGTCCACGAAACGCGCCGCGCAAGCCCGTCATTCGCGGCTTCGCCCGCGGACACCCGTATAACGAACTCCGCCTGCCAGCCTGCCTTACCGCGGCACGCTGCACGGCGACGCCTTGATCGGTAAGAAGCGCGCACCGGGGGCCCTCGGGTGCACCGGCCGAGTGGAAAACAGCTCGTTATGCGCGGTTTCTCGACCATTCAGGTGACGGCGTTCTTATTGCGAGGTAATGGCGAAGACATCGGGAACAGGAGCTGGGCGCTACTTGAGGTTCGTGCTTCTCTCGAGAGGCAAGCACATCACTTGTACGAGGTGTGGTAAAGAGGACGAGACAAGGAATGTGACATACATTGTATATATATATATGTATATATATGTACATATATATATATATATATATATATATATATATATATATATATATATATATATATATATATATATATATATATATATATATATATATATATATATATATATATATATATATATATATATATTCATATCATGAGAAGCCAACAAACACTGACACCAAGGACAACATAGGGGAAATTACTTGTGCTTAATAAATGAAATAAGGAAACGATAAATTAATGGAAATTAAAGTGGATGAAACAACAACTTGCCGCAGGTGGGAACCGAACCCACAACCTTCGTTTATATATATATATATATATATATATATCTTGCTCTTGTTTGTAGATTTGTTTGCAACTGACATGTTTCACATCACCGATTAACATTGACTTATATTTAACAATTTAAGGAGGTGAAGAAGCCAGCGAAATATTGTGCTTGTTGCCAACATTTCCAATAATCAATAAATAACTAAACACAGTTGTTTCCGCGCATCTTGTCCAGCGCCAACTTCAACTGTTACAGGCAACACGCTCTCAGCGCATGCGCAAAGCGCGCGGTCGACAGAAACCCCAATTTATACGCTGAACTAGTGAGGCACGGACGACAACGCCCATTATAACAAATCGCACAGTTCGGGAACCATAAACCCCAATCATTTATTTTAGACGCAGATATTACGATGGCGCGGTACACGTTTCGTATGTAAGTTGCGCACCATAGGCAGGAAGCGCGCAGTACGTATGCTAAACTTGAGCTGTATCCCCAGTAAGATATCTTACTAAGTGATAAACACAATTTACAAAAAAATAGGCGATACGTATTTTTTCGGTTTCTGTTTATGTCCCACTGCTGCAGTAGATAAACTGTTATATATACTGAACAACAACGCGCATTACGCAACAAGAGTCGCTGCAACGTGGGATTTGTTTTAGAATGCGGCACAGATCTAAGCGCTAAATCCGGTCTTTCACTCTTGCAAATGCAACATTAGGCGTGCTCGTACAACGCACGGTGTTATTTAGTAGAAATAACTGAATAACACATAAAATCATATTTCAACGTTACTGGCTTGGTTTTATATAACAAACTTGTGGTGACAGGCCTCACGTGTATTATCGTTATTACATTTTACAGCATATGCAGCAAACAAAGAATAGTTATATAACGCAATGGCCAACTCGTCTCGTAGCCGGCGCATTATTAGGTAGTGACAAAACAGACAAAGATACAGCAAAAGGAGCAACCCCTACCCGTGTTAAATGGAGCTGTAGTTAATGCGTCTATAGTTATGAAACGACAGAAGAATCTACAGTTCTCTGGAACTGGTTGCTTCTCCAGCACTCAAAATGCTTATTTTCAGTGAACAGCTCATATAATCAAACATGCGAAGTGAGTCGTGTTCCCCTTCAAAATGTCACCGCTTGCTTTACAGAGCCCGCCTCCGTAGCTCACTCATTATGGCGTTGTGCTGCTGAGCACGAGGTCGCGTATTCTACTGCAGCGCGTTTGGCCTCCGCATTCCAATCGGGGCAGAATACAAGAACGCTCGTTTATTTAGATTGTCGTCACGTTATAGAGGGTGGTGTAAATTAACCCAATGCTTCTCTACTACAGCGCACTTGATAGTCAGTTTGCTTTATAGGAGCTGAAATCCCGTTGATAATTTGTTACACAGAACTGATACCTGCCTCGCAGGGTTGTAACGAGCTCGTCACGCACGCGAAATTCAAGTGCGACAAGCCCTGAGCACTGGTGTATGGCTTCACCATGTCTGAGACCCTGCATTCCACAGCAAGGCGGCATGTACCGCCCTCACAGAGCCACGCATTTCGAAAGGAACCACGCGCATCCGTCACGAATGAAAATGACCGCCTCGAGGACCTCCGAATTTCTACACTCAACTCCCTTTACAGCAAGGATGAAAAAAGAATAAGAAGGAATGGCACAAGTCCGAGGAACCGAGTGCGAATGAGAAGACTCGACAAGACCCCGCAACGTGCTCTATCATCGCTTTCGTTCCCGGGCTTCTTTTAATGCACTCTCTCTCCCTCTTCTGCGTTCCTTTGTCAGCCCTCTCCCTCTCTCGCCACCATTCACTGCTACAACAACAGTGGATCCGTAACAGCGACCCTGCAGCTGAAAGATCGAAGAGGAGGCAGCCAAGCCCTAACCCGGGCGTACCCACTGAGAAGACACTTTGAGAGAGTGCGCGTCGCTAAACAGTCTCTCTCGCGGGAACACGCAGACGCAAGCGTCAACGGCGGGCGCCCGGCACCACAGTACAGCAGCAGGAGGACTTCGCGACCAATTCGACACTGTGTTCGGAGGAGTCTCGCGGCATTAGCATATACGCGCCCAACGTTCGGGGGAACTTCCCTCTCCCTCCGCTTCGCGACAAGCTGCAAGGACGCGGGCGTCTGTCTGTCCGCGCAAACGTTACACCACAGACGGTTCCGGTAAGCGCGTTCGTATCTGCAGGGTGCGCGAAAGAAGCCAGCCGTGCTTCTTGCGCACTCGTAGAAGCGGGAAGGCCAGCCGAAGGGAGCTCTCTGCTCCTAACTTGGGAGAGAAAGAAGAAGAAGCAGGACCGAGGGTGAGGGACGACGCGTTTCCAATGCGGCCATTGAGGCCCTCGCGACTGCTCCATCAACGTCAGCCACTTGGCCGGCGACTTGTCGAGCCCATCTGTTCGCCCGCTTTCTGTTTCCTTTCTTCCTTCTTTTTTCGGCTGATGACGCGGCAGTGCGACGCGATCTGGAGCTATGCGCACCTTATATCCTTGCTACAGCGCCAAGTGCAAGTTGCCGGTACACGGTACCGACGAAGGTTTCTCGCAAGAAACGGCGGTGACAATATCGCGAGGCACGAGAATTCCCAATGCGCAAGCGATTGACACAACACAGCGTTGCGTGAGCAGTCACAATTTTCAACGCTGTCGCATAGAAAGCGGTGTCTCTGCGCTCGATGCTACAGTTCAAGATCATTATGCGAGATGCGTTACCGCCTTCCCAGCTCCGCATGCAGCTTTTAGACTTCCGAGTTGAAATGGACACACAGCCTCCGGCCATACTATGATATATATCAAGCACCAAATCGAGCTCCTTGTGATGGAAGTGCACCGTGTGTCGTTCACGACTATTTAGAATGAGATGAAGATACGCGGGGTGATCTGAGCGCCTCGAATGGAGGCTGCATCTCACAAAACTCTAAAATATAAGCAAGAATATAGCGCGCTGCAGATTAAACTTTAGCTTAAATTATATTATAGAAATGAATGTCTCAGTGATAAGCCCTTTTCACCACGACGAGTTCTCTTCCCAACTAAGAATCTAATACACCGCTGCGCTGTAAGAGTAATTAGACGCGAAAACGGAAGCCCAAGGGACATGCATACATGTTCAGCGCACCTCACTAATGTGAAGGGGGCTACTGACAAAGTCAGAATATTATGGTAGCTTTTGCTGTCCTTCACCCATGACATCAGCGGGGAAGAGAAACAGTGCCAATCTTAAATATGCACCGGAAATTTAAAAAAATAAATAAAGAATAAATAAATAATAAACGACCAACGAAAGCTGCATTCAGCCGCAGCGTTAGCCACATCCTTTTCCTATAGCTAGTGCTCGTGAGTGTTCCACGGCTATCGAGCAGGTTTAAGCCAAACTCACGCACACACGCAGTGAACCGGCGCTCGGAAATGCATGTGCTCGTGCACAGAAATGGCGTCGAAAGAAAAACTGGTCCAATCTACGAGCGACACCAACTGGGGGACACGCTTCGCGCGACAGCGGAGAAAAAAGTAAAGGAAAGGAAGGACAGTAGACCAGAGGGCCCGAAAAGCCAGGAGCGGCTTCCAGCAAACGCAGCGACAGTGCAGAGCAAACCCGGCCCACTGGGCGAACAATGCGGACCCGTGCGCGGCCAGAATACCGAGATTAAAAGAGCACCCGAATCCGACTTGGAACGAGCACTGACTTTGACGGATTGCCCCATATCGCCCTCGATGACGTCATGGGCGCTCGGTAAAGCTTGATCCGTCACAAGACCAATGACGGATCGATTTGGACCGACGCGCTTTCTCCTTTCTCCCTCCCTCGACGTCGTGGTTCTTTTTCCTTTCGGCACGGTCTCTCGCTCTGTCTCGTCGCGCCGGTTGCAGAGACACCACAAAAAAAGTCCGATTTTAGCGCCTCTCCTACAAAGGCGCAGTGGTTCCCGAGAGTAGTCGATGGCTCGCGAGCACGCGCTTCCCACCTCCTCCCCCCTCTTTCCCTGCACCACTTCACTCTCTCCCTCTCACCCGCGCGTCAAAGTGGTAAGTTCAAAACCAAAACTGAGAACGTGGGATCTCGCGCAGCTAGATGTAACGCCAGGGCAGCGTTCGGAACAAACGACGAGGAAAGGGAGAACACGGGGAAAGGGAAGCCTGACTGATATGATTAACTCGTATTATGAATTTCAAAGGAACTCGGTCTGATTAGAGGGAGCCGTGTTTTATTATGGGGTTTGATGGAACACCTCGCGCTCCCAAAGCCGGGAACGTCGATCCGTCTCGCTCCCCCAGAGGCATAGTCGGCGCGCCGTGTACGTCGATCTCTCGTTATTGTCATTGCGATGACTCGAGCCTTGGAGGAAGCTGAACGATCGCGCCGAATCTCAGAGTCACCGCCTTCAGTCACTGCTTCATTTTTTTCTTCATTGCATTTTCCTCCCAGCGAGTCCTTGCTCAAAGCAAACATTGGACTCTGAATGACTGAGGCAGAAAAGGAAGGCTGTTGCAACGGGAATGCAAACGGCTACAGTGTAACCGTCAAACGTCGTCTTCGACAAAGTCGTTTCGTGTTAGAGTTCAGTCACCTTTCGCTCCATCCCCTACTCTTTATTTCGTAGCATCATTTTGGAGACACTCACTGAAACATCACAAAATATGCATCCGTCTCTATTACTACCCAAGGGAGTATTAAATTTGGTGCAATTCGCGAAACCTTGTTCACTAATTCGGATGTTGACGTTCCAGTATGGTACGAGGGATGGTATAGTAGGACGCTCCGAATCAATTTTGCCCAACTAGCGTTTTTTTTTACTGTAAACCGTAAACATGGTATACAAGCCTTATTGCATTGTGTTACCAACACCAGCCGCCACCGGGAATCAAATCCTCTACCACACGTCCAGTAGCAGCCGCTGAGTCAACGCGGCAGGTGAAAACTCGTTCATATGTTGTGACTGCGCTGCAGCAGTTCTTGCGGCAGATATTACGGCTCCTATTATGAATATTAGATGTGAATTCCGCTCTCTTCTTTTATTGAAATGAAAATAAATGAAGGAAGGAAGGAAGGAAAAAGTGGAGAAGGAAGGCAGGGAGGTTCACCAGTTTAGCTTAACCGGTTTGCTACCCTACACATGGGAGCGGGATGGGGGAGATGAAAGATGGGAGGAGAGAGAGAGAGCACATAACACAGCGAACACATCGTCAGTTACAGTCCGTCACTCTTGCGCAGTACGCGATATCACTGTCACAGCCGCTTGTCCAAGCCCGTATCCTTCATAAACCGAAGTAGTCCCTTCGTCGCCTTCAGCTGCGATGTCTTCTGTCGGCGATATGTGAAAATGGTTGCAACTGACAATGGTCTATTGTCCAGGTGCGCTAGAACAGACGCCATGGACTGTCTCTGAACATTATATTCAGGACAGTCGCACAGAATGTGTTCCAGCGTCTCCTCGCAAAGACAGGCATTGCAAAGAGCGTTGTCGGCCATTCCAATGCGAAACGGGTAGGATTTCGTGAAGGCCACCCCTAGCCATAAGCGATAAAGTAGGGTGGCCTCATTTCGGCGGAGTCCAGTTGGCATACAGAGATGCATCAATGAGGGCAGGTAAAATAAATGAAAGCGATGTAGTCATCCTATAATGCTGATGGCACTACTCCTTTTCGCATAGCAAGAAAAACAATATAAAGAATATATATGTCGTAAGAAAAGGAAAAGAAACATCGTCACCGGGCGCACACACCGAAATTCACAGCACACAGTTCTATACACGCACGAATATATAGATATAAAAGGCGAAGGCAAGTCACACCACAATGAGTTTACATAAACAAAGCCAATACTGCGCAGTCCACGGGCAAAGCCAAAGGGCAACGTGGGAATGCCAAGAGGCGCGCGTAGTCGTAATCGCAGGACCATAAGAAAACGCCGTTCGAAGCCACGGTCAAGTCGTAACAGAGCTCGACAGTCGAGACGACTTCCAGACAGCCCGTCGAGGCCGACGACGCCGAACCACCGCTCGGTGATTTACAGCGCGTGCGCTCCCCGAAACCGGGGCCTCGATTCGAAAAACGGCCGCTGAGTTACGACCGGCCGAATGATTTGGTGTTCGTCACTGTCACCTCGCGCAGCCGCAGCGTAAACACGCACACCGACGTCACCGCACGTCAACGAGTGAGCCACGCGCGGCATGTTTCGAGACGTCTTTCGTTCTTCAGGCGCGCTGTACGCCGGCGGGGACACTGCGGCACAAAGTGTTCGCGGTCATACAAGCAGAAGCGTTCCGCGCGCTGTTATGCTTAGCTCGCATCTATCCTTACTCGCGAACTTGGCTTGGATCGGTGGGTTCGGATTTCCGCCGGGCTTGTGTCGGCGCGGTCGGCCCACGAGACAAAATTTATGGGCTCCGCGTGGCGTTGGGCGCCAGTCGAACTTTCCGCGCCGACCGAAGCACTCATCATGTCATTCGTTCGGAAAGCGTTCCCATGCGCACAGAGACAGCGCCTTCTCCGAGCGCGTCGTACACGGACGACACATAAGGTACACACTGCATTAGTTTCTCCTCTCGGCATATACATGCGGTACGTATGAAATGTTGCCCGATGTAAACACACAGCGTGCCCCTATGCCGGAGCTGGCCTAATTTGCGTCGCCGGGACACGACGCTGTCAACTCTCAACCAGCCACTGTTCCATGATTATCACGCGAGCTTCATCGCGCGCTTTCTACCCATCTCAATCGAAGAGGACAAGGCACATAAATCCTGCGGTGATATCTACGCAACTTCGCATGAAAACAAAAGAGCAAAACTAATGCGGACATATCCTCCTAGAACAACTGGGTTTATTAGCGTCTATCGCTTTCGTCTGTAGTGAACAGAGAGAGAGAAAGAGAGAGAGAGGAAACTGACTGGAATGTTCCTGGGGCCCAAATCACAAAGCTTTTCGTCCGTAATTGTCCTTGACCTTGCGCCGGTCGTTAATTACACGTGTACGATACTCCATTGAGTGTCAGCTGAAATTCTCACGAACAATTCTAGCGCAAGAGGTTCTTGTGAATACGGGCTTCGATGTGCGTGGGTCCGTATTCACAGAAAAGGCTTTACGCTAGAACTGTTCGTAAAAGAAGATCCCAGCTAGTCAAGACATATCATTAGCGAAGGCGGCCGGCCAATCACAAGCACCACTTGAGAACGATCAGGGAACGATAAACTTTGCGATTTGGCCCCTGTTTCGCTTTAAAACGAAATCAGAAAGAAACGGTCGTAGTACACATTGAAAATAAAAGATAATAAATAAAAGAGCGCATTGTAATCAAAAGTAAAGCTAGTAACTAATAAAATTCGAGCGCTGTTAGCTAGCACATGTGGAACTACGTAGAAATCGATCAGGCCCGTATTAACAGAAAGCTTTTACGTTAGGATTGTTCGTAAGAGCAAATTCCAGCCAAAGCCGACGCTGGACGTACATTTAGTGAATGCGGCCAGCCAATGACAAAAAGCTCTTATCAACGAAAAGCTTGGTAAATTCAGCCCAAATAGCGAAGAAATAAAGATATCCCAGCATAGCGCAGGAGTTAAAAAAGGCGGCAAAGAAATCAATAGTAGCCTACACCGTTGTTGGCTTCGTTCACTGCAGATGGCGCCTTCGGTCAAGTGAAGAACGGCGTCCAATTATCAGGTGAGGGAAACTTTAACGATGCTGCGAGCGAAGGCTACTCGATCGGTTATCCGTAATTTCAGTAACGTGCAATTCATCGCGTGAAAGTTGGCGAAGTAAATTGTTATTGTCATACAGCGCGTGCCCTGCGTACATCCTATATTAACTACTAAGAAAAAAATATGTTTTTGATTACAGAGTCACGTGACCATGAGAGCGTAGTTCGTTTAACTAATAAGAGGAAGTACAAAGCAAGTGTAATAATTAGCGATAAAAGGCCAAATGGAACGTTACTTCAGGAAGCCATTCGAAAGCACCGTGTCTATATGTTTCGTGTGCCTTCTTGTGCCACGCTCTTATGAATGAGCTGCATTAGTATTACATGATGTCCTACCAAGAAGCCTGCATTCCAGCACTAGTTGCAAATAATGAAGTTAACAAACGTGACATTTAATAATTATTGTAACATACCCATGTCTGAGTGACCTATCTTTATCAAGAACCAGCTGAACTCTCAGCTTATTTAGCGACATAAATGAGATGCGAAAAGCAGAGACCGTTTAACTGGAAGACAAATATGCCGTTTCCTACGCTGCACTGGAGAAGAAGTAATGAGAGACGGAATGATGAAAATGAAATTTCAGAAACGTGAATCAGTCTTTTAGGTATATGCCCCACAGATAGATAACTCTTACAAAAGTTCTCGAACAACCTGTGCCGCTATCGCAGAATTATTGCCCTCGTCGCGAATCCAGCAACTGAACTATATTTTTATTCATATACAGGGTGTCCGAAAATTAACTCTGCAATGGGGGAAACAATTATGGTGATTGTGAATGGCACCTCAGTTTGACGCGTGATATGATATGAAAACGCAAGGCCTGTAGCTCATAACGTCGGTGGGCTGCGCACTCAAAAGACTGGCGTACGAGGAAAATCCTCACACGCTGCAGAAGATATGTACAGCCATTACCTAAAACACTGCACAAATAATTCCGGCAACCCTCAACCGAGTGTTTAACTATATGCAGCGTTGTCTGCAGGTATGTCTTCAAGCCGGTGATGGACATTTTATTTTCAGCATATCCTGTAGTGATCACTGCGCTGCCGCAAATAAAACGGCAAATTTTAAGGCCGCCATTTCCAATGCACAGTTAGGTTTTGAAAAGCCGTTACCTGCGACATATACAACTTCAATGGGGAGCGCCAATTTTAGGTACATTTTGCTCGATAGGCTAAATTTAATGAACCTATATAGCAGAACAATACTAGACTTGAAATAACAAGCTTTCTCTTTAGACATTGCAAACGTGTCGTGCTTCTCTGGCACAGTGGCATCTTTTCTTTTTCTTATGTTATTTCAATTAGCATTCAATTAAGCTCTGCGTTGCTGCGCTTGATAGCTATCGCTTATAGTCAGTAGGCTAGATCCAGCGTCATCACTCATTGATTTGCATGAAACCTTGCTTTAACGTTTCTGTCATCACTGATTACTCAGTCGCAAGGTCTCAGCAGCCTCGTTTGCGCCTCGGCGAAGTTGGCATGTGCTGGGACGTTGACGCGCGAAACGCGTATATAGACTCCAACCTCACGGGGAAGTCTGAGTGCACGCTGCAAACGCAAGCTCGTACGCACGCAGCGTATTGTAGCGGCCGCGCTATCTCTTATGCCATTCGATAACTGAGGCACGTAGGCGCCATTTGCCGCGATGACCTGGAAAACAGATGCTGATTAAAAGCGGACACACGCGAAGTCCGTGGACGAAAAGAAATGGCAATTAGCGGGCAAAACTGCAATCGCACATCGCGGTATAGGTGGGCGGGGCGCAGGTAAGGAACGCGCTGTTCGCACAACGTACCGCACTTGCACGAAGTCGTTACGCAACCGAAACTGTTTGCCAACGAACACAGTACGTACGACTATACACTGCGGCCACAAAGGCGGCACGGCAACGTATATACCCCGATAACGGACCATGATCTACGCAGGCTCACTCATCAAGGACTGCGTTAAAAGAACCTCAATCACGGCACAGCCGTAAATTTTGCGCGGTCATTACAAATCTAAGCGTTGTTTATGCCCGTCACATTAGGAGCTCGCTTACTTGTAGTAGTCTTGACCAAGGTCGAAACTAACGCTACAGCTTGCATGAGCCAGCTGTGCCTGAACTTTATTTCTAGGCCTGGTTGGCGCATGAACTATAACAACAACAAACTGGAGCAAGCGGAGGAAAAAATGTGGACTAGGAAAGATGCAGAAAGTCAGGTCGCTGTCAGTTTTCACTGGCAATATGCTCTTTATGAAACAGCTGCGATTGCTTCTATAGAGGCAGTGCAAGGTAGCGTGAAAAGCTTAACGCAGACAGAAAAGGCGCGCGCGCTCGCGCGCACATACGCACGCACGCACATATACTTTATATGACAAATCAGTTCTGGGAAAGCCCGCAAGATGTAGGAAGGTTCATGAAACGAACTACTGTCATCCACCCGGCTATAGCATGAAGCCATAATATTCCTGAGAAAGCTGTATCGGGATTTCTTTCTATATAGCTTCATGCCACATAGATGGCAATTTTTCTCTCTTACTTTGTTCCTAACGGAATACCAACGTGCTCAAACTTCTCTTGCGATTTATAGATGCGTATACGCAGAGAGTAGCGCTCAATTACAGCTGCCCTTAAATCTCGCGCGAGAGAGGCGGGACCAAGTTTACAACTGCTGCAAATTACGTTCGGGAAAGGTCGAACATCGACAATCGGATCCCCTTTCGCATACGCTCGGTACGCCAGCGTGGCTCTTGTTTTCGAGACGACAGAATACAGATGAAAGGCGCAGCAGAAAGCCCATGGTGCGCCGGCTCGCTTCCGTGGCAGATGGCCGACGGTGATGATGATGATGACGGTCGTGCGATCGGCAGACTCGTGTGTGCGCGCCGAGCCATCAGAAATCGCGCTGCCACAATGACTGAAAGAAAGTAAAAATAGAAGCAGACGAATCCTACTCACTCAGCGCTTGTTCGCGGTCTTGCGACTGCTCGCCCAAAAGTGAGGTGGAAGAAGAAATAAAGAGAAAAGAAAGCCCGACAAAAAAGAAAAGGAAGTGATAAAAGAACAGGATAGAATATGAGATGAGCGCGCATACATATCCGCGCCAAATCTGTATCGCGCACGAGCGGCGGGATCCTCCATAATCGCGAGCATTTTCCGTGCGATCGCCCGCGTGGATCTCCCACCAGCACTGCCGCTGCATAGCTTCGACCGAGCGAATCGTCCCGACACATGGCGCTCCCGCGACCGCCAACCATCATTTCCATGCGAATAAGTTTTTCTCTGCTTTTTCTTTTTTTGCCTCCTCGAACGCGCACGTACATCGATGCCCTCCCTCCCACTCCCCACTCTCTCAAGTCTATTCCTTGCGCCTTTTTGCTTCTCTTCCTTTCCCCTCTCGCTGTAATGCGGGGGCGCTTCGTGGCATAACGTCGACAACCGCACAGATGCGCAAACGTAAACGTTATTGCACCGCAGGGCGAATAAACGCGCCGGTCTCTTTCTCCTCAAAGCAAGCAGTAGCTGTATATCGGGAGAGGTTGCGGGATCGTTCCTCTCGGCGCTCTGCGGGACATGGGACTCCAGCCAGTGCCATAAAGCCTCGTGGCGCTGGCGGAAGCGCAAGACGCGACGGGACACCGACACCAAGGGCCAGCCAAGGGCAGCTCCCGCTCTTGGCTCGCCAGCAAACGCGGTTTCTTGGGCCCACGATATTTGGGTAGAAACGATTTTTTTTTTTTGACAAATAGTGAAACGCGATACTCGAGTCTAGGAAGAACGGAATATCGGCCGCTACCTTCCACGAGTGACACCCCCAACAACACCCCTCCTACGCGCAACACTCCCAACACCCCTCCAACCATCCCCCCCCCCCCTTCAGACCCCTCTCCCAGTCATGTACTCTCACGTCTCCGCTTGTGTGCCAACGCCAATTTTTGTTCTTGTTTCATTGTTATTTTTTTTTCTCGTTCACATCGGAAAGCTGTCCAATGTCGCAGGTCTTGTTCCTGTCACGTTCTCGTTTATCGTTGCTTCCTCTCGCAAGGGCAGTAGTGGTGTCGCTCTCTTTTTCCGAACACCCTCTCCTTCTACAGCGCTCCCGCACGGTCGCCTTGTGCAACCGCGAATTTCGAATAAAGATAACAAACACCTTAAAAATAAATCCGCTTTCTAACCGTTTGGCGGATTTTTTTTCTTGCGTCGATTTGTTTTCCGCGAGTGAAGCGTGTTCGCGGGAGGCTGGAGCGGGAAAACCGCTCGCTATCTCCGTACACCCACGTGTAACACGACTCCGTTGCCGCGGCGGCCAACAACCACGGCGGCGTGACAGATGCTCGCACGACGCGCTCTCGCTCGCTCTCCAGTGCGTGTGTCTGCACGTGAGTGCGCGCGCGAAGGCGGGTGCAGAGAGGGAGGCCTTGGAAGACCGCCGAATATGCGTTCGTCGAGCTTTGTCCGCGGCGTCTCCTCTGCCACCATCAAGTTACTTTGCTCGCAATTTCGCTGTCATATTTACGGCGCGGTCTCGGTGCCCAGAGAAATGAGGCTATGTTGGTGCGTGTGTTTATGGGGAAGGGGAGGGTCAAGCCTAACGCATCGTTCATTTGTCTCGGTATAAAAACGAGGACTAAGCTGGTCGATGCCATCAAATGTGCTTTAGGTTGTGCGTATACAGAGGCGCGGTGACGATATTTCATATCTGAGCGCCAGGACAATATAGAAAGTATACTTTCAGTTTACACAAACTGTAAACAATGTTAAAAATATCACCTGTGGAAGATAGCACAACTCTAATTCTGAACTGTGTTACTCGAAGAGGCGGACGTTACTTGTACAAGAAATCAAAACGGCTAGTCGATTAATTTACAAAACTGGACTAATTAGGTTTTTAACTAATTATATCACATATCATAATTGTAGAAATTGCAGCCGGTAATCTTGCGGCGTTTTTCGCTCGCAGAAGTTGTTTGGTACGTCTTTAAAATTAAATTCTGGCCGCTCACTTGCCAAAATCTCGATGTGATTATTAGGCACGCTGTATCGGCGGAATACCGATTACTTTTGACTCTCTGAGATACATTAATTTGCACCCAATGCACAGTACACCAGCGTATTTGCATTACGCACCCATCGGAACGCTATACCACCGCGCGTATCGTATACGTCATTGTTATCATCTGTAGCAGAATGCTAGCCGAGGAGTCAGCAAAGATCTATTCAGCTTTCAGTAAATGGCATCTAAAGCGCAACATTACGTCGTTCACCATTTGTCTCACTTTACTTGTTTCTCAGTGTTAGCCAGAATTTATTGGGGGGTAATTTTCATCATTCCTAGCCTATAGGTGAAAACAAGTAGCATGAAGCTTGCATGCCACAAACATATCCACCTGATCGATAAACTAAATATACAATACCCTGCCTGGCACACGCGCTTAATGTGAGGTGTTTGAGTAAAATGGGCGCTAAAAGAGTGTAATAGGGAACGTAAACGCAGAAACTCTATTTTCACGTCCTCAGAGGCGAAATGTATAGCGTGCGCCCTTTAAAGAGGCATTTCTTTGTTTCGCTCTAGTTTCAGTGCACCTAGCAAGTGTTCTCGCAAGAAAATCGCTCGCGAAAATTTGCCGCAGACATCGCGACAGGTGCTGCGTGCTCGGGTTCAGCTCTCAACGACCACAGTTACTGAGTTACGGCTTAGAAAAACAAAAACAAAGGAAAGCTCCATCGTCTCGCAGCATCGCTCAAAAACTCACGCGCATTGGTCACAGAGGAAAGCGCGGGGGAGCAAGCAAGTGCTTTTCCGGAGCGATACATCCGTCTCCAGCGCCCGCCATCGGAAATGACAAACTGCGGGCTAAAGTCTCCATCCACGCCCCGTCCTCGGCGAGGCGCGAAGCGCGAAATCAAATAAGCCCCTTTTCTCGACCGACCGCTGCTGTATGGCCTCGGCTCGGAGCAAGAAGCACTTGGCGGCCCGTCGCCGCCGCCGCCGCTGTGCCTTCCGAGGCTGTATATGTACGGCGGGGTTCTTCCATCCGGAAACACTAACACCGCGGAATGAAAGATGAACGCCGAGAAAAAGAGAGAGCTCTGAGGGGGAAGGACAGAGAAATGCCGACTCTCTTCCTGCAGTAAGCCAAGAGTGCTGCAGCAACGGCCCGGAACACCGAATCCGAAAGTGCTGTAAAATAAAAGACCACCAACGCGTCACGCCAAAAGGGGTGAAACGGCTTGAAAAAGATAACGATTTTTTTTTGCTTCTTCTTTTTGCCCACTGCTTCCACAAGAGTACGTTTTCGCGAAGCGAGTGAATGAGTGAATGAAAGCGCAACGGGGTATCTAGGGGTGGGGGAGGGGGGGGGGCGTCCAGGGGGAACAACCAGGGGAGTGAGGGAGGAGGGGGCTTTCTGGATAGTGATAAAAAATATTTGGCTGAGCGAGGAAATCCCGTATTTGCACTCCGAGACGACGGCTTCGCTGGCGGCGCAGAAAGCATATCACCGCCACTGCCGCTTCACGACGGATGTGTTGGAGCAGAGAGAAACCATTTTTCATTCCCCGCTGGAGAGGACCTGTATATAGTATAAGGACTCACTTGGAGCCGTAGTGAGGCTCGCAGATAAAAAAAAAGAGAGAGAAAAAAGGTATCTTCCCTTTCTCTTCCTCGTTTTTTTTGTTTCTTTCTTTCGCTATATACTTCGCAACACTTCGCGCGACGTTTTCACGGATTGGTGAAACGACAAAGGTGTGCGCATGCTCCTGTAACGTTTACTTCGCGATATCAAGTTGCAAGCCCAACTGCTCACAGACTTTTTTCCCGTTTCTTTTAAATGCGTAAGCGTTTCTATGGTTACCCAACTGGAAAAAAAAATTAAATTATGGGGTTTTACGTGCCAAAACCACTTACTGATTATGAGGCACGCCGTAGTGGAGGGCTCCGGAAATTTCGACCACCTGGGGTTCTTTAACGTGCACCTAAATCTAAGCACACGGGTGTTTTCGCATTTCGCCCCCATCGAAATGCGGCCGCCGTGGCCGGGATTCGATCCCGCGACCTCGTGCTCAGCAGCCTAACACCATAGCCACTGAGCAACCGCGGCGGGTAACTGGAAAACTGTCCGTCGCGTAAGACAATCACTTTCAAGACAGAGCCAGCCAGCTGTGGAAGAAGACGACGACGTCGGATCGTGCGAGCAGAGGCACGAGCACGTGTCTCTGAACGCGTGACGTGTACAATCACGCACGCACCTGAACTGTGGAACATGGCTTCGAATCGGAACGTCATCGGCGCACCTGGCACCGTTATACCTACAGTAGTTTGCTGCAGTTTGCTTGCCTCAGAAGTTCACTTTGCGCCACCTTCCGCAGCGGTTCGTGCCGCCGCAGCGCTGTCGCGTTTACCGTAACGGCGCCAAGACGAGCGCAGGTGCTTAGCGATGAAGAACGGAAACGCTAGCATGCAGAGTATCAGCGTGAATACAGATTACGCCAGAAACAAATGAACGACGCTGCGCAGAGTGGGGAACTACAGCAACACGCTGCTGAACGCAACAAACAAGAAAAACGAAGCCGTGGCGCCGCCACCCGATACCGATGTTCCAGGGAAAGCTGCAAACGTTTCCTTCATTTCCTACATCTCCCTCGTCATTTCGTGCCACGTCCACATCCGCTACGGCCTCCCTATAACACGAGTGAACATTGCTTCTACTCACCTCTTCTACGTCGTCTCGTGCAGGTCTCACCTAACAGTTCCGTTGCTGAAACCGCGCTTCTCCGTTTCACGATTCTTCCCGGTGCGTTCTCACAACTATATCAAACACGGTAGCGCACAACCATTAAACACCGCGTCGTTACTACGACACGCTTACGCATCATTCAGATAAATCCCTGAGGAGATTCTACGTAATTTTTTTCTATAGTTCTGCTTGTTTTCACTGCTTCGCAAACGCTTTACCATGCTCAGGGGTTGGATGACATTATCCAACCTTCAATCTCTACAGCTCGACCAGGGGTGGCTTGCACGAACAATTAATAACGAAAATAATAACGAATTTAAGAACCCGTTATTGTGCGGGCTAGGCGTTGTCTATGGTACATTTAAGAGCGCGTTCTTAAATTCGTTATTATTTTCGTTATTAAATGTGCGCGCAAGCCGCCCCAGGACACGCACTTAGGTTAGAACCAGGGAACAGATAGAAAGTTTGTCTAATAACTGTCTAATGACGGGGACGCTCGTGTGTTCTGGGTATACGGGCAGCAAAAAATTTTGTCTACAAGGGTAAAATGTTTTGTTAAGATAACCAGGAGCTTTCTATTTTCTTTCTTTCTTTTTTCACTGTTTTCTGTGAATTGCTGAAGCATGTCCCCTCCTACACACCCCACTTTTTTGTTTGTTTGCTTATCCCTTGCAGTTGTTTTTTCTAGTGTTTTCAGGCAATTTTAACACGCTTTAAATAACGGTTTTCTCACAGCTGACGTCTTTTGATATATTTGTCGCTGGAACAGACCCCAACCATATCGTGCTTTTTTTTTTGTACAAATAGCCCTGTTTTTAACTGATGTGATTTGACAACTCCATACTTGATTGATGGACTTTTTTGGAAAAACAAATGCGTACTCGAACCAGACAAACTCCGCTCACCTCTCGTCCTCTGCTCCTCAGTCAGCTGCTTCTCGAGGCTTTCCCGCAGACCTCGTTCTCGCAGTACTTCCATCTTGAGCTCGGCTACGAGACAGAGAGGGGAATGAGGGAGGAGGAAGGCGAAGAAAGAAAAGAAAAAGACAGACATGGTTGTCATGATCCTGCAAGGTGAAGTTCAGTTCTATAATTATGCTATACACAATGCTACAAACGTACAGTTACAGCGACAACAGCGTACGCCATCATCATTACGCCAATCTAAGTAAGCTAATAGAGAACAGCAGGACAAGCGCTCCTATCAGAAATACGGTTATTGTGGCTGTTATTATTCATGTCCGTCACCCACCGCGGTGACTAAATGGTTATAGGATTTTGTCGCTATTACGAGGTCGTGGATTCATTTAGCGATCACGGCGGAAGCATTAAAATGGGAGCAGAGTGACACAACGCTTTCATGCCTCGCTTAGGGAGCAGGTCAAATAACACCAAGTGATCCAAGTTAACCCGGAAGCCAACACTACGGGATCTCTCCGAGTCACTGTATTGCTTTGAGATGTTAATATCAATCAATCAATCAATCAATCAATCAATCAATCAATCAATCAATCAATCAATCAATCAATCAATCAATCAATCAATCAATCAATCAATCAATCAATCAATCAGCGGTACTACCAACGTAGGCTTTGGTGCAACACAAGCGGTTTTCCGACAAATGATTCATGATTCAAGCTCATTACCGTCTACGGAATGCGTTCTTATTCCATGATGTAAATATATACACAGCGTGCAGAGTATGAAACGTAATTACATCAGCATACAAAGACTGGCGCACAGTGCATAGCCCTTCTATAAAATATGAGTGCGTTAAGGTTTACGTGATGTGGTTATAGGGTGGGAGGAATCCTGGGTCACACCGAACTGTATATTGACGTCCTAGAAATGAAGCAAAATGCGCAAGTGGTACGCCAGGCTACCTAAAAAAAAAGAGATCTAACAAATATATAAGGGAAGTTATTGGAAACGCTATCATTAATCGCCTGTGATCATGTTTCATTTGGCGCGCGCTTTATACGTCGCAGGAAATTCACGTCTCTAAATAAATCAAGGTACAGCTGTTCGCTTCCATACAGGAATGCATAGTTCAGTAGCTAAAGGCAGAATGTCGCCGATCTCATCCTCCTCTCATAAATGATTCTCCGGTGAGATCTCGACTGCGGCGACCATCGCGCGAAGACCATTCCCTAGCGCACGCCTTTAGACCCGGCACGAACAGAAGAACAAAAACAGGAACGAAAAAAAAATATATGGCATGACAGGGTCGGCCAAGCGGCCGCACGAAATCCCAAACGACTGCGAATCACGCCTTTCACGCAATCGGCTCAGCCACGTCCGAAAGAGGGGAGTCCATCATCATCGCTTTCCCGTGTTTTCAATATCGCGCGCGCGCGAGAGTGCCGCGCCGGGCCTCCGTCTCTCGGTGCCCCGCAGCGCCACTGCGAAAACAGTTACAGGCCATAAAACAGATCGACCCGGAGGACGTCTTCGACGGGGATCGCCAGCCGAAATGAAGACAAACCGATGCACAGGCGCACATAAAGAACAGGAAAAAGCAGCTGAGGTGAATAGAAAGGAGGGAGGCGGAGGGGGGGCGCAGGGAACGAAAGACCATTCCTGTGGGGCCAACGGATGAGCGCCGAGGAATCAGTTACGAGCGCGGCTGAGGGCGCCGCGAGCTGCGGCTCGTGTGCGAGACTGCGAGAACGTCGTCGGTGCATGGCGTGCCCTGCAGGCGGACCGCCGAGTTCCTTCCTAAATGCATTCGTCGCACGCAAACTCCCACCCCTGCACCACGGTCGACTGGGACCTGCCCTTTTCAATCGAAACAATGAACTGCCGGCGTCTCGGGCCGAAGCCCCGAGCTCGCCACAGCGCGCGTACGGGTGCCTCTGTGGACCAATAACCGTAATTGCGAGAAAACGAACGAACGGTCCGTGCGCTGTGCGCATATGCAGTACCACGCCCGAGATAAGGGCAAACGGCGTACGCTGGCTTTCTTTTTTTTTGTTCCTCATCGGCCCGGGTTGCTCGATCGACTGCTGCGTGCACGGTTGAGATACGCGCGTCGCGATCAGTCCCACGTAGTTCGCGGACGCGTACCGAAGAAGAATGGACAGATCGTGGCGCATGTATATATATGTGGCGCCTCGATGATCTCGCTGAAAGAAAGGCTGTCGTTCGCGCAAAGATTTATGGACGAAGTTGAGAGGCTACAGGTTGTGACCGTGCCCGCCCGCTGAATTGAAATGTCGATAACAGATAGAACAAAAAAAAAAAAAACGTTATTATACGCAAGAACGTTGCGATCAGCGTATAGATCGAAACGAAAAACGTGACTAGGAGAAGCTTTCGAAGCGTCTCAGGTGAATGACAAGCCTTTCTTGAGTGAAATAAGTTACATGGCATGCGCTACATTACGTCTTATTTGTTCTTCCCTCTTATAATGCTCTCGTTTTCTTTTTATATACTAGTACCCCTTTCCCCGTGCAGGGTAGCTAACCATAACCACCTCTGCTTATCTTTCTGCCTTTCTGTACATCCTTTCTCTTTCTCTTGACGGCTTCATTCCTTGGAGTATTGAGTGTTCCCTAATAGCTGGCTCAAGCAGCTCACGTATATACTCATTTATTTTTTTCGTTATGCCGCGTGGCTAACCAAGCGAAAAAAATAAAAAGAAACGGTATACATGGGCTTAGTTTGTACAAGAGCGACAATAAGGTCCCTGCTGAGCAGTCTTAGACATTACAAAGTTTCTCAGTGGCTGTACGTCCTACCACACAGTCACCTAACTAAGGGCATTTCCTTGCACAGCTGCACAAGCCGGCTATACAGATGGCTACATAGACGATAGCACGAGGGCGCTTCCTCGCACAGCATAGTTGCCATCGCGCGCGCACGAAAGCACGTTTACAAGGGTGGGCATGGAATAGAATACTTGCATCGCTCCAGTGCGCCGTCGAGCGCGGGCAAAGCTGGGATCCGCGAGATGCGGGAACCGATGGCGCCACCGAACAATATTGAAACGTAAAAGAATGGCGGTCCGAACGGGCGGCACGCACGTCAGATCCGAGGCAGCGAGCTACTGTTGATATATGCCGCTCTCGAACCATGGCTCGCAACACGTCACGTCTGACAGCGCCCGCGGTACGTGACACAGTCGTCGAAGCCAATAGAACGCCTCGACGATCTTGATAGTAGCAGCGTATACGGCGCAAAAACACAATGAATGCACGTCTTGTCCTTGGACACTCCGCGGGTCCGTGCTGCACGACCGAAATCAGTTCACGTCTCCGCGTAAAGATTTTCCTTGTATCCGCGGCTGTCGAACACAATGGTCTTGTGGGCGAACATAGATGACACGCCCCTGATGGCCGTATACGCGGTTGGGGGGTGTCTAAGCACGAAAAAAAAAAACGTGCAGTCTGTCTTATAAGTTCTTCCTCGTGCTAGCTTTTGTCTCAAGCGTGATCTCTTGAGTGTGGAGTTATAGCTGCGCGCTTTGTTATAGGACATGGACTGAAGACTGGCAATGAATGCTTCGTAAACAACCGAATCCTTCGTTGAAAGAAAAAAAAAAGAAGAGAGAGGCAGGCATGCAATCTCTGCGTTACGCAGCTTGTACGTACGAGAAACACGTCAGCGGTGTTGTTGCAACACAATTCTATAGTTAATGAACGGGTGATGCTTCGATGAATTCCATCAATCTTGGCATCGTTGGATCCTAATTGAAGAGGGCTGCCGCCGCACAGAAAACGATGCATTGTTGGCAAGGAACCGAGTAGAACGCCAGCCTAAGCTGTTTGGTTCCTCAGTATGTTAGTGCGTTAAGAACTACCAATATTCTAAGCTTTGGTTTAGATAACCAGCGAAATTTATTTTCCTGCAACAACGAGATGTATTGCAACACTGCCGACGACCGTAAAAGCTCCTCCAAGCGACAGTCTCAAACTAGCCTTGTAGGAACCAAAATGACCATAAAGAGGCGATAATAACGATAGCTTCTTCCATACGGTCACAAAGTGTTACCTTTACCATTGATACTCTTCAAATATCTTGACACGAAGTGCTGATCTCCATGGACAAGAAACATTACTTTTCAGTACAACATAGCCCTTCTCCCTCCTTTCCCCCATTTCTGCAGCATAGAGATCGCTATAGTGAGACAGTTACAGAAATTGTGCGTTTCATTAGATCGGCGTTTTCAGCAACACCTTTCAATAAAAAACGAATAATTAAGCAAATGTTCACGAATCCCCAATATCATCTGTCGCAGAGCTGAGCTTGCGTTGGTCTAGTCCCGTAAAATGATCAGGGACCGCCTGCGAGGATACTATCTTGACGTGAACTTTGACCAACTCGTCCAATTTCCTGTTTTTCTTTTCTTTATCAGACGGCTCAAGCTCACCCCGGCCTACCGTTTCTTAAGGACATACCGCGTTGGTGCTAGAACACATTGTTTCTAAAAGCACGCGGTTTATTACTAAAGGCGAAACCATACTTCTGCTTTTAACTCAGACGGTGTCTTCAGTGAAGCTTTGTTTGCATCGTGCTAAACACACAGAATAAGAAAACGAATAAAAAAGACACAGATATTCGGGTCGAATCCTCATGTAGCTGAACGGGTTTGCTGTAAAAACCACCGCAGAATGCGTATATATAGGCAGACCACCATAGCAGCGAGGCCAGCTCGCATTACCAACCGTCTGCACGGAGCCGGTGCCATCAGGACGCAGTAGCTGCAGTGAGAGGGCGCTCACACCGCAAATATTATTACGCAGTACAAATGTGCCGAACAGAACGCGCGCTCGTTCGACGGCGGCAGCAGCAGCAGCAACGACGCAAATCTTGCGCGGAGCAGGCGACCTAAATCGGCTCATTACGGCTAACAACATTGGGCACGAATCGGCTTCGCTCCGCAGCGTACGCGAAACGCTTAGCCATGCACAGACACATAAGAACATACACACATCTCTCCATATCTCTCGCGCTGCGCGGGGGTGCTCAGAAGTTCCGCAGTTAACCTCGGGCCGCTCCGCATGATTTAGCAGCTCCGTTTGAGCTGGCCGCGCTGCGAGCGCAAGCCACATCAGGCGCGGACTCGGAAAGAGCACAAATCGCTGCAGAGAGGGCGAAAAAGGAGGAACCAAAAGGAGGCAGAGCAACACACGCGGAACAGAAGCGCTAGCAAAAGACGCAGCGACCGCGCCATGCCAGCCCCGCAAAGAAAACGTGGGCGATCGCGCCGCTTACGCTGATCTATACACACGTGATTTGCGATAGTAAATATTACCACTGAACATCGACGTAGCAGGACACGAGCAGAATAAAAAGAAAAAAGAACAGACGTAATAAAAAATAGAAGGGAACTAAAGATAACGGAGGCAGGCATTAAGAAGCACGGCTGCGCGCCGAAAGTTGAGACAGACGAACGAACAGACAGACGTCTGCTGCGGCAGACGAACACGTTGCAGTCTGTGCGTGAGTTCTCGAGTACGTATAACCTCCTGGCAACCACGCGGCCGCCGTCTGGTATAGCAGGCACGAGACTTTTCGTGCTTGAGCGACTGGCTTATTAATCTAATGAGCGTAATTTTAGGGCCGAGCAAGAAAGAGAAGCGGGAGGGGAAAGGGCAAGTGCTTGATTTCATCTGCGGAGCGAGCGAGGTCAGAAATTTAGTTAAGTCGCGATCATTCCGCCTTCAGACTGCGCCTCTCCGGAACGAATTAAACATTGGGAAGCAGACCAGCCGTGTTACGAGACGACAGCGATACAGCAAAGAAGAAAAATAAACGGAAAGACAGAAAGAAAATCATTCGGAGATCGGTGCGGGAAGCCATATGAGGAGGGGGTGGCTCGCTATCGCTTTTAACGAAATTACGTATCAAGCGGGACCCACGTGGTTCATCGGAAGGCAGCGAAAAGGATGGTAAGAGAAACCGAGGAAGTCATTGGGATGCCAAACAAATGTTAACAGACACGCAAAGGGTGAACTAGAAAGGCGGAAAAAAAAGTAAGTAAACCAAGACAGCTGCCAGGATTTTTCTGCTTCGCAGGACATTGTTCAGGTCTCGAGTTATACGGCGATCCCTCGCGCATAGCAAAACCCGTCTTGCGTGAGGGAGGATTATTTCTTTCGAGGGAAAGTCGCTGACCTTTTTGGGGAGCGGTGACAGCCACGTACCTGTGAGGATTCGGCAATACATGTGCTAAGTGAATGAAGCGCAGGCCCTCCGCACATGTGAGTGATTATTTAAATCGTTCGTGTGGAACAGGAGGCTAATTGCGTTGTTTCTGCGTAATGCAGGCGTGCCGAATCCACACTGTTCTACCAGTTGTGAGCCGTTTGTCCTTGTCCGATTAACCTGTGACTGGGAAAATTGACTGTAGAATACGAAGAGGCTATCTTATATTTATCTTGTAGTTAATGATTCTGTACCACTATTACTTCTATTTCATACATACGTTATATTATAATCGATAAAATGGTGAATAATGATCTTAACATTTCTCACACTCAAATTGTGAAATCTATCCTACGCGTAAGCGTGCCTGCGTGTTTTTTACTTCAGAATTGAAAAGAAAATCAGATGAAGTATGGAGAGGAACTCGACGTGTTTCGGTGAATTACCTGAAGAGGTGGACATTATTTGTACGACTAATCGCATTGTCCCCGCATTTTTGACCTTTCAACTTGGTGTTCATCTCCAAATTGAGAAATTTAAACAGAGGAGTTGCGAAATCCCCCGTGCTAGTGAAGTCACCAGAAGTCTAGTCGGAAGTCATGCTTGCGAAGTGACACATACGCATTGTACTGCTCAAGCTCAGTATTATGTGGGGAGCACTTCTGCTTCACCCCTTGAAAGCCGTTTTATTATAAATAAACAAAAATGCCAATACGAAAGCTCTTGGGGTTGAAGCCGACCTGACATTGGATGCCGCATATCGCCTTGGGTTCCAATCTAGTTTCAACCACAGAATTCAATGCAGTATTTAACCAGTGCAGTCATAAGCTTTGCAGGAGCCCCGATTATTGACACTGACCATAAAAAGAACCGGCCACTGAAATTGTCGTTTGGTGTCCCTACGGATACCTTGTTCACTAGTGTTCATTAAAGCGTGTTAACGTTGATTACGCCGATCTCGTGTTTTCTGGCGAAACTCAATTATTGCTACAATGTCCTTGCGTGGCGAGACGAGGTGCTCCACTATAACCCCGTCATCTATCATCAGCGTCTTAATCCTCCGCAGCAGCATCTCTCGATTTCAGCAACCTGCGAACGCATCACTCACCGGAACGACGGCAGTGCATACAACTTACGACGCTCTTCCCTCGCTCTCGGCATCTATCACTCTTCAATTTCGTTCAACCCGAATCAAACAACGCACCCAAGTGAAACTTCGTCGTGGAGGGCGGCGTCCGAAGTAACGGTAGCCGAACCACGCGCTAAACGCAAGTGTGGAACGCGCTTCCGCGTATACGCCCTCTGTTCAAGTTCAAACTGATGACCAGCGGAGGTGGAGAGAAATTCGGCGCTCCATAGAAGAACCACGCGTCAGGCGGCCAGCTACACACGAGCACGGTCCCACGAACGCTCCTCCTCGAATACTTGAGAAGCGCTGCACGGGAGGCCAGCCCAAACGAGAACGAAAAATAAGAGGTCCTCTTCCGAGTCTTCGGTGACCGCACACCGGCGGCGCTTTCCGCTTGACGCTTATAACGAGCGCGCTTAGCGCAGCCACCCTCATCAGGAAAAATCTCGAGTGGCGAAGCCGCGCGCGCGTCCCCCCCCAAAAGAAAAACGACAGCGCGTGCAGCCCATAAAAGACGACGAGGACGACCGAGCCACGTCGCGCCCGAGCCCGACGATCTCTCTCTCTCTCTCTCTCTCTCTCTCTCGCCACGACCCTCCCCAAAGCGCGAAGCCCTGTCACACTGCACCCAGAGGCGGCCGACCGGACGGTCGGTCGGTGGGTGGGTGGGTTGTCGCGTTAAATACGAGCAGAAGACGGCGCAGCGCGAAAGAGGAGAAACCTCGGACCCCTTTATTAAAAGTCGTAAACCACGAGGTCGCGCGCAGCCCTGAACAGGAAGAGGACGAAGAAGAAAGGACGCGCTCGGTTCAAGGCGCCCCGGCCACGCTATCTTGTTTGCCGCGCTCGCTATCCGAGGAGCGCGTAGCTCGTTTTGAAGACGAAGCACGCAAACGCGACGTTCCCCTCACCCGACACCTCCCAAATCCTTTTGCTCCTCTTCTTTGGAAGCCCCCTTGGAATTACATTTATTTGCGGAGGAGGCGTCGTTGACCGCGCGACGAAAGGCGTCGGTGCTCATTCGAGTTCCTCTTCCGTGCGTCTCTGAGCTAGCGCACGCCAGGAAAGACAAGATCGTCCTATTACTAGGGCGCGAACCACACAACCACTTCGCGCCCTTTGCGGTAATGCCTCCCTCGAATCCACATAGAAAGAGAGAGGCTTGTACAGCTAGCTTGTGGGCCTCGAAGAGCGCTCGAGGGGGCTTCAGGGGCGGCGGTGTTCGCATTCTCTTTCCGTTCCCGCGCATTACCCTAGAGGGCTTTCCCCGTGCCTGCGCTGATTATCAGTCAGGATTTAGGTGAGCCGAGCGAGCACCGTAATTAGGGGGTTGGAAAGAGACCCCGGAGTCCTTTTCGTTTGACGCGCGCACTTGTTCCATTTCGCGCAGACGACGACGGTTCGAGGTGACATGGATTTCCACGCCGTGGAGGTGCCACCGTGGAGGTCGCGATACAGAAGCCACTAGCCGCGTTTACGTGAATGCGACCGTAGCGGATCGCATTTCTTTGCTGATCAGAGTAAAGAAATGCGACAGCGTTTACATGTGGAGTCCCCCCTTCCCTCCGTTAGAAGCCGTAACGTGCTTCTGGCGAGTGCGTTTCGATGGCAGGCATTGAAGAGCACGCGCCGAGAGCCGTCTGGCTTTTCCTCTTTCCTTCAACGCGATACTACAGCGCTTGCATGCATTTACGACGACTCAAACTACACTCTTCTGGCGCATTCATTGGCGATTTGCCTTCCTATAGCGAATTATACCGCCATTAGCAAGAATTCTAAGCTGCACAACATCACGCCAGGGAGATGTGGAGCTTCTGCCGTCTCACATCGCGTGCCAAAGAAATATACATGCATATTGACCAACCTCACCCGGGCGTGAATCGTCGCGGCAGGCAAGGTAAGTAGATGTGGCCATCTTTACCGAAGTTAGTTTGCGAATATTGTTGTTCGAAGCTGCGATGTGAGCGATGAAGAGAAGCGTCAGTGAAGTTGCCTGACCCTTTCTTTGTCTGTGCTAAACATGCGCATGGAATTGGTTACAAACATACAGATTGACCATAGCGAATAACCGCCCGTACGGGTCGCTGTTCCAGACAAATTTTTTTGAAGTAAGCTAATGTGCAACCTGCATCACAACTTATATGCGTGTAATTTTAGACCAGACTTCGAACCGTATACTGCCGATAGTATGCTCTGTGTCGTATGAATCCCTAACTGCTAAATATGAAGAAAAGAACTGCAACAAGAAAGAATATAATTATATATTAATTATATATTTAATTAATTAATGATTTATTTATCCACCCTCTGTATTTTATGGAAGGCAACTTTTTTTTTTCTACTAAAAAATGAAAGAGAATGAGGTCAGTTACGCCGTTCCTGCTCCATAATACAGCATATTTATTTTGCAAATGTCCGTATTTTTTAACAATTTCATTTGATTTTTTATTTTAGTTTGCATTACTTCATTGGCTCTGGCGGCGCTGCTATCGCGGGTATGAGCCATTGGGCGCGAAGCACAAGAATATGAGAACAGAAAAGGAAACATAGATCGTTTCAAAATGCGCCTGCAGATGAAGCAAGCCGAGAACTTTCGCAGCTGTTTTTCGCTGATTTGGCTGCCATTGCGCAGTACGAACTGCAATTTTTAAGGGATAGTAACACGTAACCTTCGCCTTTTTTTTATTTAGTTACTTTCGTTTTAACTGAGAGAGCTCAACTTCAACACCAGAGAATCAACACTGGCCGACCTCAGGGGCTCTAAATATTTATTATAATTACTCCTCTACAACCATTTTCGGTTTCGTTTCTCGGGAGATGTATGTGTTGTGACGTCATGAGAGAGAATGTGACCACGTGAGAGCAGAAGGATTGGCACTCACTCCGGCTTGCTTGGCCGTCTGGTATGCTGCTTCAACTCCTCGCGTCACCATGCAGATGTAGCAGTGTAACAAGCTATCAAGCGAGCCGCTGGAGTGGGTGCCAAAAATTCATGATATTTTGCTCACACGCGACCACCTTCTGAGTCCTGATGTCGCAGTCCATACATTCATGATTGCAATGCGCTTAGTGTTACGCCACCGTCCACCTACTAGCCCCGTTCATTGCTTTACTAAACGATTCATATACTTCCCTGCAAACGACGCCGACACTGGTTGTAGGGAAGATAGTATAGTAAATTATTTACGGCAATTTGAGAACTGCCGGTTTTTTTTTTTTCTAAGGTGTCGAGGTTGAGAACGTTGAACTAAAAATAGAAGTTGCAAAGTCGAAAACGTCGTGT
Source organism: Dermacentor albipictus (assembly GCF_038994185.2). Classification (NCBI taxonomy): domain Eukaryota; kingdom Metazoa; phylum Arthropoda; class Arachnida; order Ixodida; family Ixodidae; genus Dermacentor; species Dermacentor albipictus. The sequence continues at coordinate 38,889,537 of NC_091823.1, forward strand.
GAGCACTCCTTTATGCGAGAGGGGAAGAAGAAGCAGAGATGGAAGGAAGAAAACTAGGCCTTGAGGACAAAGATAGAAGCCGGATAGCGAGGCAAGAACCGGCACGTTGAGCTGCAGGGGAGGGTCAGATGACGTGCCCCGTTCCACGAGGGACCAGAGCGGGGCCTCGGTGATCGTGCTGGGAGTGGCTCACAAACAGACGCGCCGGAACCGCGCCATCCTTTTTTTTAAAAAAGAAACGCAGCAATGTTTGTTCCGGCTGATCGAAGGCAGGCCTTCCTCGTCTCCCATGGCGAGACCGGCGGCGAAAAGGCCGGAAGCGATCGGAGAAGCGTGCACACACAGGAATGACCGAATTCCTGGCTTTTGCGCTCAACTGCTTAACTTCTTTCTTGCTCGTGGTGATTGTCGTTTCCGTCTTCCTTCCCTTTCTTGCGCATTATTATTATTATTATTATTATTATTATTATTATTATTATTATTATTATTATTATTATTATTATTATTATTATTATTCACAATCATCGGTTTCTGACTGCTGGCCAGTGGTCAAAGCATGCTGTTCATGGTTTCTCTAATTCGTTCTCGCAAAGATTCTCCTAACTTATTTCGTTTTGTTGCCGTGGAGAGCAGCGTTGCCATCCGGTTCCTGCACTTAAAGAAAATGCGCTTGAATATCCCCTGCATAAGCTTGCGGGTCCTCGAGTAGTCGCCTGAAATGGCAAACAAAAGTTCCGTCGAGCCTTGGTTCTTCCCACCTACTGCTTTCTGAAGACGACCTCCCTTATTTAAAGCCGTAAGAGCAACACTTCTGGTTTACGTATGTATTTGCACCTGCGTGCAGATACATACGTAAACCTTAAGCACCTGCCAGTGCTTTTGTTTACAGCACCATACAAATGACAACGCCCTTTCAACTGCGCGCTTCGAGGCGATACGATCGGCGTTTATTCGTTTTACTCATTTGAGGCGACGAGGAGTAAATGGCTCTCTTTATAAGCGTCATAGGATTAATATCGTTAAAAGTGAAATCGAAACTAAACGCAGCCGAAACGGTAATTGTGCTGCCGTGTCAAGGCCTTCTATTTTACGTTTTTTTTTTTCAATTTAATTGAGTGCAGCAGAGTTGCACACGTGTGCCCTTCATTTTCGCCTGTTAATCATCGGTGCCACACAGCATGTTCGTAACAAGAACATATGCCCTCAGAGCAGAAGTTCGATGAGTTCCAGGCTACTACAAGTCTTCGCGCGCACACACACACACGCACACATACACAAACAAAAAATGTGTCCGCTGCAGTACGGAGCAGAGAACTTCCCGCCTAAGGGTAGACGAGATGCCGACGTTCTGCGAAGCGCCACACATTTAGAGAAGAACATTCTCAAAGAAAAAAACCGCGACAGTTTGCTCACAAACAGACCGACATTGAGAGCATTTAGGCGGACCCTATATACGCCCGCTGCCGAGACAGAGGTCCGAAACAAGGGGGCGCCGAAATAGTGATTGACACCGGAAGTGACGCGACAAATAGCGGTCGCGTCGGGGGACAGCGCGGCTAAGCCCATTTCATTTCCGGAAGGCGCTGCTGGCCCCCTGCCAGATTCACCCCCCGCAGTGGCTCGTAAATTCGCCCCACGTCATTTCCGCCCCGGCTCGGTGGGTGCTTTGACTTCTTGACACGGTCGCACCGCGAAATGAAGCCCGAAAAAAAAAGAGAAAAAGAAATACAGAAAGGAAAGATGAATGCTGCCCAAAAGAAGAGTGTAAGAAAGAAAGAAAGAAAGAAAGAAAGAAAGAAAGAAAAAAAAAGAAAAGAAAATTGAGCACGATTCGACGTAAATATGAGGCTTTGCGGAGGTTGCGTAGCTGTCAGGAAGCGAAATAAAACGCTTGGAGGAAGGCCAGTCGGAGATAGACAGGGAGCTAGAGCAGACATATATATATACATATTGTTGCTCGCCAATATGGCGTCATCGGGCCAGTCCCTTTCCGCGCGCACACTGCGAATTTCTGAGCGCGAAAAATTTAACATAAGAAACGAGACAAGAAAGGCACATATACGCCAGCGCCACCAGCAGAGCGTGTCGAGCGGGCATCAGGCAAGAAAGTCAAAAAGTAATGAAAGGAAAATTTGAAAAGGAAAGAAGGAGACAGAGCAACGAGGGAGACGCGAGAAAAGGGAAGCGGCGCGAGAACTAAGAGCCCGTGCGGGACAGCGGTCATTAGACGAGGCTCAGCTAGCAATGCACGGACTTTCGGAGTGCGGAGCGTGTCCCCGCTTTATGCAGTATGCAAATCGAGGCTTTATTGGCGGAAACGTGGTGCTAAATCCCGCAGACCGAGAGGGGCTAAAGAGAGAGAGAGAAAAAAATAAAGATGGACGGTCGCGACTTGTGCCCTCGGTGTACGCTTCTCGCTCGCTTTCGACGTTTCCTTTCTTTCCCTCTGGGACACCGAGAAACGTGCTGGCGGCAGAATGCGCCGTGTGCGGATCTCGAGCACTATAAGCCCGCGTAAGGAGACACCTCTGCTTGTCGCCGCCTTATGAGCGATTTGCAGGCTATGCGAAGAAAGTTTGAAACGTGACTTGTTCAGCGCCGCTCGACGAACGTGCGCGCGATTAGTCAGAAGACGCATGCCTGTCGTCTCGTAGCTGAACGCGTGCCCTCTCATGTGACGCAACGAAAAAAAGAAAAAGGCGTATCACTGAGGACGGGAACGCTTATAAATTACAGTGTAAGCGTAAATTAAACGACGTCACTTTTCGTTCGGACTGTGTGCGCCATGGATGGGCACTTGAGAAGGACATGAGAAATTCTAATTGTTTATGCATGATATGTGCACGTGCAACGGCACAGCGACGTGCTGGAGGGTTATATACGAGGGCGAATCAGAAAGTCTTAGCATCTATTTTTTTAGCCAAATTACGGCTGTAAATGCGAAGTCAACGTATAAATTCCCAGCGGTGGACTTTTCTTGGACAGGCCTGGCCTTACCGATAGCTTCGCGGAGCGGCGTTGCTGTCAGCTGTTGAAGATGGCGGTTCTGCTTCACACGTCCACGGCGTACGAGCAACGAAGTGTGATTCGTTTTCTGTGGGGCAACGGGACGAACGCCAATCGAAATCCATAGGTAAATGCAGCCCACGTGTGGGGACAGTTGTCTTCCTTTGAGAAGTGTGAGGTGGTGGTGTTGTACCTTCGCAAAAGGGGCCGTGAAGACTTGCACGACAATGAGCGTTCACGGAGACTGCGTGCTTCGCAGACTGACAACTGGGACATCTCAAGTTTAGTGCTGCGATGGGACAAATGGGGGGGTCTGAACCGGTGTGGGAAGTATGTGGAACAATACTGCATGGTACGTAGAATGGTACGTATATTTGTGATTACTTGTATGTACCTTATTTTGACGAATAAAGAAACAGGGGCAAAGACTTTCTGATTCGCCCTCGCACTATAGCCTCAAGCCGGGAGCGCAGTCGTTCCCGCGGCAGGCAGGTTGATCGGACACGTGCTTGCATAGCCTCGCGGCTCTAAACTTTAGTTTTGCAGTCAGTCGGCGTTCTCATTGTTTCGTTAATTCGATATGTCGGCGTTGAAACATATATCGCTCGAACTGACCAACAGCGCGCATTTTTCTTTTCGAGACCAGTGCGCACGAAGATCGCCCATTTAGCGGATCGGTCTAATAAGCGACTGATTTATTCATGCATAGATCCCTCGTTAACTTGGCGGAACTATGGATCGGTCAACTGATTGATCGATGTTAGCTTTCATTCTGCTGCTCAGATCGAGCTGCAGCTGCAGACTATAATCAAACGACTCCGTTGGGTAAGGCCCTGGGCTCGAGTATTTTGATAATCTCGGTTTCTTCAGCACATGCCGAAACCTAAGCCGACGCTTTCTCTCGGGTCTATACTTCACCCAAAGGCAGCCACAGATCGCGCTTTAAGGTCGTGCCCCCCTCAGCAGTAGAAACGCCACACCGTCTGGGCCATCGCGAGTGGTTCTCCGGTTTAATTATGAAAGGCATGTGGTCACTAAGACACGAGTTAATACACCTGCCGCCTTCTGTCGATACCTGGTAAACTATACATTTTGTTCAACGTGGTGGATCACACCGGATAGCCCCTGAACATAGGAGCTTTTGACGCATCGTCAGTTTCTGGTTCAATAAGATGTTTGTTTATTTTTCTTTCGCAATCTGGACGTGTACCTTACTGACACTGAACAAAATAAAGCTGGCAGATTACATCGGCGAGCCTCTCAACAGAGTAGTTCTCGCTTCATCCAGTTTCTTATTCAATACGTGTACCAATTATAGCAATGTACATGCTCTTTATCCACACTGAAAGCGGACGTACAGCTGACGACGTGATTGCGAATTGATATGGCTCCTCTTTCCAGTTTAAACAACGAAGCCGCATACTGTGAGAGACAATCGACTTCTCTGTTCGTGACCGCGAACTTTCTTGAACCGATGTGCCACCTGATCGGACAAGAATTCGTGGATAGGTATACATCTCGGCCGCGCTCACCTTTCTCGATGCTGATCTGCCTGTCCTGGTGCCTGGCGTTGTCCGCGGCCACCTTGAGCAGGCCTTGTATATTACGCAGGAGCGTCTCGATCGAAGACACGGCACCGAGACCCAGTGCCGCGTCCATGGCGTAGCGCTCGTCCATGCTGGGCCCGCCCTGGCCGCCACCGCCCCCATGGGGCTCGGGGCTGCTGCTACCTTCGGCGCCGCTAAGCTCTGTTAACACCGAGCATTTAGGAAAAAAAGAAAAAAAAGCAAGGAAGGACAGATCAATGAAAAGATGCGTATTCACCTTGGAGATTTTAAAAGACGCGTATAGTCGCCGAATATCTGCGACGTTAGAGCGCGCGATCAAGGCAACTTTGTGTTGCTTGGTCTCACTGTGCGGTAGCCGCATAGCGTAAAACGCTGCGTGGAAACCAGATCGTGTAGTTCGGACAACGATTCTGTCCGACAGGATACTTAGGATACGTACAATACTTTTATCATTACCGAAAGCTTGTGCGAGAGTACGGCATAGCGGTTACGAAAGGAGCACTTATGGTAGAGGCTAATTATCATCATATCGCCAATACTACCATCAGACTGGCTGTTCACCGGCTAAAGCGAAGTATTCTAAGCGCGAAGGTCCTTATGGCTGTTGATTGCCAAATCGGCTCTTTCTCTATACTACTGCCTAAGCGGCAACGACATGTAGTAATGACGACGACAGGGAGAAGTTGCGACGTATTTTGGGCATGAAATCCCCCAGATCAGGCGGCTGTACTTTTATCCCGCCGAAACGCATTTCATGTGTTTTCCGCCGTGGTATATGCGCCGACACCAGTGATATCATTGCGCATGGTGAAAACGACACGCAAACACTCGGCGACACCGGGCCGAGAATACATAGGAAGAACTTTCCACGTAGGGGTTGCATTAGCGCTGTGGCACCACCTTCCATGGCGCGACTATTGAGAGCAACAATGAGTAAACGATATTTTAGCGGCGAGTAAGCGTCAGAGCGTAGCACAACCTATAACAGCGCCCGCTATAAAAGCTCACCGACACTTTGTCATGGCCTCCTCTGTCGGGTTCAGTCGGATCAACATACCATCGAATGACGTACCACTCCGGGTTTCAAAGGAGGTTATACACCTATGCTTGTAGACGAACTCGCAAGGAATCCTGACAAGCAGCTGAGCACAGGTATCCAAGTGAAACATGTCAGATTGTCAGTAGGCCTCGTCTGACATATTGGTGTACTCTTCAAAGAGTGCCTGCATGGTATGACGTTCTTAAGCCGGCAATAAATTACTAAAGTTCCTATAAACCTTGGCATAGGCTAGGATAGCATAGATAAATTTCATTTATAGAATAATCAGAATAATCGCTAAACATTGGCAGAGCGTGTGGGCATCGCGGCAGGCGGCTGAGAGCTCGGTCGTCAAGCCAACTTTCGCATGCCTGAGCGGGAAACTGTGAAGACTCTACAGCATTAGCTAAAGATCGTGTTTGGATTGCTGGCGTTTATAGGGGGTTCGCTCCTATCAAGCTGACGCCGTTCTTGGCGGCGTATGCCTGCCGTGACGATGGAGACACGTGCCGAGCCATTTCCTTTCTCACACGGGGAGAGAGGGAGAGACGCACCGGGGTCCCTGTCGTCCGTGTCGTCCTCGGTGTCGTCTTCGGCGTCGGCCGCCGCGCCGTCGTGGTAGTCCCGCGGCGCGCTGTTGCGATGGCCGTGTTGCGACAGGTTCAGCACCGGAGGCCCGTGTCCGTTGGACTCCGGCACCGGAAGGCCGCCTGCGGTCGAGCACACCGTACACGTGTTGCCGCCAATGGCAGTTCTGGCCGAGCGCCAAGTTTCGCGTTAGGGAAGTTGTAGTGCACCGAGCACTTGGCGGACAAGAATAAAATTCTGGAAATATGCTTGAGGAGTATATAGACTTCGCTGCGTGCGTCTCTTCTGGCCTCCGATGCTGAGTAGGAGATGCTCTATACTGATCGTCATGCTGCACAGGTGCAGCTTTTATCTGTGCAGTCCTGCCATGTGTATTTGCGGCATGTATAGCAGCAAATAAGCTAATTTAATTTTATTCGAGAGATTCGGAATAGAGGAATCGTGTTCGGGCACCGCCATGCTTTCGTTCGCCCGTGACTCGACATTACTTCAGAAATTACATCAGACCCGGTAATTCAACAACAATATTGCATTTTCGAGCCGAGCACTCTAACCATCACGCAATGGCTGCTTCGCGAAAGCGAGCAGATACTTCAATGAAATTCGCTGTTCGGCTTTTGGAACGGAAGCAATGCAGAAAATTAAAAAATATATATATATGACGAGAAAAAAACAAAACAAAACAACTGGACCAGGAGAGACAGACACAGCATTGTACATCAGCGTTACGTTTGTCCCTCTTACCCAGTTTTTTTTTTCTGTTTTCTTTCTAAACTAGCAGGTACTATTTGCATTTAGCTATGGCACACTTTAGCAATTTTTCTGTAGCAGACATCTGGTGCACACCACAGCGCACGGCCATGCATATCCGGGCGCTCGACGTGGACAAATTAAACATTTTTAGGAGAACGTTTCCTGGTGCCCGCTACGCTCGCGTACGCCCACTTTGCCCAATCGGTTGAGCGGAGGAAGATTCTCTTTCAGCCACTGGTTATAGCTGAGAGTTCGACAAGTGCGTCGGGCGCCCAGCTTACTGCGCTACCTGAGGGCAGAAGATCCGACAACAGCAAAAAAATATATAGCCTGTTCATCGTTTATCGGTGCCAATCAGTGTTTCTTTTTCTTTTCTTTTCGTTTTTAACTACATATACTAAACACAGGTGTATTGTCACACGTAGCTGCGAGTCAGCACGCGAATCCCCGAAGCTGCACCAGAGCAGGCAAGTCGAAGGTGCTTGGCACATCATTTGTGTTCTCGTCAACAAATCGTCATACTCACTACCGCGCTTTTGGTGCGGAGCTTTTGACCAAATGTCGTTTTATTTAGGCGTTAAAGGTTCGAAGCGTCTACGGAGCAGAACTGCAGACCTTGGCAGTGTAGGCAGCCATTTTGAATTTTTCTTGGTGTGATCGAACCTTCAAATTTGCCCGAAAGTGCTCTCTCTCTCTCTCTCTTTGATCCCTTCAACCATTTCCCCAGTGCAGGGTAGCAAGTCGGACGTGCGTCTGCTTAGCCTCCTTACCTTCCCTCTCTTCTACTTCTCTCTCTCTCGTCCGGTCGCACTCGCTGTGTTTGCACGCTCTGCTCGGCGAGCTTTCTAGAGGAACGGAAGCACCCGTCGGCTCACGCGCTCGCGGTTGAGCGGACGGCGTGAGCGGGCGGTCGGCGCATGCGCACTTACACCCCCGCTTGTTGGTTGTGCGGAGCGGAGCACAGGAAACGTTCTGCTAACACTTTCTGTTCAATTTAGGGCACGATCAATGTTACAGGGCTCTCTCTATACCTATCTCCTGCCTCTTTCCATTTCTTTCTGATCATTCTACTTCTCTTTGCCCATCGTAGGATAGTAAATCGGATGTATTACTCTGAATAACCTCCCTACGTTCCTTTTTTTGATCTCTCCTCTATTTCAGTTAAGGAAATAAAATGTGGCTGGAGTCTTTTCTTTGAAATCTTCTTTTTTGCTCCTTAAATGTTCTGTGAGTTGTGATATGGCTCATTGTCAAGCTATTGTGATGTCCTTTACTTATTTACTTAGTTTTAATTTTGCTCGACTTGTACTCATAAATGCTCATTATGTGTCTATATTTTGCATAATATGCATAGTATGTACTACTGTTCCTTACTTCATTGTATTGTGGTACAGATTCGGTGATTCACTGTGCTGCCTGAACAACCAACAAGCACGCTGTGCTTGTTAGTTGGACAGGAAATGAAAACCTATGTATCAAATGAAGATGAATAAATTTTGATTTGATTTTTAAAACAATCGCTTTCTGTAGGCGGTCGTGTCGGATTCGTTTGGTACAAGGGTGCTTGGCGCTTGAACTTTGCGCCGTATACGTCCTCTGGTCCACACTGACTGCTGGGTGCAGTGTGGCTGCTTGGCTGAACAATCGCTTTCCACAAATTTATTCATGACCTCGTCCTTGTACGTGAACCTCTCATAGAAATCAATCGATTTCAAAGAATAACTACAAGAAGAAGGGGGAGGTTCCGAACTTACACGATATAGCTAGTAGTATAGTATAAGTGTTAGCTATTGCACCATGTAATTATTGCGCTTCATTATTCACCTCGTTCCCTTCTGCTGCGTTCAAACGACACGAAAACTTGCCATTCGTATGGAACACGTTTCGTCGCTTCACCAAACAACACTAATTTGGGCGCACGGGAAATCAATGTCAACCGTCGACTCTGGCTGCCACAAGTAGGTGCGTTTGTGTACTGCAATGTCTCCATCACGTACGCGTCTATCAGCATCGGTGTTCAAATGAGCACGACGTAGTCCTCACCATTGACAAAAGCAGCCGAATCCTTGAGCCGGCTTCCATCGTAGGACGAAAAGTTCCGGTCCCTAACGCTGCCGCCGTCGTCTCGCAACCTGCAGGAAAAGAGCAGTCAAGGTCACTTTGGGAATGGAACACACCGAGACCAATTAGTGGTCCTGTCAAGAAAAATTGTTAACGCAGTAAATAACCCGCAGCATGTTTTGAGAGAAAAAAAAAAAAAAGCAAGAACGACAGGATAGGTCTTGTAGTGCCCACCTCCTCCCGCCTTTCTTTTTCTTTTTCTTTAAATAATTTTGCGCCTTTTACATCCCAATATAAAGTATGTTTGATTCATGTAGACCAGCAGCATGTATATTAACGCCAAAAAAATCAGAGCCATTCCCCACTGTGAAGGTGGATAACAAGCGGAGCTGTATATAACAATAAATAAAATAAAATAAAATAACAAAACAATATTGCACGAGTATGCACTTTCTATGTTTATTTGTATTTACGTTTATCGTGGGACCACAGTAATTATTGCTTAATGGTCGCTATGATAGACGGCCATGGGTTCTGTGACGATCGCCATTGGAGGTGTTTTTAGCGAACGTTAGGTGCATGCAAAATCCAGCCAAAGCATCGCTACTAAGCAGCTGAGCTGAGCTGTCTTCGGTGCGGCGTTCGAGCGGCAAGTAGTCAATGTTGTCCTTGGTAACTTCGTGGTGCATTCGAGTGGACGACAATTTGACCTTTCATGAAACTTCCTCCACCTTGCAGGATTCTACAGAATTGTTTTGCCACTTTCATTGAAAAAAAAAAACTATTTTCGTAGGCAGCGGTCATATACCGGAAAGAGGCACGAACAGCATGATATCTTGTCTTCGTGGGAACCTGCTGGCGTCTGATAGAAGAGTACGGTGCGTGCCTTAAAAATAAAAGCGACCGTTTATAAAGTGTCTCCGAACCTTATACATGCGCGCGAGAGTTTGTACGATACAAAGAACAAAATTACAATTGAGGAAATTTTATGCACCCTCGCAGTGCCCCCTGGCCAACCCTCAGCGCCATACAAGCTCTGAATTCAGTAAAAGAGCGCTCTGGACGTTCCTACTCGGCCCACCGGCATGTCGACCCCCCTCCCCCTCTCTCTCTCTCTTTCCCAAGCGCCATGGACTTTTGGGGCATTAGCAGCGTCGTGTTATATAGGAGCGCGGATGAAACAAGATCCCGCAAGATTGATGAAAAATTGGACCTGAAGCACCGCTAAAAGGTACAGGAATGCAGAGGCCGTACAGTCATGCCCCCTCACGTCATTTCCATTTTAATTCAAACCGGAATGGACCGAAAGCTGAGAAAAGCCCGTCGCGGACACGAAGCCAAACGAGTCTTTTGTTCTTGGGAACCGAAAGGGAAAAAAAATCAGAGCGGAAGAAAGAACGGATGCATAATTAAGAATACAACAGGAAATGATCAAAATTGGACCGCACCAACCGGTGCGTATCGGAGAGGCCCAGATTTTTTTTAGCGATCCAATTTGCATACTTGTCCGGGGAACAAACCGCAATGATAATTTTTTTACTGCTTTCTCGGCTCAACCTTTATTTTATTTATTTTTCTTTGCGTATGTGTATTGCTGCTCTGGTATATACAATGTGATGTGGAATACATATCTTCTCATAAAGTTTTTTTTTTTCCCAGTAACTTCTAAGCTTCATTTTTTTTTACATCGTTCACTTATAAAGATTGCACACAATAAAGCTTTCGGAGTTGAAGCCATTGAAAAGACTGAAGAGAACGTGCTTCATTTCTATAAGCCCCGATTCCGCTCGCTCTCATTTCCAGCTTTGCAAGGTAGCGTTTTTAATCAAGTTTACTGCCAAGATGTTGTATTACCGCCTTCCAGTGAGACTACTAATGCAGCACTATGGAGTAATCGGAACTCCGGCACACCAGATGAAATTTCCTTTGTCATTATAATTTGCAGCAATTATCCCCTAACTTCTTCAAAGTTTTCACGCAAAGAAAAAAAAAGAAGAAAGAAAAGGAAATACATTTGCTGAGGTCATGCGGCTCCAATGACGTTGAACTGCGTGAACGATGCATAAAATAAAGAAATCAAGAAAAGTATTGGAATGAACAACAACTGATATCACCGTTTGTGAACGTCAACTATAATTTCAACTCGGTCGTTAGTTTACAACAGCTAATCTGAAATTGTTTCCAGACGCGGTAAACGTATAGCCATAGGAAAACTTTAACAAAGAAGTTCCGATCAATTTCTTGTCCGAGTAGTGAAAAAGATAGCGTTATGAAGCTCCATGGTGCATAAAACATGTGGGTAGCGACTAAAATCGAACGGAATATCAATGGAGTGGAATATAAACAACTAATAGGAATGCAGCAAAATTAAAATTGCTCTGAATACTTCAGTAGTCATCAGGTGAGACGAACACATTCGTCACAATTGAAGAAGGTTACCTCATGTTCCTCCCACTTTACCACCTCATTTATCTGTCTCTCTTCATTTCTCCATCTCTCTCCCTTCTTCCCTCCCCCTGCTCCTTTCCCCCCTTCGGCACGAACGCTCAGTAATATGCCCCATACCTCAATTAAAACCTTCCATTGTTCCCTCATTTAATGATGCAAGTTCGGTTTTCGCCACCTGACAACAGCAAGTTCGCGAATTAAGCAAAATACAGCAAGGCATTACGACGGCATGTAAACAGAGCCAATGCGCTCGCGTATAGTTCACGCATAATGAAGCCGAGCTGGCTTACCAGACTGACGTTTCCATACCACACGTCTTATCCTCCCACAGAGCTGTCCCCGGTCCCATTCCCATGCCGTATGCGGTGACGTGTAGCAGACAGGTTCCTGACAGCGCCTCCTGTTATACAAATTACGTTAATTTGTTTTTTCAGCGCCGCGTTCACAACAAACCAAACTTCCAAGGCAGGGGCTCATCGGACGTCGCTAAGCTAACAGGAGCTCACAGTATATGAGAGGCAAAGCCTAATGGACAGCCGGGCAGATCTCGCATTCAGTCATCTATGCATTCTGTTGTGCCTCGCTTTCTTTGTCTTGCTAGTGGAGGCGGCAAAAACGAAAACATAATATTGGTAGTAAGAAAAAAACAACGCCCGGAGAGACGTATAGCGCTCGCAACAGCTTAGCACTCAAGCTAGAAAGAAGACATAAATGAAAGGAACCGGGGCACAATAATAAGAAATAAAAAGAGAAAGGAAAAAATAGAACGAAAAGGAGACAGCTATGACAGATTCAGATTTACGCTGCGCTGCGCTTAATGCCATTGTTTTGGGAGGTGTCGCAAAGATCCCTTTGTCCGGGAGTTCTTGCAGTCATGTCTTTTTTTACGACCCTCGCACTACTTTCTTCCTTTTCTTTCTTTTTTTCCCCTCGTTGATTGTTTGCAGTGTGAACTGGCCCTTTTGTTGTCCCGTAATTGCGCCCATATCTCTCAGAGAGGACGTCGGCGCGTCAAAGCGAAACCACCCGAAAAAGTGGCGAGCTTGAAGAAAAAGGAAAAAAAGAGGAGATTAAGAATAAGAAATGTGCACTATGCATGGGGACGAGGAAAAAAAGATATACAAAAGCCTGAGCATAAAACGCGCGTGCGATTTGTTAATCCACCATCGTTCCTTCTGGCTTCTACTGTCCTTCCGGATTTGCTTATCTTTCTTTATTATTCGCGGAGTTACGGTTGCGTACCTGCTATTCTCTGTAGTTTCATGCGGAAGCAAGAGCAACGGGTGTTTTTCTTCCTTCGGTCAAGGGTATAATCCTCCGCGCCGTACTTCCTGTTTAGTTTCACATCCTGTATTATAGCACGTTTCATGCTTCACGCTTTGCGTGCGTGCGCGTTAGGTAGCCGTCTCTCTGTACTCTTCAGTCATAATAGGAGCATCTCTTCATCACAAATACTCGTCTCTGCTCTTGCTTCATTACATTTTTTTTAAAATCACTTATCGGTACAGAAAACCTTGGAGCGACAAGCTTCGTTAAATCGCGAGTATCGTTAATTCGAGGTTTTAAAGTTTCAGCATAAAAAAAAAAAACTTCACGAATTCCCAGAACATTCCGGGTGGATAATATCGTGTTTGTAAGCACTTGTAAACGAATCGCAAGAAGGTAGGGCCATAATAGCACGGTTATAGGCGCCACCGCGTGAAGTGCATATCGCACCGAGAGCAATGCATCGACGTGGCTCACGGCGTCCGGTATTTGCGTGTGTTGCGTCGCCGTAAATCTTGGACGCCATAGTTGACCGCGCTTAGCCGGTCAGCGATAGCCGGCGCCCACAAATTAAAAACAAAAATGCAACAAGTACAGATATTGATCCTGATCAAAAAAAAAAAAGAAAAGTCAGTTTCACCAGAAAGGTCGAGCATTGATGGCAACAGCGAAGAGATTACACGAATTAAGGTTCGTAGTTTCATTGGTGTCAACATGCGCGCTGAGGCAAACATTGACAGATCTCACTCGACGACCGCGAACTCTCAGTCACAACGCGAGCGAGCGCTTCGTATACCACGTCTCGGAAACGTGAGGTTACGCGACCGCCAACACTATAGACGCGCAGGAACGACAAAATGCGCATGAAGGCACCATACATTTCGGCTTGCCCCGGCAGCTTCCTTGCCGCCGAGAACGAGGAAGCTGCCTGCAATTATAGACAGTTCTATAATAGCGTACGTATGCAAGCGAGCGTAATAACCTTGCATAGGTTAAAGGTGGCGTTCTTTTCACTGCTCATGCGCCGTGCTTTATCTGGGGCCGAATTAACATAGCTTTTTTGTTAACTCACGAGTATCCTTTCTCATTGGCTGGCCCCATTTGCTAATAAAATGTACGTCATCACGATTTGCTGGCACCTACTGTTACGAACAGTGCTAGCGCAACAACTTTCTTGTTTTATATGTGTGTGAATAGGAGCACTGTTTTTTCTAGGTATGCGTAGGTTAAAGGAGAGCGTTGGCAAACGCTACGGGACCCGCGGCTTATGCTTCAGTGTCAAATGCCGCGATACGACACGCTATCGTATCGCCCACAGTATAATCAGCTGTGAGGAATCATTTTATGTGAGGAATCAGCTGTGAGGAAGCCTTCAAAGCACTAAAGTGGCAACCTTTCTTATATGTAGAAAGCACCTAGGTAATGATAGGGTACCAGTAAACGTATATCAGCTGTCCAAGCTCTACGGGATTCTCTATTGGACAATGAAGTAATTAATTCATTGTAAGCAGTATAGTACATATGCCTTTCTTTTTCCTTTTTTTGTTGTCCGTGGCAGCGTTATCCTTGTGCCATAACATTGGAGGACGAGTGCCGAACTGCTCTTTTGTTTGCTGACTGAACGCGAATTAGATGCTAGCGTCTTGAATACTGCGCTAGCGATTCTTATTGTTTTTTTTCTCTTCATTTAACATCTGTTTGTTGTTAGTACATGCATTTGTTTTTTATAGCATCGTGTTCTTTTGTTACCTCTTCTTTGTTCTTGTTTTATTAGCTGAGTGATTTAGATAGCCAGTCCATTCCGTCACCGAACTTTCCATCCTTAGAAGCTACGGAGCTGAAGACGCTAACGTTTCCCACATTCGCGTTTTCAAACATAAACACAAATTCTTTGAGTCGCATGCATCATAAGACCGCTCAATGTGCTCGCGTTTAAAGCATACGTAAGCATTGTACTAGCATATACGTTTATTCCAAACGGCACTGGCGAATAATGCAAATGCTCTTTCCCATTAGTTTTGTTTTCCGAAACTGAACAGATACATATTCAACACAAATGCTTTCTGGTCCCTACGAACTTGCATATGCATTTCACAAATATTCACGTGTCCCATTTACTCACCTTGCGAACAGGCTTAGCATACCGCCGCGATAACAAGATCTCTCTTGACTGGGAACTTCTAGATTTCATCAATTCCAGCTAATTAGCAAGGAAACGAGCCGTATACGCCATATACCAGGAATAAGTACAACGAAGAAGCCCCAAACAGGCCGTGCACGATAAACATACGCGACGCGCGACGATTTCAGCGCGCCAAAAAAGACTGGCAGACGAGAGAACTGTCAGACCGAGGGGCTTATTTGCTCAAATCAGGCTTTCGCTTGGAACGCGAGAGCTCGCACTCTGCGCTTTCTCGCTTTGAAGAACAAAAAGTGATCGTTCGTCCCAGACGCCCCTTTGGCTTCGAAAATTTTCGTTTCATCCTAGCGACACGCTCGGTGCGTGAGAGTAATTAGAGTGTCACCCCCCTCAACCCCCGACCCCCTGTGCAACCTCTTCTTTCTTATCCAGCCCACATCTCCTCTAGTGCTCTGTCCAATTCCGCACGGGCGGACAAACAAAAGGGTCTTCCGACACGGTCCTGGGTAGCGGATGGGACGGACAGGACAAACGGGACCGCATTATGATTACTCGAAAGGAGTGAAAGGAAAAAAGAAAACAAGAATGGCGTCGTTCGCCCTGGAGGACATTAATAAATCGGTTTTGCTCCCGCGACGAGGGCTCAGAGAGGCGAGCGCGTGATCGTGCTGGGATGAGCGAAAGCATAACAACATAAGCACTGTAGCAAAAGGGGCAGCAGCAACAACAGCAGTATATACTGCAGCGGGCAAAACGCGACGCGCAAAGCTGACTGCTTTCTGTTCACGACAACTGAACGCACAGAGTGAGAAGGAAAAAAAAGAAAGAAGGAAAGTAATTCACTCGGTGCTGATAACTAGGAGCGAAGAAAGCTCGGGTTAAAAGGATGCCGATCGGGAATACGAAGAGAGAGAAGCGGCAGGCACCGCACTTCTCTAGAGGAAGAAATGAATGGAAAACAAGGACTAGCTGTTCGATTTGATTGCGCTCTGTGAAACCCGAGGGGGGTGTCTAATGGGGCGGACGGTTGGGAAATGAAATGAAAGAATAAAGCACGTCAAAGCTACAGCCTGAACAAATGATGCCGGAGTGGGGGGAGGGGGAGGGGAGGTGGCTGTAAACAAACACGCGCCTCTGTATAGGGACGCTTGCATAATCGAAATCTCGAGCGCCGCACCATTTCGCACGGTTTCTTTCCTCTCTCGCTAGCATGAAGACAGAGTTGTTTCGCCTGGAGATGCACGATCAAGTGAACGAGCCCACGGCTGAACTTATGTTTAAGTAAGGCAAGGCATTAGCAGCGGCTAAGAAAAGAAGGAAAGAGAGAACTAAAGAAAGAAAGCAAGGAGCGATATAATCGCGAGGGATGCTGTCTTTCATCGAGGAGTTTGCACCGCGGAGTCTGGACGCACACTTGTATATATACCGAAGAGTATCGTTTCCAGGAAGGGGATGCATGCAGAGAAGAAACGAAGTCGAGTTCCTAATGGTTCTCCTTCGTTCTTATCTTCGACCGGCTAGAAGCGGGTGCGGCACAGAACCTCGGACCGAGTCGCTTTCTTATCCACCGTACCAAGATGGGAAAGAAAGCGTCGTTGCTTTGAGCATTCGCAGATTCTGGCGCCGCCGCCGTGATGCGCTGCGGCGGGCTTGATGTCACGCAGGACCACCACGACAAGAAGGTTCGGAGCCGCAAGGTATACCAAGCTTTCTCGCCCCGTATCTCTCTCTCTCTTTCTCTCTTAGCCGTCAGATAATTTTTCTCGACGCATTTCTTTCTCTTTTCTCAGCAACGAGAACCTACCGCATCTTTTCTTAGGCACGATCGCTGCTAAAGAAAAAAGTTATAATAAAGCGGAAAAGAGGCACGTTCGCGAGCACTTGGAACTGTGCTGAGACGTCCGGATGCCATCGAGGCAAAGACTCGCCGGCTGGACCCGCAAGAGGCTCAAATCGCGGAAGCGTTTGTCAAACTCTCAGCCTTCCGTTTTCTTGTCCTTTCGTTTTGTTTTCTTTTCGTTTTGTTTTTCCCGCGGCGCTCTCCACTTCACATCGAGACAATTTATCAGCCCTCGCCCGGGAGACAAAAAAAAGGAACGTGCCGGGTGAGTACACACTTCCGCCCAAATCGCGGCTGCGGCGCGAGCGCTCCGCGTCAAACGAAGAGGAAAGAGGACGCGCGCACGTCGCCTTGGAGATTCCTTCTCTTCTGCGAGACAGAGCGCGCGCGTATAGACAGTCCCTCGATCGCTTTAAATTCCGCCCCGGACAGGGCGATGGTCGAACGCGCATCGGCTGCGCAGCCCCTAACGGAAGCGCGGAGCCCAGGAAGCGTTCGCATAGCCAAAAGTTCCGTGGAGAAACGCGAGGTGGCGTTCCTGTCGCTCGCTATATACGTGCCGCGGTACGTGGTTTTTCGGCGCGGAAACACGAGTCCGTACTGAGACGATCCCGCGTTGTGTCCCCCCACCCCCCTCGTGGAAGTCAAAAAGTCGACCTGCGCGACTTTCGCGGGGGCTACTACTCCTCGAGGAGGGCGAGAAAGATTGATGACTGCGGGCCCTGACCCGTTGCTGGTCCGCCGCAGCGCGCCCAACCTGACAAATGGACCTCCGCTGTGGTGGAAGATGCTGAGGCGAGCGTATATAGTACTAGAGTGTATACGGTGCGCGTAATGCCGGTGGCCCGTCGCGTGTCCAGGATTTGGACGAGCGTGACCTTGTCGCGATTCTGGTATACCAGAGACGTCACGCAAGCATCCAAGCTGTCCGTGAGAAAGAAAGAAAGAAAGAAAGAAAGAAAGAAAGAAAGAAAGAAAGAAAGAAAGAAAGAAAGAAAGAAAGAAAGAAAGAAAGAAAGAAAGAAAGAAAGCGAAAGGGGGGTTGTGTCCTGTCGAAAATGTGCCGTGTTGAACACCCGCAGACCTATACTGTCTTAGGTGGCGTGTTCAGAGTATATCCACGGGTATATTTCGACGGCCTGGATAATGTACGTTGGCTGATAAAGCTGTGCCGAGTAACCAAGGTAATAATACGTCTTGTGGGTTATAATTGACTTGTCCAGGAAGAAACAAGTGCAACGACACCAAATAGCGCCCAATAATTTTGTCTTTCTTTTCCCTGTGAAAGCCACAGTACGTCTTTTTTTTTCCTTTGCTATCCAAGAAGCTCCATCAAGAACCGAAAACGAAAACACCGAAGAAGACCGCCAAGAATCGTGGGAGGCCATGCTTGCGAGCCCGGACTTGCAGGGCCAGCGAAAGCTGGTGAGCCTTGCTGCAGGGCAGGGAAGCAGCAAGCGCCAATGGCTATCTGGACTGAGGAGGCCACCCGCCTTGGGTTAAGAAAGAACTCTTTCTCACTGATTCGCTTTATTAAATGCTTGTTCTCTCTCTCTCTCTCTCTCTCTCTCTATCCAACCCCGTTCTTCCTGTAAGCATGTCAACCACCTTGCAATGTTCCGTTTGGGCAGCGATAATGACGGCACTGAAGAAACAGCCATGTTTCACTTTCATGCTTCAAATAAGTGCGAAAGGCGCAGTATTCAATTACCAGCAAGACCAAAGTCGGCATATCTATATAGTTTCGATTCCAATTATTTTCCTTTTCGTGATTCGTCAATATGGCCAGAACAGCGCTCCGCATACGTGGTAACCAGAATAATGCAATCGTGAGTGCAGATAAGAAAGGTATAAAATAATGCGAGACGAATCCGTACATTTTTACCGGTACAGTTTTCTTTTCCAGCGTCTTAGGTGAAGTATACTTGGCCTGAACAGCTGTTGTTCTATCGGAGGGCTATGCAGAAGGAGAGAAGCGCCTTCGGCCAATCAGCATTTCAACAGTAGACGAAACGGACATGTTACCCACCATGGTTGCTTAGTGGCTGTGGTGTTGGGCTGCTAAGCGCGAGGTGGCGGGATCGAATCCGCGCCATGGCGGCCGCATTTCGATGGGGGCGAAATGCGAGAACACTCTAAAGAAGCCCATGTGGTCCGAATTTCCGAAGACCCCCACTATGGCGTTCCTCATAATCAGATGGTGGTTATGCCACGTAAAGCCCCATAATTTTATTTGAAACGGGCATCTCCACTAAGTGGATAGTTACAGAATACCCCCACCCCTTCATGTGCGAAGTGCTACGTTCCATTTGAAAAAGTGATGCACAGACCATAACGTTTTTTTTTTTTTTTGCGCTACTCAAAACTGCAACCTCTGCTTGAAAAAATGGCTGTGGCTTAGGTAAGGTTAAGCCCATGATGCGAAGCATACTATCCTTTATTTTAGTTGTTGAACCACTGTTTAGCTTGGTGAACTGCTGTTGCTTGGCTATATTTGGTTCGGCTAGACGAAGAAACAACTCATGCGTTACTCTGCTTCGCATTGGACGCCCCGCATTGGACGCGGTGAGCGTCGAGCAACGCAGCGTTCGGCGCGGCAACGAAATGTGCGCCTGAGCAAGCGACGCACGCCTGAGCCTTAGAAACAGCTCATTTCTAAGGCAACACCGCATTCACTAGAGGCGCTTTTGTACCGCTTTGAAGCATCGTACTCGTGGCTCAGTGGTAGCGTCTCCGTCTCACACTCCGGAGACCCTGGTTCGATTCCCACCCAGCCCATCTTGCAAGAGTTGAGCCAAAGCCACTTCTCCTCTGTCGTGACGTCATGGTGTCACGTGGTATTCAAGGCGACGACGCCGCGCCTGAGGGGCTGGGTTGAGCCCTCGTAATATGCTTCGCATAAAAAATGTTGCAACGCAGGTCTCCGAGATAGATAGATAGAGAGCAAGGACAGGAAAGGCAGGGAGGTCGACTAGACGAGCACCCGGTTTGCTACCCTACAGTTGGGGTAGGGGAAAGGGGAATAGAAAGAGGAAGAGATGGAGAGAGTGAGCACTGAGTGCGTGTGGGAGGATGCACAGGGCCATTATAAATGGTCTCTTAAGCCGGTTTACTTCAAGTAGTGTACTATAGTGCACGAATCGCTTTTCGTGTCTCTGGGAATTGGTTCAATGACGGCGTTTTGCGCAAGACGCGCAAAACGCGCGTCTTGCGTCAAGGGACAAGCCGATAACTGTGACAATCCGGTGAAATACGGTCACTGCCAACAAGCTAAAAACGTACGCGTGGTGTGGTAGCGGTTTCTCGGAGAATGAAGATGAAACGTTTTGCTCAGAACGTCACGGCGAAGATGCAGGGCCTTTCAGTTATGGGGCTGGCCGTTTATCGGGGAAAAAGCGGTAAATCCGATTTGGGAATTTTCTTTTTGCTTTACGCTGGTCCAGGCAATGAGACATCCAATAAAAACAACCGAGTGCAGGTTCCGTGCAGGTGACCCTGCAGAATATCCCAGCGCGATCATTCAAGGCGCCGCGCCGACCGAGCTCAAAAACCGCGCGAAACGCTCTCAGAAAAAATCTGTCAAGCAGCGTGAAAAGCCGAGGAAATAATCCTCGTATATGCCGAGGCCCCGTTCCGTCTCATTGATCCGTCGCGCCCTATTGCAGCGGCGCGCAGCTCAGTAAGAGCGTGCGAGTTTCGATAAAGAACCGAATACGGCAGGAAGGGAGAATTGGTCAAAAGCGCTGAATATACGCGCGCAGAGGCGTGCGTGGCTTTGCTCTCTCAACACATGACTCGCACTCACGCGCATCGATCAGATTTTGCCGCCACGGTTTTGACTTTCTCAATGGCCTTCCTGTTTGACTCCAGCTCTGGGTATTATTGGCAGCAAGCTAACACGAGCCGAGAGAAGCCCGAGCCACGAAAAGAAAGGAAAAAGAAAAGTAAAAAAAAAGGAAACGACGCCAGCAGAATGGCTATACGAAATCCCATCCCACTTCGCTCATGGGCGGTTCGGTAGTGAAAACAAGGCTCGCCGGAAAATCGACGTCTATCCGCGAGGCCGGAGAAAGGGCGACGAATACGGCGCCTATAGCGGTAATCCGAGAGAACTGAATGCACAGTTGTTTTTCGCGGGGGGGTCCCTCCCGCTCCCTGTTGATGGATGTTGGGCATTCGCTGTCAATCTGAGAACGTTTCAAAAAAAAAAGAAAAAGTAGAAGAAGACGAAGAGGAATTGCAAAGCACCGCCCTCTTTTCTCCCGGCCCGTTAAGTATAATCCAAGTGCATACGCGCCACCCAAGTGTCGCAACGCGCCCTGGAAGACGCAAAAGTCGCCGCGCCACAAAGCTAAAGCTGAACAACCAGCCCGGCGTCAGCGTCAGCTTCTGCAGGAATAACTGTCTTCATGTACAGACTCGAGAACAAAGCCTTGTTTCTGCAACGAAGATCTTACTTGCTATGCTTGGGTTTCGTCTTTGTTCTATAGGATTCACCTTACTTTCCTCGATCGGCCGTATACACGCAGATATGAGGAGAAGGCTCGCTTGCTCCGGTTACACCTGTCTTAATGGGCCCGCGTACGTGGACGACGAAATGCGGCAACGTGCTTGCAACTCACGGCGCAACAAACACGAAAAATGAACATTCTCAAGGAACAAACCCTTCCATACGACATGCGGAGCAGCCATAGAACAACGGCTGACGAGGTTACTCGATTCCCTTTTGCATTGACGCGCTGCCGCAGCACGGAGTCAGGTGATATTAGCAGAAATGAGATCGAAAGCGAATCTGACACCAACTATCCAGAGTAAAGGGGGAACGAAGGCGGATTTCTGCACGCTGCACAACAGCGAGTCTGGAGGGGTTCATAATTCGATATAGCGTTTTGTTTCATCTCTTCTAAAAACCTATGCCGTGCCCTCTCAGTGGCGACTTGACGATCTTCTCGGACTCAAATTTCGTGCCCGTCATTGTGCAGCGCGACAGGGAATAAGAGCATCTGGTTTCAGTTAATGGGGTTGGGCCGGGGAGTTTCGCACGCACACGTCATAATGAAATGCACGTTTGCGGTCGTACTCGCGTCAAAAGTAAGAAAGCTTTCCTTTGGCGTTCCGCAATTAGAGCCCCTCCCAGGACGTCGCGACCAATTCCGAACCCGTCCTTTGATTCGGTTCATAGACTGCGTGCATTTCCATGTTCGGCTCGTAAGTTGTTACTCGTGTTACAGCAAGTAAACGTCATCGAGAACGAATGTTTTTCTTTTTCTTCCTTTTTTTCTCTCTTTCAGTTCAAGGTTTATTCAATATCCACCATATGTTTTCTGCACACAGTGAAGTTCTCGGAACTAGCAGAATGGTTTCCGAAGAGCTACTACCGTCGTCACTAAGTGTAATTACACTCCATTATAGCGTATCATTTTTAACTGCAGTCAGTACCAAACACAGAACCAATGCATTTACGGATCGACTGTTTAAATGCAGCTACTATCCGGTCGTTCATATATGCAGAGTTCCTTCCAGAAAGATAAAAATGATATGTGAAAGCTATTGATCGAGTAACACATGACTTCGAAAAGAAGCATATAATTGAGAATAACAAAGGTTAAAGCACTTTAGCTTAGGCGGTGGCATATATTAGCAATAAGCCAATAACAGAAGAATACCGCCGCTCAATATTTCTTTTATTCTATTTGTTCGTTTTTATGCCCGAGAAATCACGACAGTGAAACGCTAATGTTTGCCGCATGTACATCGAGGTACAAAACAAAAATGTTTTTGCTTGCGCACTGGTAATCGATCAGTCGTCGAGTATTACTGTTAAATGTCAACGCGGAGAGAGGGGGCATGCAGTGACAGGACAACGTCAGTGTGCACATAATGAAGCTCACGTGGTCACTTGACAATGTGCCTGTCTGACTTTGACGAATGATTTTAGCAAATTAATTGATGCGCGACACAAGTATCGTTCAGTCACAGGAATATCCGCGAATATACCGACGCTCCAGTAATTGCTCACTGAGCTGTATTTGTAGCCAGTGCTCTATCCAGAACATGGTGCACACAATGTAAGTTGGAAAAACGAAAACGTATCTGCGAATAAAAGTACTTTTCTACTACATAGCTTTCTTGATATTTTTCGAGAGCTTGTTCTATCTTTTTTGTTTGTATGTGAAATCCCGGAACCTTTGGGCTAAATGTGGCAAAACCTAAGCGAGCACAATGGAATCAATGCAAATGAACGATCACCGTACGAGACACAACATCGAACAAGACGATCCGTAGGGAAAACAAAAGGGCCCAAATGGAAGCAAACACTTAAAGGTACTTAACCATTGATCAAAATACACTGAAGCCCATAATGGCATCTTCGCGTTTCAAGCGAGTGTACATGGGCGCTCGCAAACAGAGTTTATGTAAGCATGCAAATGTAAAACAAAACAAAGGAAATAATGACAGGTTGCAGAGGTAGCTTCGAATGCGAAGTCTAATCACTGCGCCGAAATAAAAGAAAGGGAAGGGAGGTGGGGGCAAGCGAGGCAGGTAATAAAGGAAAAAAAGGAAGAACAAGAAACGGTGATCGCATCGTAGATGAGAAAAGTTGCGAGAGAACGATTGAAGGGCCAGGGCTTTCGAGTGAGAAACAAAGAAGAGCGCGACCGGAATGGGAAGTCGATACAGACGGCGCAGGAAAGGACGCAGAGAAGCGAGCATCGTTCACGTAACCAAAGCCACGCGGACCGGCGCGCGCGCGCGCAGAAATGGAAAAGTTAGGAGATAACAGATGCGAGCGACAGGCCAATTCCGGAGAGTTGGCGGGAAAGGGCTCGCTTGATTGATGAGCCGGTCGGAGGAGCGCTTTCCCTGCGCCGCGCCAGCGTTAAAGAGCGCCCCCGCATAGGCAGAGCAAGCTCACGCCAGGAGGAGAAAGCGAACGCGTCGCGTGGACCGGGGGCCTTGTTACTTTCCGATTTCCGTTCGAGATGCACACGCGCGCGGCGCAGACAAGGGAGCGCGCGATACGCTTCGCAACCGTTTCCTCGGTCACCTCACCTCGGCTGTCACCGTCTCCGTGGCGCTCGTTTGTTTAGTGTCTCCTAATGGGAATGTCTCGTTGCTCGAATTCTGAAGGTACCGATGATGCGCCGCGCTTTTTATGAGAATAACAGGTGTACAGGTTACATACGCGGCTGTCCCCCCTGTCTTATTCCTCGTAAAAGAAAGACGCGCTCTCGTTCAGAAATTGTGCCCCTTCCTCGCAGTGACATTCTCGTGCGGAAGATTGATACTGCCATTTAGATCGAGCAAGGGCGGTGACGAAAAAAACAAAAACAAAACAAAGGTAGTGTCTATATGTAGTCGTTTTTCTCTTGCCGGGAGGGCACGTGGCACAAAATGCCGACGCGGGAACTCGTCGCACGCATTACTGTTTGCTTTCAGTTCTGTTGCGCACTCGCCGGAAGCGGAGTGAGATAATTAAGACTTATCAGCGCGACAAACAACGACCGCGGTTTGACGTGGGTTGCTCTCTTCATACTCGATTAAGACGTAACTCGCGAAGTTCGATAGATCCTTCGCGAGATATATCTCTGCCTTGAGTTAGCATTTGTTTTGTGGTTCGTGGTATCCCAGCGACGAATGAAATGATCTGAAAAGGAGAACACCGGCCTGGGCCATTACTGCCCGAACATCTGATTCCGCGGACTGTTGAAACAAGTTGTAGCGACTGGGTCATCAATTACGAAATTCGATTTGCAGACGAAGCGCAAGACGTTGTTCTGCCTTAGCTCAAAGTCCAACTGGTACTCTTCCCTCTCTCTCTCTCTCTCTCTCTCTCTCTCTATATATATATATATATATATATATATATATATATATATGTGTGTGTGTGTGTGTGTGTGTGTGTGTGTGTGTGTGTGTGTGTGTGTGTGTGTGTGTGTGTGTGTGTTGTAATGAAGCAGACGCGTCTCGTGTTTTTAGTGGCAGCTCGAAGACGATGACAATGACGACTCAGGCGGTGACCGCGAGAGCTCGTGCTGTTCGGTGCTGCTAATCTGCAGCTATACTGATTATCAAATTTGTAATTAAATCTCGTTACATTTTGCGGAACTTGCTCGAATCCCTCAAGACACCCTGGAGCTCCGCATTCATAGGTTGCCCACCAACACCATGAATATCTGGCGATCCTGGCTTCGGCTATGTTCTTTTTACTCCTGACTGAGCTTACATGACTCGACGCCAAATGGCTCCATCATAGATGTCATTATTTGCTGCTTTCTCTTCATCGACAAACTCTCCTTTGTATGTGGCACATAAACACTGCGACAAGACTTAACAGAAAAAAAAAATGAAAAGGGGCAAGACATGTGTAGATGACCGCATATGTTCTGCTTCACGATTGCTATCGAGTGTAGGGAGATACAATATTAAATGCCAGAGGCATAGTGAACGCGACTACAAACATCCACAAAAATTTCGGACCATCCCCAGCTCCACTTCAACCGAAAACGCAACTACTTCAATGCCGCCATGGCATCCTCCCGAACACGCGGCAACCGTGGAGACTGCTTTCGTATGCTCGAACCGGCGCATGAAACTCGAACAGTTCACTGTTTCTAAAAAAGAAATATAGGTAGAGAAAAATATCCCATACACGTACCGATGCAGCGACGCACAACCAGTGAGTTCGACGAGAGAGTCAGCGCTTTCAAACTTTATTTTTCTCTAACATCCTCCTCTTTTCTGAAGAGCTGTGGTGTTGTCTTGATTATAGACCGTGTTCCTCCGCGGTGGAGGTCCCGTCAGTCTAGGGCCTATTGAGTGCCTGAACGGCCCACCAGAGGACGCCTTTTCCCCACCCGCTTTCAGCTCTTGGTTTCCGGCCCCTCCTCCTATCCATCCACCCATCAATCAGCTGCGCAAACAGGGCCGCAACAGAGAAGAAACGAAACCACTTCAACCTCGGTGTCGCTCGTGGGAGAGAGAGGTCATGAGGACGAGGATATTTGAATCGAATCTCTTACGCGTTCATATTGCGCCATGTTTCCTTATCTCGGAGAAGACGTAGAGAAAGCGTGTATTTGTCAAGTCATCCCGTGTCTCGTGAACATCCACGTTTTCGCTTGGGAACGACTGCGACCTCGGCGACTGACCTGTACAAACGCCTGTTTGGCACTGCTTGCGCGCCATTGCGTCCTCCTTCCCTTCCTTCCTATCTATCTATTTGGTTCCTCATTCCACTGCCCCAGCTTACAATAACCAACAAGACGTTCTTATGATTAACATCCATGCCTTCTTTGTCTTTCTTTTTCTCTCTGTCGTAGGTACTAGAAGAACACCGAAAATTTATTACTACGTATGAGCATTTTCTTTCAACAGAAACGGTTTACCATATACGCTACATGATAGACCACAGAAGCAGGTAGGTGAACCACGCAAACTTTGTGGGAGCTAGTTGGCTGCTCCACAAGGTAGATAGGGTATCGAGTGTTTGAAAGAGGAGTGCACCGGTACAGAAAACAACATTCAGGCGCGCGGCAGAAGACAATGTGTGCGGGAGAGCGGCAGCTCAAATTTTTGAAAATTCAGGAGTGCAAGTCAAAAATGCCCGCTCGTATAAGGCTATACTTACTTGCTGATTATAACTGTTGTTGATATATAGCGCAACAATCTAGTTAAGGTGGTTATGAGAACTGCAAAACAGCCGTTTACTCAAGCGTAAGGTCTTCCGTATGGGCTTACTTAAGGCATTAAACAATAAGCTAGATGTTCTTCGTATAAAAGTTCTACCGAAAGGATTGGCGATCACGTCTCCTTTGCGCATAGCGCAGCTGACGCATACTCAGGAATTTTGGACATTGCTCCTTCGGCAATCTGTTGAGCTTCGGCACAAGACACCAGCGTAACGCAATGGGTAGCACTTCAAGAATTAAATTTCAACATGCAAACCTAGTTTCAACAAGTTTCTCTTGGCAAGGTCAAGAGAGTACTTGCCTCTAATAACATAGGCATTTGTGACACTTAGTCGGCATTTAGTGCGGCATTATCAGTGTTTTGGTCCTAACCAAAACATTGCTACTAAGTAAAAACGAAGTTAAGATAAGTGCCTTGAAGGCGAATGTTATTAATAGGAAATGTACTCTCTCGACGCAGCTAACTGAAGCTTCTTGAAACTGGGCCAATCTCCTAAAATATTTTTTTATTTGAAAACGTTGCCCATTAAGCGTGTGTAGTGCGGTGAACTTCAACAAATTTTGGAAAGGAGAATGTACCAAATCCCTGGACGTGCACGCGCTCTTGCTCGTCAAGCCATTTCCGAGCACGTTGAAGGAACTATCGCGACCAAGGCACTGACTGAAACTGTGCACCTTTGTGAAGGCGGTTGCGGCGGTGGTCTTGTGGCGCCATGGATCCAGCGCTCGGCGAATGATGGATTAACACCTCTGAGCTTTAGGGCATGCCTTACAATTTCTTCCGGCCTTTGGTTAGCTTTTTATACGCTCGTTTCGTGATCTGACACATGACCGACAAAGGGCTTCAGACGAAATGACACGAACTAGTACACACTCGAAGCATAACTTGCAATTGCAAATGAAATTTTGGTAAATTACACAGCTCGGAGGCACATATGACACACAAGAGGATTCGAACAAGAATACGCGAACCATGTGCAAACACCAACTACTTTAGTAAGACGTTTATGAGTGCTAGTTGGTTCATCTAACTAAGTAGTTCAACTAACTACTCGCTCGCGCAAGCAAAAGTCCTTGCGCTGACAGCCCAGCGGTCTCGTGATAACACCGGCCGCAGGTCACGCAGTTGAGAAAACGAGAAACGCCACTCACGCGTACCTGAGGGCGGCCTGCGGGTCCAGCTGAGGCGGCGCGGCCTTGGCGAGGTGGTGGTCGGCGCGCGAGGGCGCTGCGCCACCCAGCGGGTGGTGCGGCGTGGC
Source organism: Dermacentor albipictus (assembly GCF_038994185.2). Taxonomy (NCBI): domain Eukaryota; kingdom Metazoa; phylum Arthropoda; class Arachnida; order Ixodida; family Ixodidae; genus Dermacentor; species Dermacentor albipictus. The sequence goes on from NC_091823.1 coordinate 38,917,197, forward strand.
TCCCGGCAGAGGGATCCCCATGGCGGCGCTCAGCAGCCCGCCCGGGTGCGGGTGCGAGCCCAGGGCGAGGAAGGGCAGCGTGGCGTTCAGGTGGGCCGCAGCCGCGGCTGCCGCCGCCTGCTGCGGGCTGAACCCGTTGGGCAGCAGGGCGCCCCCGCCGCCACCGTGGTGAGGCTTGTCCGCTTGTTCGGCTGCGCGATCGGAATAGAACGGGAGGAAAAAAAGAAAGAGTTGTCACTCGGAGAAATACAAACCTGTCGACAGCAAGAGTCAGTCTAAACACGTGGACGGGCACGAGCATCTGAGATGACATCAACTTGTTCGTTGAGCAGCGCAAGACGAAGTAAGGCACTCAAGAAAGAAAAGAACGACGGACAGTGCTGGCACTGGTAACAATTATGCTTTTGTTTATCAAGAAGAAGTAGCATCAAACCCCATATGATGTCATTTGTTCGCATTGTGCTTCCCCGTTTATACGCAATTAGGACCACATTTCAAGCCTCCTGGCTCACTCTAACGGGGAGAACTCAAGTTTTCGAACAGCGCCATTGACAGAAACAGCAAACATAAATGCGAAGCCGGAGCGATATAATAGCAATGACTTGCTGCCGCGTCGTAGCCGGGATGTTACTGAAAGAGGGATGGAGCGGAGGGGATAGCTCATGGCTGCGGAGTCATTTGTGCATGTACGAGGAACCAAAGTGATTATATATGGAGGCTGAGAAGTAAAGTTATTCTTCAGCTTTGAGTTATGTTCTTCACTCTTTGTTGTTCTACAGCTAACTGCATAGTTGTCTGTTAGCTATAGTCCCCTGGCAGTGACACAGGAAAACCGGGAATGAAGTCGACAGTCTGAAGGGATCTTCTCTAAGCGGGAAGTCTAATGTAGAAAACAGAACTGACGACGCCCAAAGTGAAGAAATTATTTTTTTAAAAATATCCTGGTTAATAATGAAGAAGCTTGCAGGCAGTGTTTACGCTGTCATGGAACACGGCCGTCCAGAAGTGACGAAACGGGAAATGCTCGCGTAACGACTGTCGGTGAAACCGGCACTATAAGCCTCGAATACATAGATGAATCCTGGCATGCGATGACAGGAGAGATAAAGAAGAGAAAGGTCTGGAGGGTGAGGCATGTTCCGCAGGTTCAATTATACTGACGACAAAGCGTGAGCAAGCGTTCTCCACTCTGCACACACCACTCACTCGCATCCGCTAACGCGCACGCGCACACGCACACGCACGCGCTAAAATTTGTACGGACGAATGCGATTACAGAGCGACATACACACAAGGACACGCGATGACATGCAAAGAACATAAAAGTGCTGGAAACACGAGAAGCGTCGAGACACTACAGCAAGCAGGGCGCGCCTCTGGCAAGGGAAACGAAAGTCAAGGGAGCGAGCGCGTAACGCAATATTGTCTCCAACAAAGGGTAAGAAGAAACGAAGAAAATGAAGCTCGAAACCGTGCGGAGTAGCAGAATATCCGTTCTTCTTGCGCACAGGCAAGGCACTCGCGTTCCATCAGCGAAAGTAAGCACAACGAGAACAGGGAGCGCGTTTTTCGGACGGCAAAACCACCCGCGCCGGTGGATAGAGACCTCGGAAACCAGGGAGAGATGGAATTAGCGCAGCGTTGGAATATGCACGAGGCCGGGCGAACATCAGGCAGCCGCTGCCGGTGGGCGGGGGAATCGCCGCGCCGTACTTCTCCGCCGCCGGGCCGATGGACTCTGTAGTAAGGGGGTGGGAGGAGGGGGGTGCAGCGCATCTCTCGCCCAACGCAAGAAGAGTGCTGCTCGCCGCACAAATTAGGTTTCTTGAGAAGTTCCTCCAGTCAAAATGCATACTGCGCTGCCTCTCGGCTAATACTGATCGAAAGGAGTGCGCGCGGAGTGAAGCGAGCGGGAGTAATTTCTTGGTTCCTCGCAGCGCTGGCTGCCTTGTCACACGGCACTCCTTTCATTTCTTTTGTTTTCTCTCTTTCTATCTGTCTTTGCCTCCTTTTCTTTTTCTCTTGCTCGGCGTACTGTTATCCCACTCCTCCGTGCGCTTGATTCTCGTAATAATTTTTGGATCCCTTCCCTGGCTCCCGCATTAAGCGCCGTCGAGTGCTCTGCAAGCACACACCATTTCCGCGGCCGTCCATATTTGAGAGCCGTACAGCGAAGCTGATGCCCTGCGCGTCTCGCTTCATAAAGGAAGGACAAAGAAAAAGAAGAGAAAAGCAGGGGGAGGGGGCAGCAAATTCTTCATTCTTTTTCTTTTGAGCTGTTCTTTCTGCTTTGACTTTTGACTCCCTCTCGCACGAACTTAAATTTCCTGCTTTCTCTCCCGTTTTCATGCTTTAAATCTTTAGTATTATTATTATTGATCTTTTTTTTTTACTTCCTGCTCGGCTCTGCACGACAACTTGGCTCCGTGCTTTTAGCGTCTGTCTCCGTACTCGCTATTATTCCCAGATCCTAAAAGCATAACCCGTTCCTGTCACGATTCATCCATTCATTTTTGAGGAACCCCGGATGACCGGGGTTTCTCAACTCACTCAGCGACATAGCAGAGCGAAGAGCAAAGCAAATTGCGCTTGCGTGAAATCTCGCGGTGCGCACAGATAAAGGCTGCTTCTCGACCTGCCGTGACTTATACATATGCTTGAGAGGAAGTTTCCAGAGTGACAGGGACGCACAAACACTTGTTCGCGAAAGTGTGAAACTAGAAATTCAATTTCACGTTTTATGAAGTTTGCGAAGAAAATTATTGCGTTCACGGGTGACTTGCGAAAGTATTCGTGTCATATCGTTGTGAGGAGAAGGAGAGAGGTGTCAGTGGTGTCGCATGCAATCACAGAAGCGATCGTATTCAGAGAAAATTTAGTGAATAATTATTTGCTGTTCATTTTTCTTGTTGTTGTGATTCTTTCTGTCCAGCTCGAGTCTTGGTTTCATGCCGTTCTTCCGGTGGAGATGATGCATTGGAAGCTCCATTGTAGTTAAGAAATATGAAAGGACGTTTCCATTGCAATTGAAAGAACACGGGACGGGCGATATAGGAAGTGGGCTTTCGAAAGAGGTCACGAAGAGAAAACTTGCCCTTTCGAAGTCTAAGGTGGGATAAGAAACAATGAACAAAGAAAAGTGAAAGAGCGACGAAAAATTACTAACCACAAAGATACAACATGCGGAAAAGGGAAAGGGGTGGTGGAGGGGGTGGGGGGCGAGGAGTACCTTTGGCATTGAGGGTGGCAACAAGATCGCCTGTTTTGAGCTGTCGTTCTCTACACGTCGTAAGAATGCAAAGCACACGGGCCGCTAACACCAAAAATCCGAGTCACTATTTGCATACAATGTAAATGCCACTTTTCTCCCTCGCCGCGTAAGTTCACACTTTCGCATTAGCACAAAGAGGGGCGCTCCTACGCGGTCCGGCTGCAAGAATCAAAGAACGCGCGAAACTGCCATGTCTGGCGTTTCATATGAAATACGCGACAAGAAAGAGGGCAGATATAGAAAAAAAATGAAAGAGAGAGTGCGAGTGAGACAGTTGGAAACCGAAGGCACACGGAACGCCACACGGAAAACACGCCGCAGCGGGACAGTTTTGACGGATTGTTCGGCCACCCATAACAACCGGCCATACATACATATACGCGCGAGTGCGAACAAGAGGCCGAGGAACAGGAAAGGGGACACCACCGGGAAGAGGCAAAACGGAGCACCAAGATCCGCCCACCGCGGCACCTTCGGCTCCGCTCCCTTCTTCTCCGAGAGAGCGATCCCGAATCGCGCGGACGGTCGCGCATTCAACAGCGCTCTCTCTCTCCCAGACTTTGTTCCCCGAAAGCGTGGGGAGAAGAGGAATACGTTTGCGGAGACGCTCGCACAACTCCGTCACCCCTCCTGGGGCCGGAGGCGATATTCTTCCCTCGCGAAACGGCATGCGGCACGGTCTCGTTCGCGCGGTGCATCTGTTCGGCCCCGACGAGATGTGTGCGACCCCGGTTGTGCCTGGCAAAAGCGGTACTGTGAGAGTCTGCGCGATCCCCCCTCCCCCCCCCCCCCCTCGCGGCGCAGCGAGCGAGAAACACTTCGCCGCCGATGACGGTGCACCTTCAACACGCGAGATTTCCATCGAATCTCGTATGCGTCCGAGCACGGAGTGGGAATTGGCCTTTTTAAAGTTTCAGGACTTGAGAGACGCGATGCTCTGGAGTGCGCTGAGCACGTCTCCGAGGTCTGCGCGACTTTTTTCCGACCTTACCGCCCATTTGAGTTTTCCCCTTGTTTCTCTCTTTTTCCGCGTTTATTTCGTTTCGTTTTTCTTTTTTCTTTCGCTGTTGGCATCGTGCACTTTCAGAAAGGCTGGAAGAATCGCTGCGAAGTAAAGCAGATTGTAACGTTTTCGCGTTTGCATGCAAAGTCTAAAGCACGTTCGAAAACCTCCAACAAGGCTTTGCTTCTGTAGCCCAGATTTTCTCATTCTAACGAGCGTACTATGTATATTCATGTGACCAGCCGCTGTAGCTCAGCGCCTACTGGTGTTTGCACTGCTGAGCAAGAGATCCGGAGTTTCACGTGCCAGAACCACGATATGATTATGAGGCACGCCGTAGTGGAGGACCCCCGATTAATTTTGATCACCTGAGGTTCCCTAACGTGCAACCAATAGACGGTACGTGGACAATTTACCATTTTGTTGCCATCGTAAGGCGGCCGCCGCTAACGGATTCGATTCTGCGACCTCGTGCTTAGCAGCTTATCATCACAACGCCATAACCACTAAGGTACGACGGCTGCTTTGTATAATTTCCCCTAGCACATGATTCTTTCTGTATAATTCATACAACATGTGCTAGTACTATACTAAACTGGAGCGCTTTGCCCGGCCAGAATTCAGCAGTTTCTTTGTTTTTGTTTTTCTTTATATGGCAACATAAGAAAAGAAAGGAAGAAGCCAGGAGAGAAAGCGCGAGCAACGTAATAGCGAGCAACACGCGGGGACGCATATAGACGCAGGTTTGTCTTGCAAAACATGCGCGAACTGCACAAATGCGCGATTCCACGCATCCTCTGTTATGAGATCGAGGCGCGGCGTTGCCCGGTGGCGGGTGATCTCGGGCGACGCGACCGTGCTAAAAACAGCCCCGCGGTCTTCCATCATTCCTCGCGCACGGCGCCTCCTGCGAGGCGGGTTAAAATCTCCAGGAGCACGTGAAAGTCACTTCCCTCGCCCTGCACATGCCCACTCCGCGCACGCGAAAGGGACGCGAAAAGGGATACCAAAACGAACAAACAACGAGCACCGCGAAGGCCCGATGAACACACTGGCCGACCCCTTATATATAGCGTATCGCTGCGGCAGAACCGCAGACTCTAGCCCAGGTTCTCCTCCGGAGTGCCACGTACATAGAGAATAAAAATAAATAAATCGCGCACGTCAGACGCACGTGCGTTATACGGTGCACCATCGCATTTCCCCAACGCATAGCGCTCCCTTTGTGTCCGCAGTTTTTGATTCGACGCGGCTGCTTTCGATGTGGGTACGGGTTACGCGCGCGCGGCGCGCTTCAAGGACTGCGAAGAGCGGCGAGGGCGAAACCTGAAAACAAGTCAACGACGAAACATAAAGCGAGAAAACCGTATCGGCGAGTGTTTCCCGTCAATCGCGTTGATTCGGAGTGAACCTGACGATTTCCCGGGTCGGGCCCGCGATGCTAGCCAGGGGCTGACGCCCTCCGCGCGCGCGCGCCACGCCGACCGACCGCCCGACACGCGTGCGCGGGCTGCTGCTGCTGCTGCTATAATCGGCCAAAGAAAAGGGTGGTGGCCGCGGCGCCTTCCACGCCTGCAGCTCGAAGAGCAACCCCTGATCGGTTCGTTCTCCCGTATAAGCGCGCGAACGCGAGCCCGCGAAGGCGTCGGCCTCTCCCAAATAACGCCTCCGCTCGGCGAGAGAGCGGCCGCCGGTTTGTTGTTCTTGCGGCTGGATGCGCGTAGCGGTCCTCGGATGCAGAAGCAGCAGCACGCGCCAAAGATGCACAGGTGCGCGCAGTTAAGAGCGACGAAATAAGCGACGGGCCAAAATTGCAGCTTCGGCGCTTATATATATATATTCCTGCTTGATAAAAACGTGTTTCATTGTGAAAGTTGGAGAAGGCATTAGCCTCGCCGGGGGCCAAAGTCACAAAGCTCCCTGAGAACACTAGCGGTACGTAGTCACGCTTATAAAGCTTGACTGGGACGATTTATGGATAGTACATGAACAGCCTATGTACTTCTGTGCTCATTTGTAGAATTATGCTTTTGTTTGTGCATATCCTAGAGAGGTAATGCAGGCAATATTTCATCAAACAAAAGCTGCTTAAGTCTGTAGGCTATTTATATACGATTTATCGACTCATAGTACGTATTTTAAACACTGTGAAGCTAGGGCGTATAACTTGTCCACGTTCGTTTTGAGTATATGCCTTTATATGTACGAGAAGTTAGATGTCTGTCGATTCCTGTCACCTAATATAGACTCGTAGTCAACAGAGTGTTGGTAGACTTTCTATGAACTATTTGCTCGGGCGTCGCTGAGGAAGACCTGTTGCCGGTTTCGTTTCTTCCGCTTAGCCAGCCTTAACCACCACTGCCCTTGTATACAGACTAAGAAAATTGTGTCTACATGGTGTGTAGACTTCATGAACGAGTGCTTCCGGAGACTCCCTATAACGGGAAACATAATATTAACGGTAGCCGTCTCCGGTGCTGAGGGTAAACACTACCTAGAGATGCAACAACCAAGGTTCTGGCTAGGTGCTAATCATGCATGTGATAAAGGCCCAGTGAGTTGGCACCAGCATCCTTGTAGCTCTCACAATACTGCACGCATCTTGCGGCAGACTCTAAGCCACGAAAGCAGCACCGGCGAAAACGCCAAAGAAAACTGAGACTGTTATAAATGAGTCGTAGAAGGCGTTAACCGCGGAGAGCTAAACAAAAGGCTCCACCTTCTCGCAGAGCGAGCTGGCTTCTTTTGTAAACATCGCAAGCATAGCGTAGAGCCGATGGTCTGTATCGGGAAAACGAACGTTGAAACGTATAAATCTGATAATTCCTGGAGCGGCCCGAATGACTTTTCTACAGACTGTGTCCGCTACTTTTCTTTCTTTTTTGCGCTTCCAAAAGTAAAATAATCTCAGGTGCTTACGTTTTTCGCCCGCCAGTGTATACACATTGTTTTACTAACGTAAAAACACCATCAGCGTCGGCCCTGCGGTTAGCCATTATAAAATGAATATGGATAACTTAAACATTAGCGACGATATTTGTAGATCACTTAACCTTCCTATACACTTGTTCTTTTGACCATACAAATGAAAAATTATAGACAGAAGTCTTTAACATTCATATTTCCTCTGTACTGTTACGGTCCATATACTATACCCAGTGGCCTGTAAGGAGCTCTTTCGACATTAGTAAGCAAAAAAAAAAGTCCGGTAGTCTATCAAAAGACAACCTACAGACTTAATTCGAAGGAGAGCGCCTACAGTGGACTTCCTGAACTGTCTTATTTTTTTTTTTTTTGTAGGTCGTACTGCACTAAAATGTCCGAGATCGCGAGTTCAACTTTCTCTGGTTCAGCTGTGTTCAGACAATGTCGACAGCAAATGCACGCGAAAAGAGTTTAAGCTTCAGCTACGAGCACATTAGATTTAAACACGGCCGCATTGAGACAGCCCCGAAATTGCGTGGCTAAATGTTCAGGTTGAGTCTCAACCTGGGCCAAAACGTATTACCGTGGGTATTGTCTCCATTGCCATAGGCCACCGCCATCGTGCCAACGTTCTGTTCAACCCCTGGCGTGAAGGTGTGGGCAGCGACGTGATTTTCATGGAAGCCTATTTTGGCAAGTTCATTTTAAGGATGCGAGACTAGCAACAGAAGCATGCTTATAACAAATTCAAATTTCAAAAACGGCCATAAGGTGTCTTCGCAACCTCGCTGTTTACACCGACGCGCCATTGCACGTAACGATAAGATCAATACGTACGACGGTAATGCTATAGCTTTCCTCTAAAATATGCCACATAATAACGGATAAGTCCATGTAATGCGTATGGAAGTGGTATGTTATTGGTGGTCTATTAGAGGTACAGAACGGGTGTCAAGGGAAGGGAAGCACCGTCTAGGAAGGCAGATAACTATGATGGGTGATTAAACTTGGAGTCGCATGCATAGGCTGGTATCAGCTGGCGTCCTAGAATGGACATAAAAGGCGGCCACTACGACGACGACATAGATTACGATGATGACGATGATTATTATAAAGAAACGATAGGCATGTATAGCCTCGGCAACAGACAAGAAACCGTTACACGTGCCGGCCACTCTGTTCGGCCGAAATGACAAACATGCATGTGATTCCGTGTATTCGTCACTGCACTCTCGGATTCACGTAATACCAAGTAGGCAGGTATTCCTACCACTAGCTAGTCAGTTATTGTAGTCGAAATGATGCATGCATGCGTTGTCATATGTGCTTGCGTCAATAGACTTTAGCAAGCAAGCGGAGGAAAAAAAAAAGGAACACACAGCGATGTGGGCAAGTCCGAATTGTTTGCTTTCTTTCTCTACAAAACATGATGGTGGCCTCAGTAAGAGGAGATCGGCGAAGGAGCCCGCCCCGTTACCTGCGTAAAAATCAAGCTTCGTCTCCCTATTCTTTTCATTCTCTCTACCTCTCATTGTTCGTCCATAATTCGCGCAAAATTCATAGCGGAGCTGTCTTCTGTGCGTCCCCGTAAAATGAGGAAAATTCTATTCGTATATCACATATGACTTGTCACGGCTAACAGTGCAGTTAACACGCGCCAAATTCTGACCGCTGCGCTTGTCTATACGTTTTTACGTTGTCACAGAAGATGAGATTTAGGCCCTACTCACACGAAGGAAACGTGTGGCTATGGCCGCTGTATGTAAAGATAAGATAGAGGGAAAAGCGATCCAAAACGCGAGCAGCACCCGAAACGGAGCTCAAGACAACAGGGAAATGACAAGATGAAGTCGCCGGTGTATGCAAACACACACAAGCACAAAATCGGCAGAATACAACACGAGGGAAGGAAACCGAGAGAGCGACGCAGCCATCTCGTCCCGCGGCTTCCGATCATCGTCAGTCTCTGTCAGAAAGCCTTTCTGAATCTTCGGGCGCGCGGAGTAAATTTCCCAGAAACTGAATATCGAAGCGCGTGGCTGGCGATTTCCCGCGCTCCCTTCCTTCCCTTCTCTTGTTTCTGCATTCCTTCACTCTTCCTTTTTCTTCCTTCTTTCCTCTCTCCTTTCCTTCCGTTGTTTCCCTAAAGCTCGAGCACTCCCAAATGCCTTTCTCCCTCCTGCTCAACCCTCCTCCCCCTCCTTCCTTTGCCTATCATTCTCTTGCACGCACACGCGCAAGGCACTGTCTTCCTTCACTACCAAACCCTTCTCTCCCTCCTCCAACCGCCGCACTTCCTGACTCGAACCGGTCTCGTATTATCACTGTTTCGTTTGTTTTCCAGTCAATCTTTTGGCGTCGCTTTCCCGAAATTTTGGGGGGGGGGGGGTTTGTTTCTCTCCCTTCTTGCTCATTTTCGTGCCTTTCTTTTACTTTCTGTGTCTCGCGGTATTTTTTTTATGTTCTCGCATTCAGCGTGCTTCTTCGTCGACGGCCTGTCGCCCGAGACGTCCTCCATCATTCTTCGCGTTGCTCTCTTTAGCGCATTGCATCTCGCTGCCGTCTATTTCCTCGGCCCGGGGCCCGGCTCGCGCAGTTCGTATGCGCATTTCCTCGCCGCACCCTTCCGCAGTGCGCTGCGTTCCTTTATCTTAAGAATGGGTTCTGCGCATAAATATTGCATGCGCCAATGCGAGCTCTGGCCGCTGTTTCAGCCCGGACTACAGCGTACGGGTCCCTCGGTGGCTGAACAGCCGAGTCTTTCTCTTCGATTCGATCGATAAGCATTAAGGTTCTGCCAGCAAGGAACGTCAGAAGCAGGTGAATATGCACGCAAACACACGCGTTTGTGCTTGCCTCATGTCCCGTAGAGTACAGTATCGGTTGAGTTACAATATTCTTTACCCGATTGGCTTGTTGCTATTTCATCTCTGCTACTGCTGCGTATACATGACTCTGTCACAAAGAACTGTCATCTTGCGCCACCTTGTATTCGAGGTGGCGACGCTGCTTGAAGCAGATTATTCAGCGTGGAATTGCAAGTCCATGCCTCAATTTTTCCATGCAGAAGGTCAAGTTCATGCTCCAGTTTCTATGCCCTTCTCTTCTGGCGAAATAAGAACTGTAAAAGCCTAAATGGGAGTTCAATGATAGCTTAAAATCACCACCGGGTTGTCATATAATACTGGTTCAGCAAAGCGCTTCAGATTGCAGACACTTTTCATAATTTTCAGGCAGTTCGCACAAACACAGTTTGCTTGTCACCCACCGTGGTTACTCAGTGGCTATGGTGTTGGGCTGCTAAGCAAGAGGTCGCGGGATCGAAGCCCGGCCACGGCGGCCGTGTTTCGATGGCGGCGAAATGCGAGGACGCCCATGTGCTTAAATTTAGGTGCACGTTAAAGAACCCCAGTTGATTACGAGCAATAAAAACAGCGCTAAACGACGGGACGAATGAAAGGCCACAGACAACAGCTGTTGTCTGTGTCCTTTCACTCGTCCCGTCGTTTAGCGCTGTTTTTATTGCTCGTAATCATGAACCAACCAGCCCAAATGCGCACTCTTTTGCAACCCCAGTTGGTCCAAATTTCCAAGGTTCCACACTATCAGACCGTGGTTCTGGCACGTAAAACCCCCTAAAATTTAGAAAAAGTTTCCTTGCCTTATGACATGGAAAATGTGGTCTGGCTCTCGTGATCAAATCATGCTCAAAAGAAAATCCCCAGCGATTGGAGCTAGCATTTCTTTCTATTTGAGCCATCATCGGTGTCCCAATTAGTTGGGTAAACGTGCAATGCAGAGAAGCCCACTTGGGAATTAGGAAAAGTGTCACGCGCAATACTGAATGTTATTTGTCCATCTCTACACAAATGTGTTTACTTTGTGCCTTATTCAATTTAATAATTTGCTATGCACCACCCTGTAATGATTTCTCTGAGCTTGCTCTATTCATAAATAAATAAAATAGAATAAATAAATTACTCGGACATATGTTTTTTATGTTGCGCCCAATATGAATCCTGCTATAACCAAACACACACTAAATAAAGGTCATATACGCCTATGTTGTAGCCGCACGTTCAGACAATATTATTTATTTTTTGAGAACCTCCCATAAGTCCGGCGTCCCTTAACAGCATATATCCCGAGATTTATCCGAATTGTTCCTGCGTGGCCTGTGGTGAGCCTGCTACTTTGCCTCACATGCTCTGGGAGTGCGGGTCGCTAGGCCCGAAGTTCACCAAGGAAGAGTGGCACGCGCTCATGCGAAGTCCCGTCTTTGAGGACCGAATCCTGGCCGTCCAGCGCGCCCTCGATCGGGCAGGCAGACAAGATCTGTCAGACCCGTCGTGGGATTAGCCGGGTGCGCGTTTTATCGCGTTTTGCTGGACCAAATAAAAGTTTATTCACTCACTCACTCATTTGCCAGATGGTTACACCTTTCGAGTTCCAACAACTCTATTTTCACAAACTATTTCTCGCCCTTCAGCATCGAATCCACCACTATAAAACAGCAGGTTCGCAGCTACAACTACTTTACGGCTCCTGGTATAACCCGTCCACATCGCAAACACACGCAGCATTCTATAGTGTACCCATCGCCTATAGGCAGATAGAGATCGATACATTTTATCGTTTATTCGCTCGAACGCACGCGATATACGACTTCGTAAAATGTCGCCTCTGCGTCTTATCAGTCCTCGACGTCGGGCGTAACATCGGGGTCTCAACGAGTACCAGAGTGCATGTGAACGCTATACGACATGGAATAAACGTTCGCACGAGGCTGGGCCGCTTTCAAACGCAGTTTCATCAGGACCGCAGTTTCGAGGTTTTTCAACCCGACCAGGCAGCACTGGCTCGGTACAAAGCGCGCCGCCCCTTACAAACCCACCTACCTCCCACTTTCCGATTCCTCCGAATCTTCTGCAGCCCGATCGTCTTTTTCGGTTTACGACCAGAACGGCGTGTTAACTTCTCGATTGTCGAAGCGCGCTTCTGTTTTCCTCCGAGCCTGTAAAAACGAGCGCGTTCGACTGGTGCGCCGCGGACTACGTAAACTACGCGTGTAGACAAAAAAAATAATAAAATAAATAAAGGAAAGGCTTGGGAAAGATCAAATACCGCAGTATATACACGAGTCCGGCGAGCATACGCAAGCTTCGAGATGTAAATGAACGAAATACGAGACCGGGAGGCAACGAGGTTGAAAGAAAAAAAAAAGTATAGGCGGAATGCGAGGCGCGGTGATCGGGGAACATTCGACATCTTGTCTCGGCCGCGCAGTTCCGGCGGCCGTTTTTGTTCGCGAGCGCAGCGCGTTTGTTCCTCCCGACGAGGACGAAGACGACGGCGACGGCGCCGGCCGGGGAAGGATTTTTACGGCCCCGCGCGTGCTCGGCGGTTAATAAAAGCGAAGTAACCGTAAAACTATATCAGGCCAATAAAAGCGTGAGCTGTCCTGTATATAAATGCCCCCCCTCCACCCCCCCTTTCCCCTGTTTGCCACTGCTGCTGCTGCCTCCACTTCTCACTCTGCTTCTTCTATCAAATGAGGGAGAGAGAGAACTCGAGACGGAATGTCGTGCACGTGGTGCGACCAATAAAAAAAACCCGCGCTTCCCTGTCTCGCTTGCTGCATATTCCGCCGCTTGCATCTTCAACCAGCGGCGAAGTGTGGGTAGCCTTCCATTTTAAGGAGCCTCCAACGGCAGATAGGCAGTCGCTGCAGAGGAAACAACTTGCGCGCATATCCAGCGATGGCTCGCCTTCCCTCCCCCCCCCCCCCCCCCCCGAGAGTGTATACAACGTATATAGCTCCGGTTGAAGCTCTCTCGCTCTAATTTGAATTTCATTCTGCCGGCTCCGAAGCACTGGCGAAAGCACGAGCACGCTATACATGCACTCGTAACGACGCGAAAAGGCTGGGTAGGCCTGACGGGAGAAGGACTGAGGGCATGGGAATTGGAGAACACGTAGCAAAGGCGCTAAGGGAACGAAAAACATATAGAGAAAACAGAAATCGACGCGGCAAGCAACACAGATAGCTGGTTCAACCAAGGTTCGATGCGATATCAAAAGAAAGAAAGATACAGCCAGAGCGGTGAGGATGAGTGTGTATGTGTGTGTGTGTAGAGAGTGAGGGCATTGCGCAGAACAGCGACGTCAGGCACAGTCCCGCTGCTAACGCCGCCGAAGCGCGCTTTTCCAGAAATAATAAATTTCCCCAGTCCGAGGCGCCGAGAGAGTTGAAAGATAGTTCGCAGACTTCGGGCACGGGGAAATAAAACGCGCCCTGGAGGCGAGCGACCGAGTGAGCGAGCGCTGGGCGGCGGAGAGGCTCCGCGGTGTTGGTTGAGAACGCGGCGACTTTACGATTGGCGCGCGCGCGTTCGAGCAGAGGCTGTCTCCATCACTCGGCGTCCTTCCTTGTATCCTTCTTTTTTTTTTCTGCTTCACTTCGCACCGACGTAACGCCAGTTTCTCTCGCTGCTGTCTAGACCCGCTTTGTTACTTTCTTTCGCGCGTTACTACTGAGCGAAGTTCTGTGCACGCGTGACGCACACGCTGTCGAAAACCTAGCCGTCACATGCGTGCGAACCATGAAAGTCGCTAAGAAATAGTCTCGCTGAGAAGCCAAATTGCGCATGCAGTATGAATACCGCGCGAGTGTATATCTCAACCGAATTGACGGTGAAGGCCGAAGCGTTGTTCCTCGTCAATAAACGTTCGCTATTCACGATTCTTTCTGGTCTTGCAGCTAACTCAGTCATGTTTGAAGGCACCAGCTCAGATAACTTCATGTGACTTCTTTTTTTTAAAGCGGATGACTCAGCCCACATCCATATGCGATCAACTTGTACCTGGTCGATACCACAGAATCGGCAATGACGCTAGCGAACCACGGGCTTTTGGTCTGAAAAACCTTGATCATTACTATAACCATGATTATTCAATAAACTTTTCTTTCTCTCTCTCTCTATTTTTTTCTCTCTCCATAACATTTTCTTCCGTCTTCAGCATACCTATTTCTTCCGGAATCATTGCTACAGGGCCCGGAATTTTAGTGAGCAATACACGCGTGAAGAAATCTTGAGCCCTCTTAGCAAAAGAAAAGAAGAAATGAAATAACAGAGTATAATTTTTCAGACATGGCTTGCATTTTCACTTTCACAATGTTCAGTGTGGTTGAAGTCAGCTTTTTTGATTATGAAGACGAGTGGGAGGAGAAGCCTAGTTTCACAACATATATCTAACAAAAGTCGCAGGTGACTGAAGGAGAGATAAGGGAGACATGACATTCAACTCGATAGGCAGAGAACGGCGACCGCAAACAACAGACAACGCTGACGATTAATCCCGATGAAGGAGCAAGGGTGGTGTGGTCAGTCTATGAGTTGACCACAGAGAGAAAAAAAACAAGGTGAGGAAAGGCGAAGAGCTAAACTCAAAGAGCGTCCAGTTTGCTGTGTCTGTGTGACCGTGTAACTGGGGGTAAGGGAAAGGCGGAATCGATTTGACCATAAATAACTTATTCACTCATGAGATGAACAGTGCTCCAACAAGGGATCTCACTGAGGCCAATGTTTCTACAAGAACACTTCCCTTCTTCAGGGCTCTGACAAAGACAAGTGCCCTGGTCGAAACGCTGGCTCCAGCGACATTCCTTGTTCGACTGCTGTTGATCATTTTGTGTCAACTTCTTTCTGCGTACCTCTGTATGTTCTAATTTATATCCACGTATGACGTTAGATTTTTAACTATTGTCCGTACTATATATAGAGGTTATGCAGAGGCGAAAAAAAATTTTTGAGGGAGGAAAAGCAGTGTGGTCAGTACATTGTCGCATCGATAATGAGAGGAAACAGCCGTGTCGTGACTTGTGAAGCGGCTTGGTAGCTTGCTACAGGGGCCACACATACAGGATAGCATTTTGAGTACACAAATAGCCCTACGGCAGAAAGACTGCTGCGTTTTTCGTCATGCACACCGACCTGCCAAGTGTCCGTTCTCGTATCCCGGATAGTCGTCCAGGCGGCCCTTCTTGCTCATCATGCCCAGCGGACTCCCATTGCTCGGACTCATCGACATCATCGAGGAACGCTTGGGCGGCCGGGCTTGGCTGCAAAATGAAAAGGATGAAGCACGAAACATTGACCTCTTGATTGGAAACCTTGCGGGAACGACACACGCAAAAAAAAGAAACAAGAAAGGGAACAGGAAAGCACAGAGTTCTGACACAGGGGCCAAATTGGAGAATCTTTCCGTTCGTAAGTGCTCTTTGTCATTGGCCGGTTTCCTTCACTAATAATGTGCCCAGCATTACGATTGGCTAACCCCTGTTTTTACGAACCATTTTAGCGTAAGAACGCTTTTGTGAATACGGTTCCAAGGCTTACACATTCAGTGTCATTGCCATAAAATGAGTACTGAGAGAAGAGGCGGGAGAGACAGGCGTATTACGTGAGAAATGAGGATTACTGCAAAACGAAGATAGCAGTGGATTGAAGGAGCAGTATATCAAAAAGCCCAGCAAATCACAAAAAAAAGAACAATGTCTTCTGAAACACACAAAGCAAACTGCCGTCAACCTAAAATGTTTATGGTAAGCATTATCAAGGTGGAACTGTCGGCGAATATCCAACACACCGGGAATCTTTTAACGCAGTCTCGGGATCCTTGCTTCTGACGGGGACCGACAACGTGGTTCCTCACAGCACATTGGTCACATCAAGCTTGCTTATCTCCCTCTACAGCGGCAACAACTTCGGACTATATAGTGCACGTCTCCCCAGCTTCCCTTTTGCCAATGTCACCAACTTTACATTTTACGGTGTTCAGGAGGGCCGGGAACAGAATTTTCGAAGAACAGCCTTATTCCATCAGCATTCGAGATTTCAGCAGGCGGTGCTGAACGCGGCGAAATCGAAAGGAAAACCACGTTACGGCTGGCGTTGACGCCTAAGGGAAGCGTTTTCCCCCACCTCGGGGTGGCTTTTAGACGGTGTAACCCACCTTTTCGACTCTCAACTTCCATAGCGTCGCCGCTGAAAAAGACAAAGCGCTCTTTCGCAAAGCACAACACCCACGCTCCATTACGCACGCTCGTCAACAACACGACCGTATGTAGACAACGAAGCATGCTCAGCACTCTCTATATAAGATTCTGCGCAAATACCGCGTTCGAGTTCAGCGACAAACAGGCGTGGAGAGCAGGCGTACGAGAAAAATGTGACAGTTAGGAAAAGAAAAGGAACGAAAAAGAGAAGCGAGCATAAAACGGCTGCAAGTGCAACCGCAAAACCAGAGGTTCCTTGTCCCCGGGGCGCGCTACGCAATCAAGCTTCAAAAATCCACTTTGGGTGCCGCGGTGCGCCCGCGAAAGTGCGCCGGTATAAAAGCGGTTGGCCGGTTCGCTGCGGGCTGTAGCGTCATCGCTGCCCCCGCCGCCGAGCTTCTCCGCCTTTCCATCCAATTTGCCCCGTGTCCAGAGGACGGGTGCTCGGTAACCATCTCATTCTTGATACGTTGCCCTTCGCACGGCTCACCCTCACTTCCACGAAGCGCGGTGCGCTCGAACGACAACAACAACGCCGCTGCGGCGTGGCGGCGGTGGCCATTTCAATTTGACAGGCGCACGCCTCGTGCGCGCAACAGTCCGCAGGTTGGGCTTCTCTCCCGAGCTTCGCGGTGGCAAGGCCCCCCCTCGCGCGCGTTCGCTTCTCCACAGTGCAGCGGCGTTGGTCCAAGTAGCCGATCTCATTTTCGAGGGACGACGACACATAATATGCGCGCGCCTGCAGAGCCCGTCTCCCGCGGTGCATCGTCCGCGCGGACGAGAGAGTGGCGGGGTGTAGGTGTGGACGGCACCCGACGGTGTAGTAGGGGTTGTGACGAGGACAGGGGCAACGCGGCCCTATCGTTGTGGGAAGCGCTGCGGGAGAGAGCAGCGCTGTTCTCGCGCGTACGCGCCCGGCGAGCGGTCGGTGTTTCTCGGGTGGATGAACGGGCACGCCGCTGTTTGCTTCGAAATTGAATCGTAATATGACGAGACGAAGCTCGCCTGCCGTATCTCTTTCTTTATATCTGTTTTAGCTCCACGTCGCGAGAGGTTTCCGATATGGCACTCGTCACAACTAATAATGTGTATCGCAAGAAATGTAGGTACTCGGTGAGATGATGCTGCTCAGTATTTGGTCGCTCAGAAAGAGATGGCATTGTGAGCTTTTCAACTGCGAGAGGCGCTGATATCACCACGCAACGAATGAAAGCTGAAAATAAAAGGGACACACTTTGTCGCCCTTCCGCCCGCTTCTGCGGTAATTTCGTTTAACTTTAGCGTTGTAAATGTTTGGCAGTAATGTAGGAAACAAAAGTCTTCCGCAGTCCGCCAACGAGCATGCACGCGCGAACACACATGGAGAAACAGAGAGAGCAGCACCGAAGGCGGATATAGCTAAATACTCAATCCAAGAGACAGTATGCATCTACCGTGAATGTGCCTGACAAGTAGTGAACTAGCAGACAAGCTGAATAATTAATAAAGCGTAAAATGTTACGCGCAGCTGGTATGCGACATACAGCTCAAATGTGAAGCGGCAGTTGCTTTTCTTTTTTGCGGGGAGAGGCTGAACAACGGGAAGTTATTTACTCCACTTTGCGCACACGCCAAGGAAAGACACTGCTCGTTGGCGTTTTTATCTATGTTTGGTTCATCTTATGAAACTAAAACTGAGAACATGCCGGTGTCTCCACAGAAGCAGGTTAGATATGTCTCGATAGATTTCGTGACATTTATTGACGCGTGAATGCTCCTCTCAAGGTTAACGTATAAACAACGCTTGCACGTTGCCACAAACAGCCAAGGTGTTCCTAATCCTCCTGAGGACTACGTCACTCAATGACAGCAGGTAAATCGCGTTAAGGTTGTATGTGACTGCATATATTAACGTGTTAGCTATGTAATTTCCACGCTCACGCTGTGTTTCACATTTTCTTTCACCGCACACCTACAGCATACAATGTTATAGTCTGCTAGCGACAACTAACAATTAACTCTGGTTTCTTAACATTATATAGGCCGAATCCACGAATATTTTCGTTCGTATGTGCTCTATGTTATTGGCTGTTCACCTGCTTTAATGTCTCCATCATCAGGATTATCTAAAATTTGCTCTTGTGGACAATTATAGCATAATGACCTTTCTGTGAATATGGTCCGCTTTCGAAGCGAGATCCTTGGACTGTGACGGCGCATGTCACTGGCGCAGAAAACAACGAAAGCATTGCTGCAGTACTTCAACACGATAAGTACCTGCGATAGTTCAGAGTCCTGGTGCGAACATTCATGCTTACGCAGCACTATACTGCTGTCTCTCTCTTACTACATCCCTTTTCCCCAGTGCAGGGTAGCAAACAGAACGTGCATCTGGTTAACCTGCCCGCTTCGATTGCTTTCTCTTTTTCTCCAGCTTCTTACCATAAGGTCGACCTCTCAATCTCTCCCCTCAGTGTCAGTACCAACGTCGATGAAACTTCCGCATTACACCTTTACACGTCCTGAAGCTCCGGTCTTACGACGTACGCGATCTGCAGCCGTCGCCTTCAAGTACACGCGGTATGTATACGAGAATCGGTGGCCGCCACAGAAAAAAAAAACAAAAGTGGCAAAACGGCGCCCTTTTTTCCGGCTATTGCTGGGACCAGCGCGCGTTTCTCACTCCACTGTCAGCACGGCTGTGAATGGCGCAGCTGGAGGTCGGGTCCGGTCAAGACCGATCGCGCTGGGGGTCAAGCGCGTATGCGCCGCCGCCGCCGCCCGGCCACCGCTGGTCGTCCATTCCCCTCCCCCCCCCCTCCATCCTTCGAGCGGCCTCTTCGCAAAGGGCTGCGATGCACCAGCCTCAGGCATCGCAGCTTTTGTGCTTCGTCGTGTCCTCGCCTCGTTTATTTTCATCGTCTTTCTTCGTTTTCTTTTTCTTCCCGCGCGCATAAACGCTTGCCCACTCGATAGAGCAGCTTCTCCCTTCCGTTGTCCGCGCGGCAGGTTGGCATCGCCGCTATGGGCCACTTGAGCGCGCGAGCGAGCGCTCGTGTATCTGACAAGAGAAAGTTGCGCGCGGGGACCCCGAGTGCGATTGATTGATTCATTGTGTGCAGCCGGGCCTGAGAAAGCGCGCCGGACCGAGGTGCCACAGCCCGACGCCGCCTCGAGCTGGTGGGACGTGTCCAGAGATTCCTGTAGTAGTCCTCCCGGTATCGCCAATTCGCTGCACTTCATTCAATTTGTTTCTTACATTTCTCGACGTATTCTGTCTGGCAGAATGCATCGCCTCTTCCGTGGTCGCTTGAGCTGCAGTCTCGGTGTATACTCAGTGACTGAGCTATGTTTCGTTAAAGTGAGATCCCAGGCAGCGACTCGCTTCCAAAAAGTGAACGCGTATGGACCACGAATCGGTTGTCGTTGTTCTTGTTTTTAATGCTTTACTGGTCATATGGGTTATGAGTCTTTTTTGTTCCTCCTTCAAATAAATGTACAACTTCTACCTCCGGCGTTTGTCACAAGGAAAGGCCATGTATGACGCAGAATGTCAAGCAGCATTTTCGATAACTGTACCCATGGATTCTATGTGATTAGCGCTACAAGTTACGATTTCGCAAAGAAAATGCTCTGTGGGAAGAATTTTGTCGCGAAATGAAGTGAAGCGGTCTAAGGTTCTGAGACCGACAATGAAAAAGGCCGGATGGAGCAGGCATACGCGAGCGAGCGCCACATATTCGTGTCGCCGTTTCACCACGGATTTAAGGAACACCTAGTCATAAACATCAATGCACCAAATCACCGTGCACAGTCGATAAGATAGACAATGTTCTCAATCAATCAATACCAAATCTTGCTCTCGAGGACACTTCCCATTCGGCTCATGATGCTGTCTACAACATACCGGCCCCAACGTGAGAACAAATGCAGACCCCTGCTAAGCTCACAGACTTATCGTTATTCAATCATGCGGTGGGTGATCAGGAAAGCATGTATAGTTTCCTTATAAACAGCACTACAACGCGTCCCTCTGAGCAATGAAGCTTTACACGATGTGATTTCATCACGGTGGCAGTGTGACACTCGTAATATACACTATAGAGGATGAAGCTGCACGTCGGTGTTTAATCAAAAGGAGGCCACGCGAAATAACCTATGGAGCTATAGCTACCACACATGTTACGCGCCACGTACACTCTCGGCCGCACGGCACCGCCACGCAGTCAGAAACGCGCGCATACAAGTGGCGTACGAACCCGAGCCCTGCCAGTCACTCCGGAGTCGCAGCACAAACACGCGGCAGATATATATACGTGAGACAACAAACGACAGGGCGCACGCGGCACACGTATATACACGCATATATATGCTGCACGGAGCGGCGCGAGCGGAGACCCCGAGCGTGGGAAAGGTCTCCTGCCCCACCTGCGACCGTTTCCGCTGCCAGCGTCACGTCAAGTCGGATGAGGCTGCCGGGGAGGCAGGCACAACGCAGGCCTGCGGCGTATACGCGCCGTTTAAACCAAAACCTTGCGGCCGAACCCAGTGCCCTTTCCCGCGCCAGCTCTACGCAGTATCTGGCGGCACGGCATGGGCCGCGCAGAAGGGAGGCCCGGTAAACACGAATTCAGTGCACCGAGTCAAGAAAAAGCGAGAGAGGGAGCGAGAGAGAGAGAAGCTAGGGTAACGAAAACAACATTTCAAAATGCGAGCGCAGAACCACCGTAGATAAGAAACGAAGCGAGAAGTGGCCACATTATACTATAGATATGCGCGCAGCAAACGCACCGGTCCCGTCGGCTTTTCCAAAGCAGGTTTCCCCGAAAACGCACCAAGCAGTCAGTCAGTCACGAAGAAGCAGCGCGCGCGTACGCGCTTGAAGCGTCGTGATTGACGGAACCAGATGAAAACGTCACTCAAGAGCGAGCAATCCCCTTCGCTCTGGCCACCGTACACAGCCACGAGGCCCATTCCGTTCTTCGAATTGCGTAAAGCGGGCGCGGAGAGCACGTTGTGAGGTCTGTCGCTGTGTGTTGACGAGCGGAGTATTAAACGTTTGGCGGTGGCAGCTGCAACGGATGCCGTGGGCCGCGTGCTGAGGAAAAGTTTAGTGGACTGTTGGAAGCTCGCAGTTTGGCATAAAACAGCAAACGTGGTGCAGGCTGCAAACGAAGTCCGAGGTACGAAACCGGATCTTCTTTTCATTAGGCGCATGCCCTGTTCGGCGCACTTCGCTTCGAGTCAGCACTTTGTGTTATATATAACAATGCTTCAAGATCGACCCGCGCTGCTTTGTCAGCTCCAACCATATCTGTGAACTGAATGGATTGATTGCTAAGCAAGGAAAAGTTTTGAGCGGCATCCGTAGGTGAACTCATTTGTTCTACATTTCATGTTTTATCGTCGCTGCTTTTTTATTCCACGTAGTTAATTCCTTCCAATGTAGTGAGCGATCCATTAGGAGCGAGAACCACAACTACCGAGAGCAACACGACACAAATGAAGCAGCGTGTAAATAAATCTAAATATATACGGAAAAACAGACAGCAAGTCACTCAGTACTGTGGGGCAATAGTATTACAATAAACTTTAAAGTAAGCGTCAGCGCGTTCTCTTACGACTTAGGCACTTTGTCTCAAATACTTTGTTATGAAAGCGGCGGTGGCCGCCTGTGAACTGGGCCTAATTATTCAGTTTACATAGCCACATTTCTACATTGCTTTTTTCTTTCTACTGCTACTATACGACTTCGACTAGTACACGTCTACAACTCCTTGTGAAGGTTACAGCGCCGAAATGCGCTATCTTTACTGGAAGCACAGGTGGACTCAGCCACTGGGAGTTCACTGCGTGTCGTGGGCTCAGAGAGCGGAAAGAAAGCAATAGCGGGAAACAGCCACAATTCTGACCCGCCAGGTCAAATGTTTCGCGCATTTGCTTTAACATGCCGCGTTACTTCCCCTCCTTCTTTCCTCAATCCACTCGAGCCTAGACTAGAACCCAAGCCCGCTCACGCAGACACATTGGCAACAGAAAAACGACTGGGACAGCATACACGTCTACGCGTTCGGCGAAACGGTCATACACGCCGGCACGCGCGCCTCGCCAACAACCAGAAAAGCAAAGACAGTGCGAAGGTATACGCTCTCGCTCCGAAAGCGGGAGGTGTGTCGGCCACGCGTGGAATCCCCAGACCGACAAGCGGAAATTAACAGGTGGTCTCGCCCACTGCAAAGCGCTCGCGCGAGTGAGCGAGCCGAAAAGAACGCCGCAGAAAGGACCGAGCGAGCCGCACGCGTATACACGCTTCGTTCGGCAAGCCGAGATGGGAATCCTGCCGTACCGCGGTTGAAACTTAGACCCACCACAACCGAGCGAGCGAGCACGCAGGAATCGTATACGTACACATACAGAGGGGGGGGGGGGGGGGGGGGGGGAAGGAGGGGTTCCTCCCCGGATCTGCTGCCCGAGACGAGACCCGGAGCTCCAGGGCCACCGACAGACAGACACAGCGCCTAAGAACTTTCCTGGCTGTCCGCCCACTCGAACGTATAACCCGCAGCAAACGGAAAACCACGCGCGCGCGAGCCAGACAATTCGCACCGACAAACGAAACCCGGACTGGAAATGAACAGCCGCTTCAAGAGAAAGAGCGAGGAACGCCCCAGTCAAGGGTGCGCGCAGAACTAGGTGGTGTTGAAGAGCCTGTCGCTTCGTGCGTTCTTCCTCACTCTTTCTCTCTCCCCGTGTTCTGATTGTTTCTTGTCCGTGTCAGTCCCTGGCCCTCCCTCGCTTCTTTTCTTTTACTACACACCCTGTACGTTTGCGGATGCGCGCAATATTGTTTCCAGTCGGCGTCCGAAGGTTAACGCTCATCTGCGCCTGAGCTACACCGCACCGCCCCGGTGTAATTAATGCTGCTCTCGAAAGGCGCGGCGGCCTATGTGTACAGTGCGCGCTTAGAAAAATGTGCAGTATACAATAGGCTGCTTAATTGCGAGCTCTGGCCCGTGATTGTAACGATTCTATTTGGTCGAGAACCAAAAGCTACGGCGTCTGCGTCCGCCGCCAACAGAGATGTTCAGACTGACTACAAAGGTTTAGCTTCATTTACGAAACGGTTTCTTAGCGATGGCACGGGCCTAAATGAAGCATACCGGCCACACTAATTGCGGTTACCGCATTGGTAAATTGTAGTCAATGCATGCAGGAATAATTTACTTTGTTTGTCCATTGCCGTTGTTGCTGTATATATTTATAAAGAACTAAGCAAATCCGTAATGAAAGCTAAACTACACGTAATCATTAGAAAGTGCATTAGAAATGATCGTCAAGATGACAAACAAAATAGTTCGTTATAAAACCAGTACGGAACGTGCGCCGTGCGATGACCACGTAAGAACATATAACTAGCACCACGAAGCAAGGCGTGTCTGATCGGGCGCTTGGATTTGTTACTTTGAGGTCTCTAAATGTGGACGATTGAGTGCGTGTGTATTCCCGAAACTCTTGCATATTCTGTAACTCTCTTCCTCAATCTTTCACTACACCAGTCTCCTCTCCAAAAGCAGGTTAGCCAACAAACCACAGTCTATTAACATTCCTGCCCCAACGGCCTTCACTTCATCTTTATTCCGCTAAAGCTAGCTACCACCGCCTCATAAATCTACAAACACGGAAACAATCTGAATTTCATTATTTTCAAAGACTGCGTTAATACATGGACCTTTCACAATGAAAACTCATTCGCTTCAACAGGAGAATAACTATTCACGTTTCAAGTCCTTTCCTGCTTGTTGCACCAAATTGTTCTCCGTAAGGCAAATAAAGAACAGAACTGTGTCGGGCAAGGCATGGACTGTATACTATACTGCATTCAAAACTGCTCACTCATTCCGGCCCTCGTTCTGTGAACATCGCAGTTATGCCTCATTCTCGAAAACGCTGCTGGTCACGTGACGTGATGCATGGCCCATCCACGCCTCGCTCCCGCCCACACCCTCAGACTGGGACCGCCGCATGCGAGCGGCCAGCCGTTTGTTGACGCAGTGACCTCCAGTCTCTGCAATATCTCCAAAGAAAGGCGAGGCCGAAAGAAAAAAAAAGTTTCTTCAAGACGAGAACAAGCGAGTCATTCGAGTTCTGTGGACTCGCTTCATTACAGTTGTATCTGTCCGTGTCTTCGGGCTTGGCAGACGCAGTTCTGAGGCGGCGCAGAGAACTCGTGTTTCCTGAGAAGAACAAGCTGCCATGGAACGAGCCAAACGCGAGGAAAGCGTGCAACTGGAAATGCGGTATTTGGGTTTTCAGAAAGAAACCGGGGATGCCCGCTTCGAGAGTCTTTCAGGTAACTAAATAACTTGAAGACATTCTATTCTTGCCGAAGGTTGCGTGTCTAAGGTTTCTGCGCATGGTTTGCCTACGTGGCGCTGCCCATACCTTTAGAACGCCAAAAAAAAGCGCAATATACGGCTTCACATCTTCGTACGATGAGCAAAATAAAATAAAAGAAATATTCCTCTTTTATGTGCCTATGAAAAGAAACAAAAAAAATATTACGAAGCAGCGATATCGCGCGCTGGCGTTACTAGCGCGCAACATAAAACCAAATTAAAATACTCTAACATCTCATTTAATATTATTACTATTAATATTATCCCAAACACCACAAAAAACAGAGAAATGCGTGTTGGCAATTGAGACACAGAACTTAGCTATTCGAAAAGGAGAAAAGAAAGAAAAGACAAAAATCGGAAAGATGTTTACACTCCCACATTCTTCTTATCGTGTTTTGCTATTTCCTTTGTATATTTATCGATCATTCCCGTTTTCCCACTACCACTAGATCCTTGGCCTGTGCACGACAGCAAGTCTGTGCATTTTCTGGCTGGAGCAACGTGTGTCTGGCCTGCTACTAGTTCTACTACTTGTTGAACTAGTAGACTACTGGTACAACTAGTACTCTGCTAGTACTCGCTGGCCTAATGCTAGTTCACCGAAGAGATGTGCCCGGTGCTTATTTTATTTTTTCTACCCCTCCATTTTTCCCTTTCGCTCTGCAGGGCGCATGCGAGTCTGCGGGGCTAATTCAAGGGCCAGGAAAAGAACCCTTTAGAGACGAGCCTCACGAGCCGAGCCAAGCCAGAGACGACGGAAACGGTGGAAGAGGGGCCGCTGTACGGAGCCAGGATCTTCGGCCCGGAACATTTGTCACCGCGCAAAACTCCACGCCGCCGACATTTAACGCTCCGGCTGGCTCGCGTGAGCGGGTCGCACTGATACCAGCGGCAAATATGAGAAGGGCAACGCAGACGCGGTGCTCTCGATTTTCTTCACGCACGCGGAGGCGGGAATGTATGGAGAGAGAGAGAGAAAAAAAAACTAAGGATTAAAAACGGGAAGCGCAGAACGAGAAAGCCGGAAGGTGAAGAAGCGCACGTGGTATCTATGCAGTATATGCAGATGGGAAAGTCGAGAAATGACGGGCGACTTAAAAGTGTAATGAGCTTCGCCTGCAGGCTCGCGGGGAATGAGGGGAACGCGAGAGCGAAACATTTGTCACTCGGCAAAGCGGTCGGCGCCGATTAGCGCGAGCCGCCGAGCTCCGTTTATTGTACCTAAGGAGACCTATACAAAAAAAGATAGAGAAAGAGAGAGCCTCGAAAAAGGAGCAAAGCTTGTGCGCTGCCTAAAAGCAACCACCAAGTCACTTTCTGTGCTTTGACTAGTAAATTTGAATTAAATGGTGTGGCTAAGCATTTTTCTTTGTACATGCAAACAGCGATATCGCTCGAGGATATAGCGAGAAATTATGAAAATAATAATACACATCTTGCTCAATGATGTCTTATCACACTTCGTTTTAAATGCGGGCTTACGACTTTCACGAGTCCTCTCTCACCAACCATGACGACGGCGCTGTGACGTCAAGCCGCATTCGAATGCATCGTTGGGACGAGTTCTGTAATCCGTGCGCTTAGAGCTATCCGCGTTAAGTTATGGGGTCTTACGTGCCAAACCCACGATGTGATTATGAGGCACGCCGTAGAGGGGAACTCCGGAAATTTGGACCACCTGCGGTTCTTTAGCGTACGCCTAAATCTAGGTACACGGATGTTTTCGCATTTCGCCGCCCATAAAAATGGGGCTGCCGTGGCCGGGATTCGATCTCGCGACCTAGTGCACAGCAGCCCAACACCATAGCCACTAAGCAACCACGCAGCTTAGCTATACTCGTTATAACCAACTGATGTGTTACAGTATAAATATTAAAGCAAATGAAAACAATCGCACCACAGTAAACTGATGCATTGTCGCCATAAATGCGAAAACAAACGCAAACAGTCACGTATTTATGTGCAATAAAAAAAAATCCGGTGCTGTAATGCGCGTTTGTTATGCACGATTTGAAGGATATCTTGGTATTAAGTCGATGTACCTGTGTGCACAATAAACAGTCGAGAGTTAGCCCTCACCTTGTCCCATCCTCCCCTTATTTTTGGTTATTTGCGCTAAGGAAGGAAGGAAGGAAGGAAAAAAAGTGGAGAAGGAAAGGTAGGGAGGTTAACCAGTTTGGCTTAACCGGTTTGCTACCCTACACATGGGAGAGGGATGGGGGAGATTAAAGATGGGGAAGGGGGAGAGGGAGAGAGAGCACATATCACAGCACACACACATGGTCCGTTGGAGTCCATCATTCTGGCATGGTACGCGACGTCACTCTCACAGCCGCTTGTCCAATCCCGTCTCTTTCAAAAACCGAAGTAGTCCCTTTGTCGCCTTCACCTGCGATATCTTCTGTCGGCGGCATGTGAAAATCGTGTCGAGGGACAATGGTCTACTGTCAAGGCGCGCTAGAACAGATGCCAGGGAATTGTCGCGGAACATTATATTCAGGACAGTCGCACAGAACATGTTCCAGCGTCTCCTCGCAAAGACAGGCATTACAGAGATCGTTGTCGGCCATTCCAATGCGGAAGGAGTAAGATTTAGTGAAAGCCACCCCCAGCCATAAGCGAAAAGCAGTGGCCATAGTTGCTATGGTCCATAGTACAGTATGTACCGACTAGCCCAGCAACAAGTATTACTGAAGAAAAATCAAGTGACGCTAATTTTATGAGCATTCACCTACAACGTCCACAAAAAATAAAAGAACTGCTAGACTTATAATGTTAAGAGGTACGTTCCATCCTTGCTGAGACTTGCATAAACAGTGTTGATACCTCCCCCCCCCCCCTCCATACGGCAATAATTTAATCCCAAGGAAAGCTGTAGGCCTGTCTACTGCAATATTCCTTCATTGGCGCAAGATGGAAAGGAAAAAAATAATACTGCGTTCCGCATTGATCTACGTGGAAGTAGCGCTCAATCTGTACGTTAACTGCGATACGCGTCTCCTTCACACTAACATCCCGTCTGCTTAAAAAGACGAGCTCGGCTAATAGCACACGCGCGTATTATAACATACGGACGCAGTCGAGCGCACGAAACCGCCCATTGCGGTCGAGCTCCTAATCAAATCTTTTCCGTTCCGAGTGCCGAGGCAAATGCTTTCACGGTGCGCGCGGTTTGTTCGAATCCGCTAAGATTTCCTTACACGCGGTTCATGCTAGACTGGCAATTTCTTCATGAACTCTAATGGCCCGCGAGCAAATGTCTCGAGCCCTTTCGCAGTAACGATCGACGTAAGAATAAACAGAGAGAAACGAAAGCTGTGCATATATATATGCACACAGGTAGCAAGAACGTAAGACCCCGCCACCGTCGACGATATTCTTTCTTCGTTAGAGCGTGAAAAATGATTCAATTTGCAAAGTGAGCCTTCCCTCGATATGAAGAAACGGTGTGTGAGCGCAGCATTTATAACACTGATTTTTGTTCCACGTCGATTGCTCGCGCGAATGAATCGACGACGATGGCGACGGGGCATGCATATTTCGTGCAGGGGGCTTATTGCGGCGTGTCTGGTGATGCTTATACGGAGCGGTACTTGAGATCCTCGAAGTCCGGTTTTCTTTACTTATTTAATTCCGAAAACCTTGAAATATTGTGTCTTCGTTTTTAGCTCATTCATTACGGAACGTACAATACGGTCCACCCTGTAAAGGAACATGATGGTTAGCACTCCGAAACTGATTGCAACCGTGATGCGACGAGAAGGCCAGCAGACTGCGTTTATTTGCAAAAATATCTTCTGAGGCTGCATGTAAGATCCTCCGTTATTTCGATAAAGAACTGTTGCGGTTGTGTTCGCCTTATTAAGAGTTACGCGTGTTTTTATTGGCATGATAAACAGGTGATGGTACGCGGACGCGGACACGTTGTTTTATAAGGATTTGGTGTTCTTCACATATGGCGCTATACATTCTGATAGTCCTGTATATGTAACATGTACACAAGACGTGCTGCATATATATGACATCAATATATAAGAAACGTATATAGCATGCCATAAATAGATGACATACGTATAACACTGCATACGTACATAACATGATGTCTTTCACATAACAGTACGTACAAAACAAAATCCCAAAGAAACTCTCAATGCAACAGTGCAACATTAAAGAATACCACCTAACATGCACAAAGCTTCAGATGACAGCAAATTCCAAACGCCCACACGAGGACGTCCTTTATTTCTATTTATTTATTTACTTACTTATTTATTTATTTATTTATTAAAGGAACCTGTGGTGCACGTAGATCCGCTAGTGGCGCTGAAGTATGCCATCGCATTTATTGGCCACTGTCCAAATAATTTCTTTAAACAAACTACAGACGGACATAAGCTCTAGCGCTTGTGTCCGTCTGTCGATCTAATATCGATCTACTATCGGTCTAGTGTCGATCAAGTGTCGATCTAGTGTCGATATAGTACTTCGATCTAGTGCCATTAGTGACAATTTCAGTCAATGCCTTGGTATCTCCATGACGAGGGCATACAAAAACAGTATGACATACGGGTACATCTTTGTGTTCATGGCTGAAGTCGCACCGTGGGCTCTCAGCGCACCTAATACTGTGCTTGAAGAAGTGCTTGGTGTAAGCGGAAATAACCTGCAATTGAATAATAATAGTTTGCACGTTTCTTCAGAAGGCGAGATGAATATTAAATTCAATAAGCGGATTAGTTAAAAATAAATTAGACGTGCTGATCAAACAATGCCTTTCTATGTAAAAGTGTAGATGTCGCTTTTTAGTACATCGTAGTTGCACTTCCTGACAGTAACAAAGGAGCAACTCATCTATCTGATGTGATTGTTTCGCTGCCTCAATGGCTGCAGTGTTGTCTGGAATGTTGCAATTATCCAGAATACAGTGTAAAGTTATTGCGGGCTGCACTTGGGTTGCCTTTGTGAACTTTTCGAGCATCTCATAAACTATAGCACCATACATTATTTCCATCTTTGTGAGGCTAAGCGAAAGCTCAGTGGACTATGCTCGCTTAGTCGGCTATGCTAGACAAGCTGTCTGCATGCTATTTGCGTTCTGCTTTATAAAACAACTCTTTTATTTATTTTTTTCTTACTAATGAAAGAAAAGTACAAGGAAGCATACAAAAGCGCGAACGGTGAAGCGGGTAGGCAACAATCATATGTACAGAGTAGAAAATATTGCTGTGTTCCGGAGTGAGATGACAGGTAAGTCTCATGCATGCGCCACATAATCTTGCACGTCTGCAATGCCGAGTATATATATATATATACTTGGATTAAAGAAATAGTAAATTAATGGCAATGAAAGTCGATGAAAAAGCAACTTGCCGCAGGTGGGGAACGATCCCACGCCTTCGCATTACGCGAATGTATGTGTTATATAGACGCAGTGTGCTCGTCCGACCTTTCTAAACGACACGCTGATTTGCGGTGGGAGCTTGCACTCGAGTAAGTACATTTCACGACGTACTGATTTGTGGCGCACAATTTGTGGGAGAAACCAGAAGCTCAACTAGCAGCGCGACGTGGCGACTTGCAACAGGCTTAGGTCTATTTGGAATCTCTCCAACTCTACGCTCTTACAATTTTGGGTGGCGTTGATTAAACAAACCTTTCTCTCTCCCTTTCTTTTTTTACACTCGCAGTTTTTCGGCTTCCGCGGTGACGGTGCCGGTGACTCCCGCGGTCGGTTCCGTACAGAAAGCAAATCTTCCAAGTGGTCGAGCACGACAGCTCCTCCGGCGTTCGAAGCCACCGCCGACCGACCCACCGAGGCATCAGCGTGTTCGACAAAGGAGCTGAAACGCGAGACACATCGGCGCAGCGCGGTTTCCCCGCGGGGTGACCAGAAATTATCATCACAATGCCGGTCCACGATTTATATAAACACGCCAGCCGTTAAGAGTCCGACAGAGCGCGCTGCTGCTCCCGCCAGGCAGACAGACAGACGGCGTCCCCATTGCGTCCCGGTTCTGCCTTTGTCAAAAAAAAAAAAGGCGTTTAATGTTTGTTTAATGTCCCCCCCCCCTCCCACTTTCTTGCACTGGCCGACGGCAGCCCCTGCGTTCCCTTCTTCTAAGCCTCCCGCTAGTCTCAAAATAAGGAGCGCTCGGCCGCAAATAGTTTGCGCTCGCCATGGCCTTGAGATGCAACACCCGGAGGTGTTCGATGATCTTTTATTTTCGTTCCCCCCTCCTCTTTCTAACACCGAGGAGTGGCAATACCGGAGTCAGCGTCTGTCCGCGACGAGCAGATGCGAAGTTGTGTGCTCACAATCGTTTTATAGCTTTCTTTCTATCTTCTTTTTTTTGCCTCTCTCTTCTCTGCCTGTTTGCTTACTTCAGTTTTCGGCGCGGTTGTGCTCAGGAGAAGCCTGCAGACACCTAGAAGGTCGGGCAAGACGCTTCAGCCCTATGGTAGAGCCCGCTAATTACCGTCGCTAACACAGTCTGTGTGTGACAAAGATAGCCACGGCACGGCGCTTGGGATGTTGCCAGAAGGAGCTGGTACCATGGTGTCTGTTCTCTTTATTTTAACTTTTTTTAAGCGCCGCGACTGTTTGCGGTACGATGTCTAAAAACAGAAACGTGGAAATCCTTTAGTTTTTTTTATAATGACGCTCTACTTTTAGCAACTTGTTCAATCTGTCAAAGACGCGCACGTTACAGCTTCTGCCGCAGTGTGATTCGCTGCAAACGTGCACTCGGGAATGAAAAGTTTCTATATCCCGCCTGCAGAGATAACGCTGAATTTAACTACGCACGCACTGTGCAATTGAGAAGTGTGCGGCCACTTTAGTCTCACAGTTTCTGTCTGTGCGCTTCACCGCGATGTATAGTTGACTTCTTCTTTCTTAAAAAAAGAACTAAAAACTATACACACCCAGTTCAAAGGTCGATGTTTTGATACGATTGCTGAAATCAAGCCTGAATCGCAGAAAGTGCACAGCTTCTACACGAAAAAAAACAAAAGGCTTCCAGGACATGTTCGTAAAATGGCAAGAACACTCGTAACGTCGTATCACTCCGCAATGGAACTATATTGAAGGTTACAGTGTTTGGATGAACATTAATGCATTACTTTCCTGAAATCAGAGCTAGTCTCGAAATTTTCTTGATACCACCCACTACACGTAAAGTTATTGAGGCTAGCTCTGGACACGGGTGTGAAAGGTTAGTACATAATTGAGAGGCCAATGTGCGAAGACAAGTTCACACGATACATACGCACACAGGAGAAAAAAACACACACACAGTCTGGTATTTGACGCAAGTCCTGGCTTTTTCACTTGCCGCTGTGTACTAGATGCCACGCTGCTTGCACTTGCAGTTGTCACACTGTTTTAGCACTTCCTCTTGCTTCATTCACGCCGAATAACGCTTGACAAAGTGGCAGTAACACGCTAGCCCCCAAATGAGCATATACGGGAAAACTGTCTTCAGGTCTTGCCGCCACGGTTGCGTTCTGTCACTGAGCAGTAGGTCGCGGGTCCGTTTCCCGACCATGCCGACCGCATTCCGAAAGGTGTGGAATGTAGAAAAAAAAAGAAGAAAAGCACTGCTACACGCAGATGTGCGTGTATGTCAGAAAACTAGTCGTTGGGTCGGAATTAACCATGGTCCTTTCACTGCCGCGCATTACAGGAAATAGAGTGGTTATGACAGGGACAACGGGGGCCAACAACTACAAAAAGTGCGATCGATTTCACGCTTCATTTTGCTACATGCACAGCACGTTTTCTCAACAACACACAAAAGAATATCATATTCTAAGGTACACGCTTCGCGCAGTTGATGACGCAGCGTCTTCAGGTCATTTCCATCCACTGACACAGGACAGAGGGACAAAAAAAGGCATCCGTACAGGATCACGTTCACCGTTCGATGAGGGATAGTTCGGTTGGAAACAAGTAATTGCAAAAGATCACATGACGTACATAGGAACAGTCGCGAGCTAAGTTCATGAGACTGCAGAAGCCGCTAAAGCTTTGTTCCTCATCTCAGCCGTGGCATGCAGGCTGAAATCACGCGTTATTAAGATTTTTCCTGATATTAAGATTAAGATTTTTCCTGATATCAAGACCTCTAGACTTTAGCCCCTGACTGCGTATCGCATGCATTGAAGACATACATAGCAGGTATAATATAATAAAATCAAGCATGCTGATACGCTAAGCGATATGCCAAATGAAGCATAGAAGAAAAAAAACATCATACTTTCTAGACCGAGACTGGATAGATGCATCCTCTCCAGGGTACCTCTTCTCTTGTGACAGGAACGGATAGCTACGAAAACAAAGAGAAAAAAATACGAGGATCAAGATGTGCATCGCACGAGAGTCACTTGGATGGCACACAGACACACACACACACAAACAAACACACACAGACACACGCACACACGCACACACGCACGCACACACGCACGCACACACGCGCGCACACACACTAGAATGCAGGCTAAATTTACGCACCCCACCACGTCCTCCCACACCCCTTTGTCCTTGGTCCACTATCTTTGCGAGTGGCTTTAAAAGACGGCCAGACCGAAAAGCAACAAGATGAAAAAAGCACGCTGCCGTCACATGCCTGTGTGTCCTTATCTACCAGGTGATGAATAAGAAAAAGAAAAACAAACAAACAAAGTGCAAAGGAATTCGCAAGTTCTCTCGAAGTTTAAACTACCAACATGAAGCTTTAACGACTCTGGAAACTCGGCTTTTGTAAACTTTATATTATATACAAATTTCTTTTAATTTTTACATTGCTTTCATTTCTTGCATCGACAATTCTTTTTCTTCTTATCTCTCATAAGGTTTTAACGCTTCCGGTCATGGTGTATCCATATGCAGGTTCGACTTACTTCTAAATGTTCCGAACAGTAAACACAAACACTGCTAACCAAAACTAATGTCATGAGTAAGTTTACTGCGTAGAGTAGCGCAAAGAAATGGTATTTTAAGAGGTGCACTAACCATATTGTCGAGAAGTTCGACGTTTAGCTATAACCCGCCGCGGTGGCTTAGTGGCTATGGATCGAATTCCGGCCGCGGCGGCCGCATTTCGACGGGGGCTACATGCAAAAACGCCCGTGTCCTGTGCACTGGGGGCACGTGAAAGACTACCTGGTGCTCAAAATTAATCTGGAGCCCCCCACTACGGCGCGTCTCATATTCAAATCGTGGTTTTGGCACGCAAAACACTACAATCAATTCATTCATTCACGTTTATCTATACGAGCGCAATTTACGCGAACAAACATTTACGCCACTGATGTCAAACAAAAAGGCCACGAATTTATTTTCCAGTGGCTACCTGGCCATTGCAGAATCAGTGGAAATGATTAAGCAGACGAAGCTGCCCGAGAGTCACATCAAGACCAACACAGCGTTCGCATTCCTCTTTCCAGGACAGACGGTGCGAGGCAGCTTCGTCGCCTGGCGTGCGAGCTCTCTTTAGCAGAGTGGAACACCCCAAATATAAGACGCGCCATGTTGCACGAACTGAACCCTTCGCTCCAACTCCGACCTCCACTCGGGCTTCACCGACGTGAGGCATCGCATCTAGGTGTACCAGCCGTGGCTGGGAGTGGCTTTCACGAAGGCGTACACTACTTCGGTTGGACTGACAGAAAGTGCTGCATGCGACGGCTGCGGCGTCGAAGAGAACGTCGAACGTATATTGTGCCAATGTCATCGATTTCAGTCGGGAAGACAAACATTATCTATCGCATTGCGATGACTGGACGATCGGCCGTTGTCTGTGCAGGTACTGCTTGAAGACCTCGTCCACGCACAAAGCTGTGAAGGCACGTATGACTTTCTTGAGGACGACTGGCCTAACACCTTCGACTCGCCCATGCCCACAGCAGCTCTCCCTCCCCTCCCTCTATGTCATCTTTCTATTCCACCTCTCCCGTCTCCCCAGAGTAGGGTAGCCAACAAGACCCATTTCTGGCTAGCATCTCTACCTTCTCTCTTTATTTCCTCCTCCTACGCCAACACGTGATGTTTTAGGAATCGGCCCAATCCCATTTCTAAATGATCGCCCCAGTAACGGCTAGCACACGAACAGTGATATTTACTGTCTGACTAATGCTCACGCCAGCAGGCCTCCCACCGTTATTATTAAAGCTTAGCAGATGTGTTTCGCATGCACTTAAATCACGTGCGTTGGCTGGAAGACACATGTAAAACATGGTCATTTAAAGCAGAGTTTATAACAATGTTCCGACGATTAATTGTTCTTGACCCGCAAGGGCAAGGCAAATGACACTGCTCACCGCTTGTGCTTGTTTTCGAGTAGAGCACCACATACAGGTAGCAGTGCGAACCACTGTACTGAACAATTAAGACAGCCGCCTGCTAAGATGACTAAGACGACTTGGGTAAAATCCAAGCCTTACAGAAGCCCGTAAAAACTATCGCCTCACTGACAAACATTCGGACCTGTGTCAGGGATCCCACGTATTATTTTGTTTTTAGTTTACGACTTCGCTCGTTCTATATTGTCATTCTTTCTCCATCGTGAAATGTGAAAAGTAAAAAGGAAATGCGTTACAGCTGTTTCTTAAGCTCCTTAAAGCTGCCTGCGATCATAAGGGCGCCACGCGCTGGAGGCGCCACCAAACAAAACGCGCGGGCGGGCGAGCGGGCGGGCGGCGTGTACACGGGGAGGCGCGCTATTCTATATAATCGCCTCCCCGCGACGACTACACTGCGCCGCGTATTTCTTCTCACCAATCCTGCTCTCGTGGAAAGGACTCTCCCAGCAAAGAAATACGAGCAACACACACACACTCCGGCACGCACACATAGGGAATAACTGCGCAACAGACGAACGCGAGGCGTCGAAAAGAAGCAGGCGGTCTGCGGAGATGAACGACTGCGTCGAGTCCCGCGACGCCGCGGAAGCAGCAGCAGCAGAAACAGCGGGAGACGTATTTCCTGAAGCTCGAGGATTGAAAAGCGGGAACGATCATCGGGGCATTTATAGGACTTAACGCATTGAGCAGCACGTTTTGCTTCTCGCCTCCGCTCGAGGAGGACTAGTAAGCTGCACCTTCCTATGGCTCTTCTTCCTTTCTTTCCTTTTCCTACTCTGAAAGGGAGGAGAGGGGGGGGGGGGATAACGGCGGAACAGACGTGCTCTTTGTGCGTGCAGACGAAGAAGGTGAGCGAGGGTGACTACTGCAGAGGAAAACAGACGAGGTGGCGTGGAGCGTCGGCGTGCGTGCGTGCGTGCGTGCGGTGTTTTGAGGGAAAAGCTGTCGGAATTAGGGACTCGCGGGACGTCCCGAATCGTGTAAGCGCATTGTGTCACGTCTGACAACTGAGCAAAGCGCCGACACCGCTGCCACAATCGCAGCGGCGTCGCCCGCGTTTTCCACGGCGACTCGGTCTCTTTTCTTCGACACCGTTTAGTTCGCGTTCCGTCTTTTGCTTCTGCCCTGCTTGTCTTTCTTTTTATTCCCTTGCTGCGTCCTTCCTTCTTAATGCCGCACCCTCCTTGGGCGCATTGGTGTTGCTGCCGCTACGTCTGCTTCAAATCCTCAGGCGTGCTTACCCCGAGAACCTTCGGGGCGTGCTTTATTCGATTTTGAGAGCATTTGAAGATCGCGCGAGCGCGCGAGAAGGAACCGAACAGAGAATCACAGTCGCGAGGAAAGGAATACGGAAACCCTCCCTCTTCCCAGCGAGGGAAAGCCGGGATAACATTAGAAACGGCCGGAGGTCGGGGATTGCGGAGGGGACTCCGACTTGACTGACAGACTTTTTGTGCTCGCGCAACACGTGGGTTGAAAGGAGGTGTCGGGATACACCGGGCGATCCGACAAATGATCCCTCGCCAGTCTGAATGCCGCGCGCACTGCTTAAAAGCGTTTTGCTTTCGCTCCTGCCGCGTTTCGTTGTTCTCGGCGCAGGCGTGCGCGCACACAAACACGCACGTCAGAGGTGGCCGCGAGGCCCCGCCGAGTCGCACATGCAAACGCGCGCGACACTCAACACCGACGCATTCTCACGTCCATCGGTGCATATGACTTGTTTTCTGAGCGACCATGTTCGATATCCGAGTCCCGCTTTGTGTAACCCTAAGCCTCCGGTACACACTGGGAAAACATTTGCGCGTTTCGCGAGGTGACACAAAACGCGGCTTAACGTCCCTACTCACGCCCCTTCCATTGGGACTGTTGAATAAGCGTACGCTCGCAGGCCGCAGGGTCTTTGGGCGAACGCGAATGAAAAGCGCCGAGCTGGACTGTGTAGGGCAGTCGCTGATGCACAACACATGTCGACGAACGGTTGTGCCATAACGCTGAGTTGGTCTAGCGCAGGACAGTTGATGCAGTCTCTGCTTCTGCTATAGCATCCGCTATAGCTATAGTCAAGTCCCTCCTCGTTATCTTGCAGCATGCATGTGACTGCCGTCGATATATGCATGAGCCTTTGAAGGATGCATTGCTGTCACAACATGACTCTAGCTTAAAAGTGAGAGACATTACTGCCCCTGGCGAAGCAGCGCTTGAGCATTAGGGGCCTTAAGGAGACATTATAAGCAGAATGAACGCGTGTGAATATCTGTGTATTTATGTGGCCGTTTGTGTGTTTGTCTGATTCCCTGTGTGCATGATAAGTTCGTAACTTCCATCCAACATCTGCAGTAGCATGCCAGGCCGTCAACCAGGCAAACATCTCCAGCTTTCATTTTGCCAAAAAGATTTTATGCATGCTCAATTATACACCTTGGATCCAACCTTACGCCTTCGACTTCCACCAAGGCTTTCCCGAAGAGACGCAACCCACTTGGGTGGGCTATGGTTGGCTGTCGCGTTTATACTAATGTCTGCGCGTTCCGCATAGGTATGGCCGACACCGCAGTAAGTGGCGATTGCGGCAACAACGAAACAATTCGTCACGTTCTACACAAGTGCCCGCAGTACAGCGTGCGGAAACAACCGTTCTCCGTCGTGCTACACCAGTTGGACGACCAGCCTCTTTGTCGGAAGAAATAATTTTACAACATCGACAGGACTTATACATCGCATTAGAAGGGCGTGCAAAGCGCTACTGTGTTTCTCGAGATCGACCGGCCTATGTGAACGCCTGTAATTGGAACGCCTTTCCTGTTAGCTGTTCCTGTTGTTGTCGTTTATCTCGATATCTCTCTTTGCTCTCTTGCCAACCCCTATTTTCCCACTCCAATGCAGGGTAGCAAACTGGAAACTCGCATCTGGTTAGCCTCTCCACCTTCCCCTCCCTCCCTCCCCCCTCCCTCCCCCCTCCCTCCCCCCTCTCTATCTATCTATCTATCTATCTATCTATCTATCTATCTATCTATCTATCTATCTATCTATCTATCTATCTATCTATCTATCTATCTATCTATCTATCTATCTATCTATCTATCTATCTATCTATCTATCTATCTATCTATCTATCTATCTATCTATCTATCTATCTATCTATCTATCTATCTGCATGCTTTCATTAAATGCAGCTTTTCTCTCTCTCCTAACCCCTCCTTCTCTTTTTTTGCCGCCAAACACGAACATAGGAAAAGTTAGGCAGATACCGTCGGAGAGCGATCGTCAAAGTCAAGCAAGGGCGCATCCGTATACTTGCTGAGATACACTGCTCTGGACTGCGCGAGGACGTCCTCGCGCAGTTCACCCAAAAGTTAATATGCACCAACAAGCCCATCTAAAGACCCTTTTTCTGCTCTGGAAATTAATCGGTTGGT
Organism: Dermacentor albipictus; assembly: GCF_038994185.2. Classification (NCBI taxonomy): domain Eukaryota; kingdom Metazoa; phylum Arthropoda; class Arachnida; order Ixodida; family Ixodidae; genus Dermacentor; species Dermacentor albipictus. Next base: position 38,955,613 of record NC_091823.1, read on the forward strand.
TCTGCCGGTTGAGAGAGAGAGAGAAAGGCAAAGGAAAGACAGGGAGGTTAACCAGAGATTATCTCCGGTTGGCTACCCTGTACTGGGGGAGGGGAAAGGGGAAGCGATAGGTGAGAGGGAGAAGGATTAAAAAAAAAGAAACTACACACACTCGCACGTACACACAAAATGTTTCTGTGGGCACTGTCACGCAGCCCGCAAAGGCGTTCCTACTGTGATGCAGCGCACCGTACAATCCTGAGTCACACAGTGAAGTCACAATCTGTCAGAAAGTCCAGTGTCTTTTAAATACCGCAGCAGCGCCTTCATAGCCGATCGCGCTGATGTTCGCGTAGGCCAGTGTCCAAGGATCTTGTTTTCTGACAGTGGGCACTTGTCCAGTTTGTCTAGGGTGGTGAGAGGACTGCTCTTTGCTGGTTGAAACGAGAGCACTCACAAAGAAGGTGCGCGATTGTTTCATTGCACCCGCAGAAGTCACAAAGTGGGTTGTCGGACATTCCGATAAGAAAGGAGTACGCATTTGAAAATGCTACTCCAAGCCATAGACGAACTAGAAGGGTACAGTCGCGTCGTGGAAGTTCGGGCGGAATACGGAGCTGTAAAGTAGGGTCTAGGGTATGAAGTCGTGCACTTGTAAAATCGGATGAATTCCACTGAGCTAATGTCAGGTCGTTTGCCAGTACGGCAAGTTTTTTCGCTGCGTCGGCTCTCGAGAGAGGAATGGCAACGCACCTGACGCCGTCATGGGCAGATCGGGCAGCTGCGTCTGCTCGATCATTGCCGTGTATGCCACAGTGACTAGGCAACCACTGATATATGATATCGTGTCCTTCGTCAACTATGCGATGGTGTACTTCTCTGATCTCTGCGACGAGCTGTTCATGTGATCCATGGCGCAGTGCTGAGAGTACACTCTGTAGGGCTGCCTTGGAATCACAGAAGACTGACCATGCATGCGGTGGTTCCTCCTGAATGAAATGGAGAGCCGCACGCAAGGCTACCAGTTCAGCAGCTGTCGTTGATGATACATGCGACGTTTTTAGCTGTATTTCGATGGATCTTGTTGGTATCACCACAGCAGCAGCTGAACTTGCAGATGTGACTGAGCCATCGATGTAAACGTGTACACGGCCGCTGTGCTCCTCATGTATAAGCTGTAATGTGGCCTGCTTCAGGGCAAACGACGGCATGTTAGCCTTTTTAGTGATTCCTGGGATGGTGAGGTTTACTTCAGGTCTGTGCAGGCACCATAAAGGTGTGGATGGTCTTGCTGCAGGCATGTAGTTCATTGGCAATGAGGTGCGATTGGCAACAATCATACGACTGATAGCTGCGTGTGGCCTTTCTGCGGGTAGAGCGGCAAGGTGGTGAGAAGGTAGTCGGGCAACCTGGCGAATATGCGCTCTGAGAGCGTCGGTTACCAAGTACGTTGTTATTGGGTGATCTCGAGCTATGACAATCGTTGCCGCTGTAGACGCACACCTCGGAAGGCCGAGACACGTCCTTAGGGCTTGAGCTTGTAGTCCCTGGAGTACCCGCAGGTTTGTTTTGCAGGTGTTTCCAAGCACAGGGAGGCTGTATCTTGCGAAGCCGAGGAACAAGGCGTTATAAAGCTGCAGCATTGATCGCACCGATGTGCCCCATGACTTTCCGCCGAGAAACTTGAGGAGATGTATTATTGTCAGCAACCTCTTCTTTAGGTACGAAACGTGTGGGCTCCATGATAGGTCGCGGTCGATAATTACCCCTAAAAAGCGGTGTTTACGTGCATTTGCAACTGCTTGTCCGTTGACACTTACAGAATAACGCTTCATTGCCTTCCGAGTGAAAGTAACCAGGCAGCATTTCTCTGAAGACAGCTCTAAGTTCTGTTTTCGCAAGTACAGTGATGTTAAGGTAGCTGCCTTTTGTAGCCGTGCTCGTACCTGCAGTCGTGTTACAGCAGACGCCCAAATGCAGATGTCGTCGGCATAGATTGATACTTGAACTGTGTTGGGCAAGCATCTGACTAGGCCAACGAGCACTAGGTTGAATAGCGTCGGGCTCAACACTCCGCCTTGCGGTACTCCACAGAACGTTTGGTGTTGAGTCGTGGCGCCTTCCTCGGTCATCACGAAGAAATGCCTGTCAGTCAAATAACTGCACAGCCACTGAAAAGTGCGGCCACCGATTCCTGCTTTAATCAGAGCCTCTATAATGGCATAATGTGCTACATTGTCATAGGCGCCTTTTATGTCAAGGAATAATGCCGCAGTGAGTCGTTTCATCCGTTTTTGATGTTGAACATACGCGACCAAATCGATGACATTATCTATGGATGAGCGCCCACGCCGGAAGCCAGCCATAGCATCTGGGTACACGTTGTAACTTTCCAGGTACCATTCCAGGCGCGTCAAAATCATTCGTTCCATTATTTTCCCTATGCAGCTGGCCAGAGCGATGGGGCGGTACGATGACAAGTTTAACGGTGATTTACCAGGTTTGAGAAGTGGAACCAAGCGGCTGCATTTCCATTCACGTGGAACCAAACCGTTGCGCCAAGACTCGTTGTAAAGGTTTAGCAGCATGAGGCGTGCATTCTGCCCAAGATTGGCGAGCGCCGCATAGGTAACGCCGTCCGGCCCAGGTGACGAAGAGCGCCTGCAAGTCGCTAGTGCCGCTTCAAGCTCCTCCACCGAAAACATTACATCCATTCGGGAGTCCCGTGGCACAGGAGTGGCACATGGTGTAAGGGCGCGTTGAGGCTGTGAGCTGGCAAGTCTTGAGCAAAATTCTTCGGCAACGTCTATTTCGCTGCGACCTTGTTGCAAAGCGAGGGACTTAAAAGGAACACGCTGTTGCGGTGATACACGAAGTCCACGCACAGTTCTCCATATCTGAGATAATCGCTGACGTGGATCCAACGACTCGCAGAAACGTTTCCATCTTTGAGATTGAAGTACATCAATGCGGCGTTGAATCTTCTTTTGCATCCGCCTTGCCTCTCTGAGATCATGGATGGATTTGGTTCTCCTGTATCTTCTTTCAGCCCGTCGGCGAACTGCTCGTAGTCGCTGCAGTTCGGCTTCAAATTCTTCGTATTTCGGGAAAGGCTGAAAAGCATGCGTAGTATCTTGCATGGCTTTTTGAATTTTGATTTCCAGACTTGAATGGTTCCCTTGCTGACATACTTCCTCCATGTGCGACCGAAACGCCGACCAGTCAATTCTCCGGAGTGTCGTGGAGGGGCATTTAAATAGTCCCTTGATCTTCAGGTACGTCGGAATGTGGTCGCTTCCACGGGATTCGATGTCTGGAAACCATTGCACGTTTCTTTCAAGACGCCGAGAAACCAGGGTCAAGTCTAGGCAGCTGCTGTATGTAAGCCCGCGTAAATATGTTGGGCTACCATCATTGAGGCAGTGAAGGTCGTGCTGTGTGGCAAAGGATGCTAGTCTCCTTCCCCTGGAGTCCATCTTCAAGCTCCCCCAAAGCAGATGGTGAGCATTAAAATCTCCGGTGAGAATCGTAGGGTGGGGTGTCGCTGATAGCACGTCGTGCAGTCGCTTAGAGTCGAATCCGCGTGAAGGAGCAAGGTAAACAGCAACGAGTGTGAACGTAAACTTGTTCGTTTTCACAATTAAACAAACGTACTGGTTGTCGTCGTGCGGCGGGACTGGGTGCAACACGTATGTCAGATCACATCTAATATATACAATTACCTTGCTTACATCACCACAGGTAGAGGACATGAATGCCTCATAGCCAGAAATGCGTATAACATTCTGCACGTTCGGTTCGCAAATCACAAGTATGGGAAATCGGTTTTTGAAAACGTAGTGTCTGAAATCTGAAATTCTCGATTTGAGACCACGGGCATTCCACTGCAGTAAAGATGCTTTCTTGACTTCCTTGTGGAAGGGCAGCGAGGGGCGGGCCATGGTGCTATGCGATGCTTTCAAGTACTGGAGTCAGCGCGTCCAGCACTTGCAGTGCGCTACGAGCAGCCGGAGTGTCCATGTTTGTCAGTAGTAGACGCATGACATTCGTGAGGGATTTGAGCATAGCAATCACTTGTGAATCCTTGTCTCGCACTTGGTCAACTGAAGTGACATTTGACGTTAAGTGGCGAGTCATGTGCTGTGGCTCTGGCGCGTGGCATGTCTTCGGCAGTGCTGGCCACACCTCACTTGATGAAGCAGGAATAGCAGGGCCGCTTTTATCGTTGACATTCGTGCTGTTACTGGAGACAGATGGAACAGGAGGTGGCGTTGCCGGACGAGACTTTTCCTTTGAACCGAAAGAGGATGTCGTAGACTTTCGTTTCCGAGAGTGGTGTCGCCTTATCGCTGCAGAAGCATCTCTGTGTGATGATCCGTCTCTGGCCATTTTCCGCAAGATTTTCTGCTCTTTCTTTAGGCGTGGACAATCTTTTGAGGATGCGACGTGTGGGCCTTGACAATTAGGGCACTTGAGCTCTGTTGCACGGCAGGTGTCCGTGTCGTGTTGTTTGGAACATCGTGGGCATGTCGCTGTATTTCGGCAGACAGCGCTCACATGTCCAATTCTTTGACACCTTCTGCACATAAGTGGTACGAAAGGTCGTACCACATGCCGAAAGTGTCCGACCTTTACATGTGACGGTAGACAGTCACCTTTAAACACGAGCCTTACACAGGTCGACTTGCCGAGGCGCCGAGCTTGTAGTAAGGCAACACCATCAGTGGCAGGTTTGATTAAAATTGGCAGGTCGCTGTCGCTAATCGATGTGTCAATATCATAAACGACACCAGCCGTTGTTTCGTTGTCCTGTGGAATGAGGTAGTGGACGTTGATGTTGCCCAGGAGCTTTACTGCCATCAAAGCATTGATTGCGCTTTGGTTATGGACATCAATAGCGAGGACGTTCTTTCGAGTGTTAATTCTGATATCCTTGATTTCTCCTGGGACAAGAGCCTCCAGAGAAACGGAAATCGCTTGTCTATTAAGGCGGTTGAGGTTGTCGGCGGGTGTGTCCGACACAAAAAGAATAGTGTGCGCAGATGGCCTTCGCTGTGGCATGACGGTAGACTTACTTGACGAAGACCGTCCGCTGATGTTTCTTCTCTTGGCCTTGCGATGTACCACTCTTTCGAAGCCTTCGTCATCTGAGGCGTCATCACTTGAGCAGGAGTACAGCGCAGTGTCCTCGCTGTCAGCTTGACTCGGTGGGCAATTTCTCTTCCTCGGGCCGGTACCTGCCGAAGCAGTCACGTCGCGGCGGCATTCTGCCGATTCCACTTCCATTGCCGTGGCAATGGGAACGGCGTCACCCAGTAAAACACGGGAAAAAGCCGAAAATACTGCAGCGCGAAGGAACAGTGGTTCCTACGAGAATCACTTCGTCTTCCTCACTCTCTCTGCCGGTTGGCTATGCTAAGAGGCGAACGTGCTTACTGTGATTTTGCACTGCGTCTGCAGCCTACGTCACAAAGCACATTAAAACAACTGCGAGGGCACAAATATCGTGTCCTAGTGTATCGGGATCGGCCCACCAAGTCACCCACTCGGTTTACACTTTGCATTGCACTACCTCCAAGATCGGCCGAGTTCATTCGGTCAGGTAGTCGCCAAGCAAAATGGAAGCGAGAGCCAAAGGGAGCTTCGCTAAAGGAACATATAAATAAATAAACGAAGATGAGTCTGGGCTTTTCTCAAGGCTCTGCCGCGGAGCCAATTTCGGACAATTTCAATATCGCGTGATTAAAGTGATATCAACAAGTAAATAACAAAACTTCTTTTCACATCGGCTAATGTCGATCACTGCACAATACAAATGTTTCAGGTTTGTTCGCCATCACTGAACGTGACACGCATCATAAGTGCGTAATTTAGTCGCACGCCTCACCGTGAGCGCTGTTGCATAAGTATTTCTTAGCGGCAACTTAATTGCGCTTCATCTGAGTACTAAACGTATATATGCGGTATAGCATGTGCGTCTTACATCCCCATCTTGAATACTAGAACAAGCAAGAGCTGAACGGCCTTGCCCATAGGTCAATGGGTAAGCAGGGGAGTCCCCTACATGGCTGGTGTTTAAACGATCAACTCCAAGAAATATTAGATGGCACCTATCAGCAGGCGTCATTTCGTTGGAGGCTGTGTAGCGCCAGTCTACATCTAAGTAGCGATTGACGCGATAATAAATACACGTACACTCATGAGCAATAGGCCACGGCGCAGAAATTTAAGCAGCGATTACTCCCTATGTGTGGCAGGTTCATACGTGGCTAGATATATATATTTACAGCTAAAGATTTATTCTCACTTAAAGAAAAAAAACGTTATGCGGGGTATGTACATTGAGCCAATACGGTCTTTTAGAAAGTAATTTGGTTGTTCTTCCCGTTAATTTTACTTGAGGAAGTAATCTTCAGTACTTCGCAGCAACAATCAGTACACTGGCCAATGTTTTTGTTTTTAATAGAGAGGAAGAAATTGCGAAGATTGAAAAGCAACCCATTGGCTGCCTCTCACAGGGAAAGCGGAAGATGAGAGAGAGAGAGAGAGAGAGAGAGAGAGAGACAATGACATTAGCAAGTCAGCTAGAGCAATTCACGTAGAACCATGCTATCATGGTAATAAGTGCCAATTTCGCGGTATGATGCTTTCATAGTGAACTGCGCACGAGGCTTACTTCTATTACTCATGCGCTGCATTTGCTTTTGCAGACGCTATAAACGCGAGTTACAAATCTGGCTTATCAGTGTTTTTCTTCTATTCACTGCACCGCAAATATACAGCACGTTACTGTTCCCTCATGACCCTACCCCGCATGCGTCGGCTTTAGCTTGACGTTCTATGCCGCTTCTCACGGAAGTCACGTATTGGTCTGCATGTTCTCTTCCGCTTCAGAGATTCTGTTCGAACTCGTGGTTTCTTTCACTCCGACAGCCCTACCCGCTGTGCTTCAACTCCAATACCATCGAGGAACCATAACTTTGGAAACTACCGTCAGAGATCAAGGCAACGCAGACGGCGCCGTTTCTTTGTCTTTTCTTTTCCTTTTTTTTCCACAACACGACGCGATAGAGGCCCCGTGTCCTCCATTTTCTTTTGCGCCTCCTCTTAAACGCCGCACCTTAAAAGACGCTGTAAGAGAAATAAGACTGAGAAAGAAAAAGAATGCAAGAAGTCGGGAAAGAGTCCAAGCCCCGGGGCTTAAAAGCCTCGAGGCCTGCCTTCGGCACCCCGACGTCACTTTACATAAATACTCGTCCCCCACAAATGCGATACAACAGCCCCACGTCAGTAAGAGACTTTTTTCCCGCGGCAGCAAAAAAAAAAGAAAGAAAAAATCCTGCGGCAGGCGCTGCGGCGCTTGCGAAGCCTCAAGAGTCAAAAGAAGCGACGAGACGAGCTAGCGTAGGAGAGGAAAGTGTGAGCGAGCGAAGAGGACACTGAAAGGAAGAGATAGAGCGAAAGGGGCGCTCGCTCTCCGTTTGTGCTTCCTGCGGCTAACGCTCAGGGCCCAAACTCGCCAAGTAATCGCATCGCGGCGGAGGAACACGAGGTGAGGATCCAAGCCCCAAGGCGGCGTCCTTCCAAGGCAGGCAGTAACACAGGCCCCGTCGCGCTCCTTCCTATCTGCGCGACCAGAAAGAGACGCCGCGTCCGATATGCGCGCCATACGTTCTGGGCACTTTTCATTCCTGCATCGCGGCGCCGCTTCCGCGAGTGATTTTATTTTTTGTATTTTTTTTCTGTCACTCGTTGCGGTTGCAGCGAGGACACTATATATTTGCGCCCGGGCCTCAAAAGAGAAAAGACGCGACACGGCGACGGTTGTGAAGGCTCGAATAGAAAGCTTCTTTTAGAAAGCGATTAGAGATAAAGGTAATATATTGACGCCGGGGGGGGGGGGGGGGGGGACCACTGGTCCTGTCTGTGCGTTTGTGGGCGATGCCGCGACGCGGTCTGCCACATAGCGAGATTCGCCCGAGGAGAGGACGGCCGAGGGAGTGTTTTTGAGGTTCGGCAGCGGGGGACGCGCGGCCACGGCTTTCCTTTGTGCCTGTGGCGGTGTGTGTGTGCGTATGTTCGCCAGTGCGTCTGGCGTAAGGTTCTCTTGCCACCCTCTCACCGTTCTATATACGTCTGGTTTCGTTCTCTTCTCTCTTTCGGTCGCGTTCCGTTGCAGCGATGATTCCGGTAAGGCTCGGAGAACTCGCCAGGCGAGGCACTATGAGCGGAGTCCTCCCTCGCCGGCATAAAAGGGAGACCGCTTGATTTACGAATGCCACCCATTCGGCGGCGGAGCGACGCTTGGCAAGGCAGCGTCGTCGTCTTGGTCGTCGTGGCACACTCACTGGGACAGAAACCAGAGATGCGAGTATTTATCGCCCCGGTGGCCGTATTCTGTACTCGTGCGCATTGCCCCATTTTGTGCGCTGCGCGAGCGGTCGCTTTCTCGCTGCGCCACAATGGTCCTTTTCTCCCACGGTACAGCCTCTCCTAATTCGCGGGTCTGCGACTGCGGCCTTCGTGCCACGACCAGAGCGCGCGCAGGCGCCCACTCGCGTCTTCCACGAGCAGCCCGACTTTCGAGCGCGATCTTTTTTATTTAATTTTTTTAATATTGTTCGGTGAATTTATAGGCGTCTGAATCACTATACGAAATCTGCGGGCCACCGTTTGCGCAATTCCTGTTATTCGTCTTTCCCGTCTGTCGTGCTCGGAACGCTGCTCAAACCCCAAGCGTGGAGGTAGAGGGCTAGAAATATATTATTTCCTCTAATATATGTGTGAGTGTGGAGTTCGTGAACCACACGCGAGCAAGAAACAAAGCCGAAAACCGCATCATGTGGTGCAGTCTGGCTTAACGTGGTTCTACGGCTGAAGCGATTGGGCATCAACGTCATACTTGGGTGCGGTCTATTCCTGATGACAAATTGAGCTCCTAGTTAAACGACTCGCCACATGCCTCTGCCTTTCTACAACGTTACCTACGTAAAGCACCTTATGCAGTAATGAAAATTTTGATTGTAATAGTTCTGGCGCCATCTGCAAGGTCGGAATGTGGGCTTGGCCTTCGTCGGACACTAACCACTATAAGATTGAACATGCAGTAATGACAGCCAAATAGTGAATATGTACAGAAAAGAAGAAATTATCTCACTGTTGCATCATGCTTATTTGTGTGCGTGCACGTATCTCAGAACGCATCGCAACCTCGTATGTCCTGATTCTCTGTGACTGTACTCACTTAAAAGTGTCAGGCGTGGTGGGGTTTACGTTAGACCAAACGTCATCCTGACATTACAGCGTGACAAATTTAGAAGCTATGATTGGTATTTACCCTTTGGTGCATGAAATTCACACTCATGAGCCCCGTTTGTAATCGGCCGGCGGACTGGCTATTGTACTACTACCTTTATCGGGTTTCTTTATTAGTCGGTGAATGGGATGACGAAGACGAAGTGACTGCGAGCCAGGACACTATTCTTCTAGCTCAGCTATTTTCGCCTAATTTCTGTGTATGTCCCGGGGGAGCCGCCATGGGTTGTGGCACGGATGCAACTTGACGTCCCCGCAGCTCTGCCGGGAATGGCGACTTCAGGGGTGGCTGCGTCTAGGGAGCGGACTGGCCTCCAGAGCGACACTGACCGCGACGATATCAATGTCTACTCGCTCAGCAGTGAGGACTTGTCCGATGACGACTTCCAGCTTGCGAGGAGCCGCAAGGCGAAACGAAGAAACACCAGGGCCTACCTGTCTTCAAGCATGTCGACTACGGCGCCAACTCCGAATACTTCAGTCAGTAAAATTCTATTTGTACAAAAACTCGCTACCGGCAACCTGAGGCGACTGAACAGACACTCTGTCTCGGTGCTTCTTGAAGCAGTGACGCCAAACCAAGTCGCGGACGTCAGAGTCAACACACGAAAAAATGTCTTGGCTATTGGCGTTGCACATGAGACTGCGCTGTGAACTTTGAGCAAACTTACGGAACTTGGCGGCATGAAGGTCCGCTCGTATATTCCGCTGGAGAGTGACACCACTACTGGTGTCATCTACGACGTGGACGGCTCCATCTCCAGCGCTGACTTGCCTATTCTAGTTAAGCCAGCCGTTGATGGCTTCGCCATAACTCACGTGTCTCGACTTCGCAAATCCTGCTGCGTGAAGGTAATTTTCAAGGGCGAATCTCTTCCTTCACGCGTCAAGGTGGGCCACGTTAGACACCCCGTGCGACCATTTATGCGAAGGCCACTCCAATGCCGCAATTGCATGAGGATGGGACACGTGAGCGCTGTGTGCGAGAACACGAGAGTTTGCTCGCCGTGTGAGCCCTACACTGCAGATTCCTGTGTAGCCACGGTTCTCAAATGCCCTAATTGCATTGGGTCCCATGATGCTACCTCAAAGGAGTATACCAAAATGAAGACAGAAGGGGGGGGGGAGGGGTCTTGAAGCAGATGGCAAGAGACCATTCGTCTTCTTGGGAAGCTGTTGCGGCCCTTGGAAAGCGACGATCCCGACGCCGTCGGACTTCAATGAACACAGATGCGTCCGTGAAGAGTGCGCCACATCTGACAGCTATACTCCTCCTCTGCCCCCTAGGCTTGGCGGAGTCGAATCTAAGGTGCCGCACGACACGAATAGTGAAGCTTGGCTGGCGCTAACAAAGCGACAGCTCCCGCCACAGCCGAAGCTACAGCCGGAGCCAAGACCGATGCCACAGGCGATGCCACAGGCGATGCCACAGCCGGTGCCACAGCCGGAGCCACAATTACATCAAAGGATACAGCGCACAGCGGTAGAGTCCACAGCGCCAATCTCCCCATAAATTGTCCGAAGACCAGCAAGTGGTTGTGATGCTTCAGTCCTTCAGATATACCCTTCGTGTACTTTTCAGCAAGTTGCATACTCCTTCAGCACGAAGCGCAGTGCAAGCACTAAATGCTCTTAATCCAGTGCTCTCGAGTAAGCCCCATAGCCCAGCCGCAGCCTCCTATTCGCGCCACGGCCGCTGGCCCTTCGGTCGACACAGACGGGATCAACGCAGATCACCAGCTATGGAACTCCACTTTGGTGTCACGGTGCTTCACTACAGACAAAGTCATCACTTCCTTCCTCTTTTCTTCTTCCTTTCCCTCATTTCCAGTGTAGGATAGCAAACCGGACGCTGGTCTGGTTGACCTCCCTGCCTTTCCTCTCTTTGCTACCTCTCTCCCTCTCGGTGCACGGGTGCCAGCCAGGGGCTACAATGAACTGTTGTCACGAATTCACACCATGATTACTTCACGTTAGCTGCAGCTTCGAAAACGCTGTCTGCCATTACTGAGAGATAATATTTAGACAAGATAGACAAGAGATAGACATGGTAATATTTTAAGCATTTTACTCGCTTCATTAGTTAGCCAACGTTGTTTTCCTTTCAGTAACGTTATTTGTTTTATCGTGTTTTGCTGGACAAAATAAATGTTTATTTACTCGCTCACTCACTCACTCACTCACTCACTCACTCACTCACTCACTCACTCACTCACTCACTCACTCACTCACTCACTCACTCACTCACTCACTCACTCACTCACTCACTCACTCACTCACTCAATCACTCACTCACTCACTCACTCACTCACTCACTCACTCACTCACTCACTCACTCACTCACTCACTCACTCACTCACTCACTCACTCACTCACTCACTCACTCACTCACTCACTCACTCACTCACTCACTCACTCACTCACTCACTAAGTTTTGATGCAGGTTGAGTGTACCGTATATAAAGCAGCTGAGATGGTTTCTTTCTTCGGCCGTTACGATGGCCTGCCGTTCGCCTTCTCGAAATTGTGCCCGTAATTTATTTCTCTTTTATTAGCTGGCAGTGTTCGCCTATTTAGGTTGCCGCAGCGAACACGTCTGAAGCTTTTTCCTAAACCACCGAGTAGTCGTCGTTAAAACTTCAGTCCACGGGAACTGCGCTGAAATAATTGCCGTCGACGCAACGGGCCCGGACACCGGATCGAGGCCCGTCGCATCCGGCTCGCGCGCCCGGCCGTCTCTGCACGAGACGACGACCCGTCGTTCTCCTGGGATCCATCGAAAGCCCCTCGGCCGCTCGCCGGACTGATCCGCTGCACCGCGGGAGCATTACTCAATATCCCGCGCGGGCCCTCAAATAACAGGAAATCCCAGGCTGGAGATCGCGCCCAGATACACAAAAGACCGAAGCTTCGAGCCAGCTTGCCTGCGCGTGCGCGTACCCTGTACTACAGCCAAGCAAAGACCGAAAGCCAAGGGAGATGGAGCCAAAGCCCAGCCTCGTAATAGAAAAACGAGAGCCGTAGGGAACAGACGCACCAATCATATAACAGCTGGCATTAAGAAACCATTGTAGACCCGGACCGACGTATACGTACACGGACGGACGGCAGGAATTCCTTTACAGCCTCCCACGCCAAGGAAGCTAGTAAAACCAAAGCGCGCTCTCTCTCTCCTCGCTGTCTCAATACGTGGCTAAGCCGCCGCCGTGCTGCGTTGAGCAAGCGGTGACGAGGCCGAACGCCTGAGCGTTCTCCCCAAACACACGCGAACGACACAGCCTCGGCCGTGTGTGTAGGTATATGCACTGCGCAGAGCTGGGCCCGCTCGGCGGGCCGACTCGCAAACAATGGGCAAATCGAAAATGGGCGCTTTAACACCGCCGTGTCCCGGTCTACAATCTTTCGATGAGATCGTAAAAAGTGCCGCCGCTGTAACAAAGGAGTGCGCAGCCAGTCCTTCGGAATGGCCAATAAAAGGGCCCCGCCGAGGAAGAAGGCATGCGCGCACACGTATACGTCGCCGTGTTTCGTGCGCCTTAGGGGAACGGCCGTGTACAAGTCCCCCACGGCCAACTTCCTTTCTCTCTCTGTCTCGGTCGTCGCCGATGTTTGATTTATCCCCGGCTAATACTCGCCGGAGTACGGCATAGCTGCGAGCGAGGGCGTATAGCCCAGATGGCCGGACCATGGCCGCCGCTGTGCTGTACTGTACAGAGCTTGAAACTTGAGATCGACCGGCACACTTACAGACGCAGCTCGGACGAAGATCATTACAGGCTGGGTTACGGGATATCTGTTGAGCTACAATCCGGTCTGATATCTGCGCTTGCATTCGGTGCCTAGCGTTCCTGTAATTTAAAAGACGGAAAATAAAGGGCAAGGCCGATGCTACGTGTTTCACTGCGACTTGATTGGCGTTCGCAATAATGTCATTTGGAATATACTTTATTTTTATTTTTGCAGTAAGGTGTGGTTGCCGTAATGAAGGGAAAATTTTGTTTCACTAAATTTGTATGCGCACAAATTTGCAAGAAATTCAAATTTCAGCCCTGTCGCTGGAATCCGTCACATGCGTATGACCTAGAGCATGCATGATTTCGGGAGATCACATGGCGAAAAAATGCAAATGAGGTGCTTACATGGTAGTGAACTAAGCTAGTGGCTCACATTATTCGAGCACTCATCAGACAACTTCTGCCCTGCGGTCTGCTTAATCCTATAGGTACGTTAACTTCAAATACAAAAGAAAAACAAAGACGGTGAAAAGGTCATCCACGAAGACTGATTAGAATCACGGGGTATTGAAATTGCTTGTGCGGGCAAAAATTGTCTTTATCAGCCAGGGACAGGAACGCCTGTATATTTGGCGGGTTGCACGATATTCAAACATGAGTTATCTAGAAATAACTTTCGATATTCCAAATTTCTAGGAATCGCAAGATCCAAACAAAGACCCAAAGGTCTTAAGCTTCTCCATAGATCTGCATATACCACTAGATATATGCATATATTTATCAATATCTGGGGACTCGGCAGCACATCGGTGACAGCGCATTCCCACCTCTCTCATTTCCTCACCTGATCATCTGTGCAACCCCTATTGGGCAAGGTTGCAAATCGGACTCAGTCTCGGCTAACCTCGCTGCCTACATAATTACCCTCGCTGATCACTCGTTCTCCAATTCGCAATACACTATATATGCCTAATCTTGACAAAACTCCGGAGCGACCAAGGAGGCTATACAACCGAAAAGTTGAAAGAAGGAAGGAAACTCGGCCCCAATTAGAATCGTCCCACCAACGTCCCTGACAGCCAGCGCGGCCGTAAACCGCGGCCAAAGAACACAGCAGCGGCAAATAGATCGTCGAGTCCAACAGCTCGGCAGAACGAGCTCGCTGAGTTGCTCGTAAAATTGGCAACGCAAGCACTTGATGGCACCGAATGTACGCTTGCAGCGCGCAAGCCACGCAGGCAACAAATAAGCGCGATGGCAGTTATACGCCAGTGCGAAAAAAGCAATAAAAAAAGCACAAGTATGGAGGAGAAAACGAACGCGCAAAGAAAAGAAACAAGGAGAGTGCAAAGAAAATGCTCAGCGGTAGAAACAATGACTATCGGCGTCAAAGGAACCGTGTTCCAGCAGCGATAGGGACGGGGCCGTACAAGCGGTAGCACCTGGCTGGACTCTTGCGCGACAGATACGGCACCGTAAAGCTCGAAGCCGTAAAGAGGCGCCAGAGAGAGCGCGTTATATGCGGGCAAAGTGAACCAGCGCGGAAGAGACGCGTCCGTTTGTGGGTGTAAACGAAATTGACGGTGGCGCCTGCTTCATTTTAATCTGTTGTCTGCTGCGCTGCACTCCACATGGCCGTAGTAACTATAGTATAGTAACTCCACAGTGGTAGCAACTTCAAGTTATTTTTTCTTTTTCTTCGTGTTCATCGTTTCAGACTGCTCGCTTGTCTCTTACGAACAGCGCGCGCGAGGTTCTTTAATACGAACAGCATGGAAGACACCGAGTATTGGTTATATGGCGCAATTCTGGAATAGTTTCGATGTTAGCGACACATGGACGCAAGCTGTTGCACTGTATTTGCGAAATCATTTAAGAAAACTCTTTCAGTGTACACTAAATTTAGGCGCTCCTGTCTACGCCTTTAACAGTTAAGCTTTGTGAGAGCATGACAGTTTGCGAACTGTTCGCATGAAGACGCCCTTAAATGCTTCTCGTTCGTCGCACTAGTTTCATTCTTCGCTCAGTATTTCTTATGTTAATTATTGTCATGCATAGAGTTTCTCACTATAACACCTAGAGGGAAATCTGGCGCCACCGTCTATGGGAGTTTCTTAAGGGGGCACCGTGCCGTCATGGGAATGACGGTATATATATGTGCCTGCGAGGCTTGTGTTGGCTGGTGTTGTAAGAGGCTTCGTCTGAAACGTGGATATGGCTACACAAACACCGGGTTCTCAAAGTAAAATCTCCATAAAATGTTTCCATTCACTCATATCACATCCTTACTCACCTATAATGCATGACCAAGCGAAGAAAAGCAAGGACAGACGACAAACTGTTTCAAAGCGAGCGCGAACCTCGTCGTCTGTCCTCCAACTTTAGCGGCCCGCTGATACATTTTACGTAACATATAATCATATATGCAATAACAAGTTCTCATAGTTAAACAAAACATGTTTTTGCGTAATAATAAAGCCAAAACAGCTTTTCACGTGCTGTTTTAGAAGAAAATGAATCATTGTGACAGACGGAACGGTGCTTGCCAAGCGCTTCTTCAAGGTGTCCTGTCTCTCCGAGAACAATGCCAATCCGAAGTCACAATATACCGGCATTCCCATGCATACCACAGCGCAGTAGTGCCAGATTTCTCTCTAGGTAATCTAGTGAGAAACACTAAGTTGTCATGCGTCGGAGAAGACGACTAGAGAGCCTTTAGTATATACAAGAGGCGTCAATACCTCCATACATATACGCAATTAAAGAAGGCGTTCCACCAAACCAAAGCAAGCTAATGATCGCTGCAACAGAACAACCTAGCTTATGGGCACTTCCCTCTTTTATCCTTGTTCTTTTTAATAAGGACAGCCAGCACTGCCACGTTATATACATGAAAATTGTCGGTTTATTTTTTTCGTTGGCGTAGCCGTTCTTGACGCTAGGCAACGCAGCCAGAACTGCCTGCGGAAAAGGCCAGATATATATCGCGAACGGCGCTCAGAATAAGAACGTCTGACGGGAAACAAAAGAGGCGTGGAAAAGCACGAGCAGTTTTCTCAAGCACCTAAATAGTCAGCCCACGACAAGCGACAAGCGTATATAAGTAATTTCACCGAGAGCGAGCGAAGCGACACCCGCAACTTCGCAACGAAGGCGGAATAACTTAAACGAAAACGCGAAGAACGCAAACTCCTACTGCAGAGTGAAGCAAACGCAAGCACACGACAAGCCTAATCGTTGCGCCCGGCAGCCTCGCTCGAGTCAGTAGCAGTCGCCGCCGTGTGCAACGACAACGGCGCTCCATGTGCGTCAGCGAGACGGGCGGCGGAGTGGCCGTGATTGGCAACGGCCCGAGTTTCCAATTAAACCTGCGCGCGCTGCACACGGGCTTCGTTCGCCCTGACAGCGACGTGGCGCGATGTGTATCAGATTTCCGTGCGCTCTGAGGGGCGTGAACGCCTCGCAACAGAAGCACCGTGATGGCGCGCTCAGGAGGCCCAGCAGGCAGGTGGCGTCAATCAAGAGAGGCGCAGCGCGGCCCGCAAATAAAATTCGCCGCTCACACTGAAGGACCCGATTTAAGGCGAGTGATCCAGCGGTCAGTGCTCGGATGAACGACGACGAGCGGTGCTCGGAATCCCAGTTTATGTATAGAGAGAAAACAAGAAATAGAGGAAGCGACGTACGTTATGAAGTCTTTTACTGACGTTTCGGCATAGGGACCGGTCTCTCTCTCTCTCTCTCTCTCTGAGAGAGAGAGACGCACGTATACACGCAGGCAAGCAAGCAAACAAGCAACGCGTGTAAGCAGGACAATGGCAACAAAGTGTGTGTGTGTGTGTGTGTGTGTGTGTGTGTGTGTGTGTGTGTGTGTGTGTGTGTGTGTGTGTGTGTGTGTGTGTTTGTGAGAGAGAGAGAGGGCGGTGGTCCCCCAATAGGTTCGGAGTGATGAGGTAAGAACTCGATGAAAAGTGCACCCGGTCACACACCGCAAAGCAGCACTAGCAAACTGTAAAGCGTCCTTTAAATTGCCCCCTGTCCGCGAACTGTTGCCCACTCCCCACAGATGGCGTTGAGCGTCGCAGAGCATCATCGCGGCAACAGCGCGGAGTGCAGCAGTCGCCAGACACAAACCAGGAAAAAAGATCGGCAACAAATACCGCGAGAAGAGCGCCGCTGAAAAAGACAAGAATTGGCGAAACGAAGCAGCACTGACCGCAAGTGCAAGAAGCAAAAGGTGAGCGGGTATAAGAGCAGAAGGGGAAGACAAGAGAGGAGACGTGAGAGAAGAGAGAGAATAGTGGGGGCTGGCGGCACCTCGCGGTCGTTTGAAGAACCAGAGAGACAGCGAGGTGAGGGAGGGCCCGTGAGCCCCGAAATTGACTCCGTTTCGTTTGAAGCAGCCTATCCCTTTTTTTTTTCCTTTTCCCAAATCACGACCTTTTTGTTTCATTCCTTTTAGTTTTGCTTTCTCTCTTAGTCTTGACATATACCCGCCTCCGTACTCCGTACCCGTTTCTTCGTAGTCAGTATGACGAGCGCGAAGCGAGCGGTTTGACCCGATCGCCTGCGTCCTCCTCTCCGATTGCGCCGAAACGGTCGTGCGGTGGCAGCAAGACACTGGCAAGACCGCTTCTCCTCATGACACAGCGAGAGCGGTGGCGGTGGTCTGTACTGGCGGCAGGAGAAGCTGTCTTTACGCGGAAAAAAAAGAAAAAAAAAAGAAGGGCGGGCAACGCGGTTTTGAAATGCGCCGCTGCCAAGGCTGGCGAAACAGAGAGATGACACGCTTCTAAATTGGGATTTCTGATGCTCCGACGGTACCGCAGGAGGCAGCGGCGGTGATTCGCCGCGCAGTGAAAATGCGTTGGCGAGACTCGTACCGTTTCTTCTCTCTCCCACTGCCTCAGTTTTCTTGGTTTCTTCTCTTCTGTAACTCTGTTTAACACGTACGAATGCTAGTCCCGAGCAGGCGAGAGAGAGAGAGCGAGTGAGACCAAGCCTTCTCATTACGTGTTCTGGAAGCATCAGCTGTCAGCAGAGCCATCACGCGCGCTCGTCTCGGAGTTCTCGGGCGTGGAGCGACCGCTGAGCTCGACACTTCTACGCCGACAATCTCGCAGATGAGTCCCGCGGTGGAGCGTTGAAGCGACGTGGGCGCGGTCGAGGCATCAATCGCCGCCGCCAAGTCTAATTTGCCCGGCCGTAAGGGAAACCGCGGGTCGCTACCACGCGTGCGCCTGACGTTTGAGTGCGCTGTCTGAAGAGAAAAGAAGAGAAAAGTAGAATCAGCTCGACGTCCTGTCGCGACGGCAGCGGTTTGCGGATGCCCACGCCTCAAGTCATCGCGTCTTCGGCGCGTTCCCGTATGGGACGGGACCCAAGAACTGAACCGTTTACTCACGCTGTATATTCCTTGAGCGGCTCTTAGCATTACCTAATGGAAAGGATCTGTAACCAGTCTCAAAAAGAAAACAACAAGGTGCGTGGGTGCGTAACCCGTCAAACCATATAAGGCTTCGAGGTACCTCATGCATCTCTGGTTTGACAATGATGCTTCACCGGAGTATTTCCAACGCCTAAGGCTGCATTCTGGGGATGGCGGTGACTCACGGGTGCGCATGGGCATTTAAGCTAGCCTGCGGTGCCACGAAAGCTATTGTGGTCCCTACATGAAAAAAAAAACTAATTATAATAAACAAAACATAAATTATGATTATGGCGCAAACTGCAGAGAGTGACAGTAATGTTTTAGATCGGTTCTTGTTCTTGTGCCTCCGTTCTTGGTTGGAACGTGAAGTTTCTCAGACGATGATCGACCGCGATGATAAAACGCAAACAGGAAGTGAGGTAGACCACGTGGAGAACGAATGTTTATGTATCTAAATGTTTCCATGCAGATGCATGACAGGCAAAGCAAATGAATTCCAACTTCAACAATAGAGCAAGCAGTGTCGCACTCTTCAACTGTCTCAGTGACTGTTGGAGCCCAGACTACTGTATAGTGCCTCGCTAATCGATCAGCTAATACGATTAGAGCAAAAACTCCTTTTAAGGTATATCGTACGGAGCTTCACTGATCTATCAGCAATCCTGAGTTCAGCCCATGCAGACTTAGGGACAGTATACTATAATTTATTATTTCTAAAATACTTTACCTTACTCAATGCCCCTAGATGGGGCATTGAGTAAGGGGGGCATAGAACCAAGTGGACACATAAAAAGTGGCAAACTCGTGACAATATCAAGGTAAAAAAAAAAATACCAGCCAGATGCACAGCTAAAAAATTACAGAAACATTAACGACATGCAGCTGTACATTAGAACAACTTAAACAACTCAATAAGCTTGTAAACACATGTACTACAGTGCAAGGAAAAAGTAGGAAAAGAAAACCGAATAGTCCCGATACTATCTCACAGATGCAATGGGCAATGATGAGTCATAGTCATAAGTTTGGTAAGCCACAACCCACTGGGATGGGCTTACTCTTAAAGGTATTAGAAAACAAAACTATTTTCTTTGATTTTAACAACTTTTTTTCCCTTTCCCACCTCCACGTAGTCAGTCACAGCCAAGTGTACAAAACAAGCATGCATCCTTACAGTGGCCTTTTGCAGGATTGTTATTTGACTGACAAAGTGTTAACCAATAAACAGCGCTAGTCATTAATCAGCGGAATCTCAAAGTGCAGTAGCGGCCTTTCTGAAATTAAAGAAAATGATAAAAGAAAAGCTGCCCTGCAATACTGCGGAATCAATAACTCAAACTAATCTAAACAGCATGACTCGCGTAATAAAAGCAAATCCATAGCTCTGAGCAGCCAGCTGCAGACTCATGATTTGCGCGCTTTCAATTTCTCGCGCGTTCGCGAACTTTAATTAGAGTTTTAGTCTTAGTACGTAAAAATAAACGTTATCTGTCCGTTCCTGCCATACACTTAAGTTGGATGATATTTCGCCAATGAGCACCCGGGCGTGGAGAATAGGAACATTTGCCGAGTCGTGGGGAGACCGCGCCGCGCGCTCGAAGACCGGCGGGTACTTACTTATACGTGGTGGAACGAGATGGTTGCTGTTGGCCCCCAATGTAACAACCCGCGAAACGGCACAGCCGGCAACGCAGCACGTAGATAAAATGGGACATTAAGCGTCCCTCCTGGCCCCGAATGCTGGCGCCGTTAATTAGTGCTGTCCCATCCGGTTGCGGCGAAAGGACTCATCGGTCGGCGACTTCTCTTTTTCTATACTTTAGCGCATTTTGCCAGTCATTTATCTCTTTCTTTCTTTCTTTCTTTCTTTCTTTCTTTCTTTCTTTCTTTCTTTCTTTCTTTCTTTCTTTCTTTCTTTCTTTCTTATTTTTTTTCCAGCTGAACGTATCTCGACGTACCAGTATACGTACGCCCGAGTGTAACCACCTAAGTCTCTCCGTAACGTTTTTCTACGTGGCAATAGCGCTATGGGGGGCACGATACAGACGGAGTGAGGATGGCGCGTCGGATGTTAAATGCACGTTGTCGCATTTGTTCGCGCGTTTGCCTTTTCGGATGTGCAGTATATACACACGACTCGTCTTTGAGCGTGAATAAACGTGACATTACGCACGTTTTTCTGCAGGAATGGAAGGCGTTCAGCGCTGTCTGGACATACGTCATGCGCGATAGTTCGACGCATCGTTTCTGGGTGACGCGACAGCTATAACTTCACTTCTTTCTACATTATGAAACCTAAGGGCGCCCACAAGTGCTTTTACAATTCACTTCTCTCTCATCAGTATGTATGATACTGCTTACTATGCCTATGACTCTCACTTTCTCGTCGCAAAAAAATAAATGATAAAATAAAGACGAGGAAAAAGAGCAACAAAGAGAAACAAGGTGGATAGAAACGGCGACCAAGTGATAACACTCGTATATCCAATAATAACTGGCCATTTAGACGTATACACTGCACTGAAAGCCTGTGTGGGACAACGAAAGCAGCGGCATGTTGATGGTTTAGTTGGCTTTGAGTCGCGGTCAATGTCTATAGCAGTGCGCGTGTATGTCGTCGTCTTGCTTGGTCCCCGGTCTGTTCGTGCTGCTAAACGTTCATCATGACAAATAAGAGGTTGCTTACTCTGTTAAGGCTTGTTGGTTCTGATTCATAGCGAACAAATAACAGCCCGAAATGACGAGCACGAGAAAGCGACACATACGTGCACTGACTTACAACTATACTTTCATTTCCGGAAGTGTAAGAAATATATGGCATACACATGACACATGAAAATAAAGAAACAGATACGACAATCACCTGCCCGTGTTGGCCACATGATCACAACCGCCTATTCCTCTAACCATGCGCATCCAGAAACACTTTCTGTTTTTTTTTTTTTTCAGTCAGCGTCAGAGACGCAGTCCATGCTTACACAGGCGTGTAATTTGCCCAGTAGCATTCTGGGACAGTGCCACTTGCTGGCCCGGAATTCTCGCTCAATACACGGGAGCGTTGCTTGGCTCCACTACTGGAGACGCTTTTTCCAGGAGTTTCCCGCATGAAGAAGTTGCACCGTCAGATTCTGACTTACGTACACAAAGAGACACATGGCATCGGCCTGCGCTCGAAGATAGAGAAATTAGGGCTACCCGAAAACCCTTAATGTCTTTGAGCGACCGGCCCTCAAGCTCTACATTGAAGTCGGCGAAGGCGCCCATGAAAACGTGAGTTCGAGTACGAACGCGTGAGTTCGAGGTCGTAAAAATGTTCAAAGGCCGCCGTGCCAGGAGTTGCCGCAACGGCATAGCGATCCATCGAACCGGATGTTAAAGCAGCAGCCACATGCCCCACGCGGTCTCCATGCGATTTCATTTCGCTCTCTCCCTTCTATCGTCTTTGACCTGTAGTATAGTTCTTCACGCGACCTCTTTACGACGTTTTATTATTTCTCTCATTTGTTTGGCCGCGGAACTCGCCTTTTACCGCTCCGCGTAAGTCGTCTCATATACCGTCACACGTCGTTACTTGGGACGCAGTCGGCACGGAATCGTTTTGCACGAAACGTATATCCCAAGCACTAAAGAAGTGTAGTCATCGCCTCAAGCGTCCGTCGAAGCGGCACGTAAACCTGCCTGTAAGCTTCTTCCGCAGCCAACTTTAACGAAGTTATGACCGATTCCTGGGCAAGTCAGGCGCCGCTTCGAGAGGCCGTATGTACTTCGCCTAGCTTTACACTGCGCTGAGTAACGATAAAATTTCCCTCGGTACGCATAGGCAGAGAGACCGTATAAGACATTCGTGAGGGACCTTTGGGACACCGACACGGGCAGCGAGTTACCGAGAAAAAGAGCCTGAGACAACATTTAAAATTGTTTTACAACCTTCCTACGGAAGAAACCGCGTCCCACATATTCCTCTTTATCTCTTCGACGAAACGCGAACCACAAATGTGCGTTTTAGAGTTATTAATAACGAGGTCATTGTACTCTAAGCTCGAAGTATATAGCGTGTCTGCAAAGTTCAGACTGAAACTCGTGATGCGTGGAAGAGGCATGCACGGGAACACGCGCTTGGAAATTAAGTCCTTGGTTAGTGAAGACTCGTGAACCGTAGTTGTGTGCTGCTCTTATGTTCTTTCTGTTGTCACCTTTGCTACCGCATTGGTGATCTTTTTTTTCATGCGTTAGAGCAGGTATTTATTTTCTTTAAGAATAAGTCGTATCTGTAATGATGAAGAAGGTGCACTCAACAATAAATCACTGCCGCAATACTACCTTCTTGTGACTTACAAAGCGTCGAGCGAGCCTTTGGAGAGCCTGAATACAAGTACACCGCGATCTCGGGACAAAAAAGCCTTGGACAGACAACGCAGGTGGTATAGCAATAACTCCGGTATTGGTAGCGTCAAGGTACATACGCGAGTGAAGCAGATTGTATAAGCGCAAACAAAAGAGAGAGAGAGAGAGAGAGAGATAGAGGCTAAGGGAAGAAAAGAGGGAAAAAAAACAAAAACGAAAGAAAGAAAAGCGAACTGTGGCGTTATACGACAGCTTTGTCACGGCAGCGTACTCCAACACACGACGTGGGCCACTAATATTTCCTACCTCGAAGAAAAAAATATATTAAGATAAAAAAAAGAAAGGCCCGCTTGATAACTGAAACCGTTTAATTGAGCCCGCACCTCGAGCAGAGAACCCAAGTCGAGAACAGAGCCGGCCGGGCAGCACTTCATTACAGGCGTCACGCGGCCATTCACATCCGCGCCACAATGGCCGAGAACCATTCACTGCTCGCTCTCCATGAAGTCCCATTTAATCCGGAGGTTGGATTAGGGATTAGTTAAGTCCGTTCCGCGAGCTTCATTCCCTCTGTATTGGAGGGGGGGGGACAACATCTCTTGTGAAAGTTACGCGGCAGGGAACGATGGTGGCGACGCCATCTTTGGCGTCCAGCCGAGCGTGTCACGCGCAGCGGCAACTGTTGCGACTGGCCTCATTCTGCGCCGAGAGAGAAACGTCGGCGGATACAGGGGGGTGTTCCACCTTTGTTCATCGCCCGGGCATTGTTGATTGGAGAGATCGCCAACCTGCCCCGTCCTACGCAGTGCCACGCAACGCTTCGAGCGGAACTGTAGCTCATGCTCGGCTGTTCTTCTCCCTCAAAAAGAAACCACGAGACGCGACATCGGAACGGTTTCGCATAGGAGGGAAGTTTTTGTGGGAGGAGTGGGGAGTTGGGGCAGGAATAGTGCAACCGCAAAAAAATATGAAGGAAAGGGGGCACCCCCTCAGTTTCCCTCGCGGTTTCAGGGCATACGCGAAGAACCCACGCAGAGGCAGATCACAAGCGATTTCACGCCATCTTGAGCGTCAATGCGTGGCAGCCATTGGACCACCGCGGGAGCTCCGCGGAGACGACCGCGATGCGCGCATGCGCGAGTCAAGGTTGCCAGTCGAGCTTGTCGGCTTTGTGCCGCACGCGGCTTTACTTCGTGAAACCAAGAACACGTTTGACAAAACGCACAATGCGGGTGCCGACCGTCGGATGCGAGCGAGGTCTGAGTGGTGACAAAGTTTTGTGGCGCAGAAAAAGGAAAACCGCGATAGATGCAGTGCTGTTGAACGCACGCGAGAGGCTGCCCCGGACGTGGCTCTTGAAAAACGGATCGAGATAAAAGAAAAGAAACCAGGGGACTCGGCCGAACAACTGCGCTCCATTGGAGCTCACACAAAGGTATACCTGAGAAGTGAACATGGCAGCGCTGCGGTTTCAGTCCAATTGAAGCGGAATCGTTACATGCGGCGATGTAACTAACATACGTGTGCGTATCACCCGCACCCCCCTTCTGCAGTGTGCTGCGGGCGACCGTCTGTTGTCTGGGAAATTTCTTTAACGTTTATTCACGAATTTTGTTTCCACTCGTCTTTTAAAGGAGGCCGTGTATTGCGCTTTGTGTTGGTGCCGTAAACTCGTCATCTACGTATCTGCTTCTTGCTTTGATGTGAATGCTTGGTGAAGGCACACCCATGCTACCGCTCGCTTGTATACAAAGGCTGCCCGCAACAGAAATATTCAAATGGAGCCACAGAACAAGCTGTAGCCATTCGCATATTGTGTTGGCCACGCACCAGAGATACTCTAGTTGGCCTCTAGTGAACTATATATATATATATATATATATATATATATATATATATATATATATATGTGTGTGTGTGTGTGTGTGTGTGTGTGTGTGTGTGTGTGTGTGTGTGTGCGTGTGTGCGTGTGTGTGCGCGTGTGTGTGTGTGTGTGTGTGTGTGTGTGTGTGTGTGTGTGTGTGTGTGTGTGTGTGTGTGTGTGTGTGTGTGTGTTCGTTCATCTCGTATTCCACATAAATTTACTGTCTTAAAGAGTATCGCAGTCTACATGTTTACATTGCATCTTATACTGCGTTAAGTTCAATTGAGAATCAATGTGCGCGTGTGATTATTCTTATCCTATGTGAACTTTTACAGACGACGACAATTTATACGAGCGTTCAGTCATAAACAAATGTATTCTTTACAAATCCGGAAGAATAAAAGTGAGTCTAGCTCGGTCATTTCTGGCATGAGAGCACTCTGATTCGAAGGAGCTGCTAATTACGCGTTCTGCTTAGAAACACTAGAACGATGCATAACGAACACCCTCTTGCAATTTGAGATTGTATTACGTTAAATCAGATTATATGTCACTAAATATACGTTGTGTATACCACTGACGATTTGCATCTCCTTTAATAACTCCGCTCTAATTCACTACAGCGTTCTCTCACTCTATCTCTCGATGTATGTATGTATGTATGTATGTATGTATGTATGTATGTATGTATGTATGTATGTATGTATGTATGTATGTATGTATGTATGTATGTATGTATGTATGTATGTATGTATGTATGTATGTATGTATGTATGTATGTATGTATGCATGTATGTATGTATGTATGTATGTATGTATGTATGTATGTATGTATGTATGTATGTATGTATGTATGTATGTATGTATGTATGTATGTATGTATGTATGTATGTATGTATGTATGGTGAACAAGACGGGGGGAGACATAGGAAACCGATTTTCCTAAGTCACATATAATTGTGAGTTTATATATGCAGGGTGTCCCACGCCACTTCTGCCAAAATTCAAGAAGAGAAGAGAAAGCAAAATATATGCAAGTGTCACGTAGCTGGACAGAACCAAGGTTAAGCTATGTGGCGCCGCATGGAGCATGTCAGGCTTTCTTTTTCTTTGTGGTGCGCATTTTGCACAATTACTTACTATTCACTATTAACTTCTCAAGTATTATAACCACATCAATATCGTCAATCAGAAAACTGTAGGCCACCATAAGAAGTTTCCGACCCATCTTTCTGTGTGTGGCTCTGTACAAGGCTACATAAAAGTGTTCTTTTTTTTTTTCCATGCCTGAAAGAAGCCCGCAAAAGCACTCGACAAGGCGCGCGCAACTACTCGCCACTAAAACTGGATCAAGTGCCCTCAACACAGAAATCTATGATCATAGAAACCGACTCAGTAGGGCACTTTCATGAGGCCCGAAACATGGCGCATTCGAGGACGCACCTGGTCAATGTGCGGCAGTCTCTCTCGGTCACGGATGACCCCACCTTTCGAGTCCCACACAAATGGCCACCAGTGCGTCCGCATTGCCTTCGGGATGCAACGCAGCAGCTCGGTGCCGGGGAGAAAACGCTTGACATCGAATGCCGAGCGGGCAATGGCGCCCCCCCCCCTTCCTCCTCTCCCCCCCCCCCCCCCCGGCACCCGTCGCCGCCGTCGCCACTGCGCCGTTCCCTCCTGGCGTGCGGTAGAAAACTCGTGTGCTCTCTCATGCGTTTTATTCGATTTCAGAAATCCCATTCCCGTCGATTATTCTTTTTTCGGTCTTCTTCTTTCTGTGAGTTTATCCCCGCTGACGTTTTCTCTCTCTATTTTCCTTTTTTTTTTTCACTTGTACGTTCGGTTCACACTCCCTGACTGTCGATATCGCTACTTCGACTTTCTCTCCTTTTCGACGTCGCATTGCGTTTTGCGAGGGAAAAGAAACGTAAAAGCTCGGTAACACGAGTAAACGAAAAGAACCGAACGTTCGGATGACTTGCTCTCAACGTCCTCCTTTTCTTGAAATGTTCGGCGCACCAGCGGATAAACGAAATGTCTATCGTATCGATAAAAGGAAGGTCACCATCGTGCACACGTTTCTAAATTTTTAGCCTACTTTCCTTCTTTTTTCTTCTTTGCTTACTTAACCCCCCCAGAAATCGTCGTACGGTGCGTCCGAAAAAGGAATCACCTCCAGAAAAAGACGCAGAGATCAAGAAAGGCACGCCGAGTTTGTTACATGCCACAAAGAGGCGGCGTGCGGGGCGGGCGACAAATCGTGTTTGGCGCTTCCACATGATCGCCTCGAAATCCGCAGTGGGTGCCATTCTCCGGTTCGAGATTTCTTTGTTCATTCTTTTTTAACGTACTTTAGCTTTCTTTCTTTCTCTCTTTTTTTACCGCGTTATTACCAGAAAACACTTCGAAGTATAGTGTTGCTACTCGCAAGCCATCGCAACACATGTTCCTGAGAACCGGATTTCGCAGCGACATGAAACGCACCGCAATATAACTGAAAAAATAAAAAACACAATAAAGAAAGGAAACGTGAGCACGGGACTCAGGAAAGCTTAGCATTCGTGCGTATCAGGGGCCCCCACATTCAACACAATGTTGTGTGATGATTTTTTTTTTTACATGTATAGCCATATGCGAGAGCCCGCTTCGCACTGGTGACGAAATATACACCGACGAATGCAGCTTAGCAATTCGGAAAAAGCGCCGACATTCGTCGACCGTTTACAGCGGCGATCGGAAAGGCATACAGACTATCTGGTGCCACGTTTACGGCCCGCTGATCACTCCTGATGGCGCGATGAATGGGCCTGAGATTTTTCTCAAGTAGCACCACTGACTCGTTTGGGTACAGGGTGTACAGATGGGCTTCTTGGATCAGCTGTCGCATGTCGGATCTGTAGGCGCGCTCAGAGCAGCTGGCCGCCGTGATAAGGCGATTCGCTCTCTTCATCGCTGCTTCGTCACTTTCTCACCATCCTGGATGAGTGTGTAACTTATATGTCATTACCGTACTTATCGAGTACCGTTAACCACCGCCGTACCCCTTAATGGTAAGATTACGGTAATGGTAATGATAAGCTAAACCGACTAGAAAATTTATTTTTAGATTTTAGCATAAAATATTGGTACCCAGCCTGAGAAGTCAAGTGCGAATTCGAGCGGGGACGGCTCTACATTGTTATCACGTAACAGTATGGTTGTTGCACTACATGGCAGTTGGCAGTGAATAATGTCATATCCCACTATATTCTCCGAACGGCAATGAGAACGTAAATGGTAGATAGAAAGAAAAGAAGCAAGAAAGACCTGCCATTGTTGCTTAGTGGCTATGGTGTTAAACTGCAAAGCACGAGGTCACGGGATTGAATACCGGCCACGGCAGCCGCATTTCGATGGGGGCGAAATGCTAAAAAAACCGTGTACTTCGATTTAGGTGCACGTTAAAGAAACCCAGGTGGTCCAAATTTCCGGAGTGCCTCACGGCGTGCCTCACAATCAGATCTTAATTTTGGCACGTAAATCCTCGTAATTTTTACAGACAGACAGACAGACAGACAGACAGACAGACAGACAGACAGACAGACAGACAGACAGACAGACAGACAGACAGACAGACAGACAGACAGACAGACAGACAGACAGACAGACAGACAGACAGACAGACAGACAGACAGACAGACAGACAGACAGACAGACAGACAGACAGACAGACAGACAGACAGACAGACAGACAGACAGACAGACAGACAGACAGACAGACAGACAGACAGACAGACAGACAGACAGACAGACAGACAGACAGACAGACAGACAGACAGACAGACAGACAGACAGACAGACAGACAGACAGACAGACAGACAGACAGACAGACAGACAGACAGACAGACAGACAGACAGACAGACAGACAGACAGACAGACAGACAGACAGACAGACAGACAGACAGACAGACAGACAGACAGACAGACAGACAGACAGACAGACAGACAGACAGACAGACAGACAGACAGACAGACAGACAGACAGACAGACAGACAGACAGACAGACAGACAGACAGACAGACAGACAGACAGACAGACAGACAGACAGACAGACAGACAGACAGACAGACAGACAGACAGACAGACAGACAGACAGACAGACAGACAGACAGACAGACAGACAGACAGACAGACAGACAGACAGACAGACAGACAGACAGACAGACAGACAGACAGACAGACAGACAGACAGACAGACAGACAGACAGACAGACAGACAGACAGACAGACAGACAGACAGACAGACAGACAGACAGACAGACAGACAGACAGACAGACAGACAGACAGACAGACAGACAGACAGACAGACAGACAGACAGACAGACAGACAGACAGACAGACAGACAGACAGACAGACAGACAGACAGACAGACAGACAGACAGACAGACAGACAGACAGACAGACAGACAGACAGACAGACAGACAGACAGACAGACAGACAGACAGACAGACAGACAGACAGACAGACAGACAGACAGACAGACAGACAGACAGACAGACAGACAGACAGACAGACAGACAGACAGACAGACAGACAGACAGACAGACAGACAGACAGACAGACAGACAGACAGACAGACAGACAGACAGACAGACAGACAGACAGACAGACAGACAGACAGACAGACAGACAGACAGACAGACAGACAGACAGACAGACAGACAGACAGACAGACAGACAGACAGACAGACAGACAGACAGACAGACAGACAGACAGACAGACAGACAGACAGACAGACAGACAGACAGACAGACAGACAGACAGACAGACAGACAGACAGACAGACAGACAGACAGACAGACAGACAGACAGACAGACAGACAGACAGACAGACAGACAGACAGACAGACAGACAGACAGACAGACAGACAGACAGACAGACAGACAGACAGACAGACAGACAGACAGACAGACAGACAGACAGACAGACAGACGGACGGACGGACGGACGGACGGACGGACGGACGGACGGACGGACGGACGGACGGACGGACGGACGGACGGACGGACGGACGGACGGACGGACGGACGGACAGACAGACAGACAGACAGACAGACAGATAGATAGATAGATAGATAGATAGATAGCTAGCTAGCTAGCTAGATAGATAGATAGATAGATAGATAGATAGATAGATAGATAGATAGATAGATATATAGATAGATAGATAGATAGATA
This sequence comes from Dermacentor albipictus, assembly GCF_038994185.2. NCBI lineage: Eukaryota > Metazoa > Arthropoda > Arachnida > Ixodida > Ixodidae > Dermacentor > Dermacentor albipictus. The sequence goes on from NC_091823.1 coordinate 38,985,505, forward strand.
GATAGATTAAATGATGCAGTTGATCATTAGGAGGCCTGTCTCGGGTGAAGGTGGTGCGGATAGTTGTAGTGGAACTTGAACTTGTCAAGTATCTTCGTAAAAGCAGCATGATTCTTGGCGCAGTACTTAACGTGTACGTTTCACAACAACATATCCAATGGGAAAACGACGGCATCCAGGGTTTCCAGTGGAATTTATGATCAACCAACCGAGCTATTCACATATTGATTCAAAGTAGCGTCGCTTCAAGTTATTGATTACTTCACCCTCGCCCTCCAGGTTTGCTCAGTAGCTATAAAGAGACTATCGAAAGTATTTATCACATTGTTAGTTACCATGACAAGGAACAATTTCTATTCAAGTATGAAATCAATAGTTCTTTTTTTTTTCCTGAGTCATCCGCACGGACTTCCTTACTATCTTTCTGCTGATTTCAGGGACGATGCGAACTCTTCCTTTTCACGGCGTTTCCAATTTCAAGAATCGCGTCATAAGCCTAACTTTCTATGCGATGAACGATTAGACGCCGCGAATCCGGGTCGAGGTTATTAAATTGGCATCTGCAATGCGGAACGAGCCAGAAGCCGTAAACGAAAGCGAAAAAGAGAAGGAGCAGAAAAAAGACCAACTACTAATAGCGAGAGCACCATAACCCGAAGAAGGTAATTAATGTGTGCGCACCGTTTGCTGCTCAGTAGAGGGACTCAAATTGTTTTCTCTTCCTTCCTTTATACCTTTCGATGCCCCCCTTTTCATCTCTCTGCAGCGACCATTAAATGACCCCACGGCTCAACGCTGCAGCAGCAGAAGCATCAGACAGGCCGCTGTGCATGTGGCCGGGGCTTTATAGCCCATTTCGACAAAGCGGGCGGCGTCCAGACCGAGACCACCGGGCCCTGCCCGGTGGCTCCGTCGTCGCTGCCGAAATGAAGAATCGCCTCGCGCGGCTCAAAACAGGCCCGCCTGCGGCCGCGGAATTCTTTTGTTAAACGCGGCACAAATGAAGGCTCCATAAAACTTTCTTTTCCTCCCTCTATCTCTCGACTCAAAGAACTGTGTGTGCAGAGCCGTCTAGAAGGCTCTTTCTTTATCCGAGTTCTCACGGAGTCCATGGCAATATAATACAGCGACGGGGACATTAAAAAACTGGATACTGTATATATATATATATACGTAACACGGGATCAGAAGAAGGCAAACTTTCCTGAATTACTCGCTGGTGCGACGGACTTTACTTCTTTATCGCAGGGGGAACTATTTTATACAAAAGTGCGAGCTTTCACAACAACAATTTCAGATTTTCTTGGAGGAATAAAACTTGAAGGCGATGGGAAATGAGTCAAGAAGCCTTCTCGGGAGTCGGTGTTTATGCTAATTCTTTTTCTTGTTCTTTATTATTATTATTATTAATATAATTTTATCGGACAGAAAATCCAGGCTCCGCCAACCTCGAAAACGCCCTCGCGTTTTATGTGCACACGGAACCGCAGAACATCACGCAAATGAACGGCCGGCATTAACGACTATTAAAACAGGACCCCTCCGAGCTTACGCAAGCGTCGGAGATGGTTCGAACGCCCCATCCGGCAGAGGGAATGGAAGAACCCACAGCTTGCAACGCTCAACTGAAACTACGCCTGCCCCCCAGCGTCCTCTCACAGTTTTCCACACACACACACACACACACACACACACACACACACACACACACACACACACACACACACACACACACACACGCACACGCACACGCACACGCACACGCACACACACACACGCACACACACACACACACACACACACACGCACGCACGCGCGCGCACGCACGCACACGCACGCACGCACACACACACACAGGCGCGCGCGCGCGCGCGCGCACACGCACGCACGCACGCGCGCACATACACACACACGCACGCACGCACGCACACACGTTAAACGCCAGCGGCCTCCTTTTTATGCACAGAGAAGCAGCGAGAACGGAACTGGAAAGCGTTAAGCTAAGAGCCGCAGTGACGATGACAACCGCAGTCGTAAAAGAAAGTATTATTTGCGCCGAAGAGCGCCGTAAAAGAAGAAGGCAGGGTGGGAGGACAATTTTAAGGGGACATGACGTCGAGGCGGGCGCAGTTCGGCCGCGGCGTCGCGTGCTCCGCGAGTATCCGCTGAAACAACGACGCCTTCGAACACAAGCCGGTCGTAAAACTCTCCGCGCCGCACCTTCGAGCTTTGTTTCGCTTTCTCGTTCTGTTACTCCTCGGCGTTATACGTATACGTGCTCGAGGAGCCGCGCGGCGGGAAAACAAAAGAGGGCCGTCGGAAACGACACGCAAGACCTCGTTCCCGCGCTCTTCGCTGCGTGGAACGATCAGTACTGTACGCGAGCAACCGCATATCGCTGCGAAACTGGCGCTGGCATTTTACATATTCGCGCGAAGGAAACGATTGTCGCCTTTAGATGCACAGTAATACTTTCCTTGCGCGAATGTCCCGCGAACAGAATCAACCACAACATTGAGCACGTTAACAGGCAAGTATATTCACGACGCCAGGAGCGAGCTATATGAAAACTGAAATCGTGTAAGTCCAAAAGAGTGCTGCCTATAGGTGGTTATACGGATACATGTAAACTCACCAGTATTCGTTCGAGTCAAGCGATAAGCCGGTGTGCCCTATTGCGTGAACTGGCTGTAAAACTGTTCAATAGCCTCTCCAGATACTTTCGCCATTTAGCTCGAAATGACGGTATTCGGTAATTATGTTGAAATTTCCCTCGTTCCCCGCACACGCACAAAAATAAAGGAATGAAGACATAAAAGTAAGGAAAACGCGAAGCTTTCTTTTAATTAAATTTCGTCTTCGTGAAACCGAAGTTATTTTCATTCACAGAATGCAGCGAGCACCGGAGTGGTAACAATAAAAACTGTCAGCAAGTAACGGCAGAGATCGATGGTGCAACGTCTGTGGCCGCGAGTGGCCATGACTAGACTTTATGACTATTCTCAAATCGTCGATTTCATTAAAATTGTTTACAGGAAGATAGCTCGATCATTCCGCTTTAATGCCAGGGCATGGTTTATTGACGAACAAAATTCCTGAAAAAGGATAATCCCAAGTTGCGCGTACGACTATGCTGACAGCGTGGTTATCGCACGAATTTATACGATATATAGTAATGTTGCACTTCGCGTACACTTCTCGCAGAAATCTACGCGAACATTAAACTACAAGAACGAAGGGTGGCACACAGCAGGAGGTAGTGTGTCTAGTAACAACTCACGAACAACCATCCGAGCCACATATAAACATATCCACGGGAACGGCGTCTTTATCGTGAGCATGGGTGCCCTCGCCCGACGGCAATATAGACGAGGCAACCTAAAGTATGCCCGCGCAGCACCAGCGCCGAATGCTCCCCTAGCGGACCGATGGAAGTTTCGAGGGTCGTCGGTGCGCGAGCGCGCGCCCGTGTTATGTTCGGCGGGAGCGCTCGCGCTGGCTCGTGCGCGTTGTTTTTGCGATGGCGAGTGCGACCTCATCAGCCAGGAAAGGTGGCACGCAATACTGCTGTGTTATCGATTGCCACAACAGCCTCGAAAACACGAAAGGTCCTATGCCGCCCGTGAAGTTCTTCAGATTTCCTGGGAAGTGGTACGAGAAGGACATACGACAAGCATGGATAACTGCAGTGCGCGGCCGAGTCAAGTAAGTCTCATACTTTCGCATTCGCGTGTAATATCTTGAAAGCGGAATAGTCATATGCCTGTTTTTAGTGCACGGCCGTTCGTTTAGTCGTGTCGCGTTGTTGAATTGTGGTGGCATCCGCCGTTTGTTAGCGGTAAATGCATGCGTGTTGCGCCGCTAAGCTCTACGACGCGTGCTCGATTCCCTGCCACGGCGGCTGCATTTCGAAAGGGGAAAAATGCAAGAACACCCTTGTTACCGTGTGCTTTGATTTCTGTGCACGTTAAAGAACCCCGAGAGGTTAAAATTATTCCTGAGACTCCCCATTACAGCGGGCCTCATAATGATTTCGTGGTTTTGGCATGGTTTTGGCACTTAGAACCCCCGAATTCATTTGATTGCACTGTGCCTTCCCTCGCAATCAGCATGGACGAGCTCAAGAGAATTATTTCCCTTTTCCAAACGCTGCAACTTAAATTACTAGTTGTGCAGGTAACGAAAGGGGCCGCGCGCTACTTTTGTGTGGTAGCAGACCGTATTTAATGCAAGCCGCGGTCGTCGCGTGCGTCGGGAAGCGGCAGATCGGAAAGCAGCCGCTCGAGACGTGCGCGTTATGTTTGTTGTTTGCCCATGCTTTCTAAGTATCTAAGTGTGCAAGTATCATAACTTGTAGTGGTACCACTCTTGCAGAATAATATATGCACACAATCACAGGAACGTTACCTTTGCAAACATATTATTGGGAGTAATTTAATCCCCACAACAAATAGGCACACAAACTGTTTCATTTATATGCGATGCAGATGGAAGCGGCGCCAAACAGACCAATGGCAATCACAACAGTCTTCTCAGCAGTCAGCACCACCGGGACATGTTCTTTCGTACTGCAGCGACGCAGCTCTTGAGCAGCAGCAAGACACGTGTGAAACAAACTCCAGCACATGCCTTTGTGAAGTGACGGAACCGTCAAGAAGCAGCCTAATGGATCTGCAGTGATCGAGTAGTATGACAACAGAAGTTCCTGGTGCCAGTGTGACTTATGTTGTAATTGAAATAAAAGTGACTAAATTTCTGAACATGGTGCGTGCCTCTAACTGTCGGACACCTGTGACACGCACTTGGCTTTCACTCTCACATCACCGTCCACAATTTGTTCAACGCCGTACACGTTCGGAAGCAGACGCTCCCCTATCGTGAGGTTGCCGCCACGAAAAAAAAAGCTGTCGGCAACCTTCTTGAAACCGCACGGCAATCTTTGCATCGCTGTTGCGCAAGCAGGCGATCTGCCGCCGTCGAAAACGGAGCGCCGTGAGAACGAGCAGCGAAGAAAAGCGCGGACGGCACAACGTAAACTTAGCGGAGACTACGCCACGACGCGACCGCGCTGCTTGGCGTTTCCACATTGGGGCGCTGTCAGGAGAGGCGCAGTAGCGCCGCCTGGCCAAGGTTTTCTCGTCTATAGTAACACAAGACATTTCGCAGTGGAAAGAGAAAAACAACCCACCAAACGCCGGCTGAACGCGTATCTCAGCGGGCACGGCAGTATATATACGCAGCGGCGGCGGTCTCTCGATGGTGCACCTCTCGTCCACGACGATCGTGATCTGGCCAGGTATGAAATGAGCATATAACGAAAGAGGTTCACGTGCTACGTGGCCGCAAACGAGAGAGAGAGAGAGAGAGAGAGAGAATTGAACTGAGAGAAAGACAAAGCCATATCTGGCGTGTTAAACAGCAAGACTCGTTATACAGAGAAAGGAAAGCAACAAACGCGCGTATTTCCGACCGCGCGGGACCAAAGAAAGAAAGGAAGAAGGAACGAAAGAACGAATGGCTGAAGGGCCGGCGCACTGCGATAAACGAGGCGAGAAAGAAATGAAAGAATCAGATGTACACACAAGAGGAGAACGAGAGAGAGAAAGACAGTTTCGAAATGACTTCGCGCAGCTCGTCGGGCCGACCGTTTCCAAATGGCTGGCGAGAGTGAGAGAAGGATTTTCAAGAGCCGTTTTTCCCCAGACGAGGCGAGGGAAAGAGAAGGTAATAGTTCCGTGGGAGTGAAAATTACGGGTTGCGCACGACCGCGCGCCCAGCTGAAACGCCCGGCCGCCGCATGAGCCATCACGACGAAGCGAGCCGACATGCGCATGAGCATTGGACGACCCAGCCCAATGCGTCGCGTCCTCCGCGCGGCGGATCCCTCGAAAGCAGGCCGTGCCCGAAGCCCTCGCCCCCCGTCTACTATATGTACGAGTATACATATGTGCTCGCGGTGTACGTGCCGCACGGTGTGTCCGTGAGCGTGCCCGAATGCGCGCGTGTGATTGTTTCACCGACTGTGCGTTGCCTCCTCCCGGGCACGTTTTTCCCCGTGCGGCGACGAGGAGAGGGATTCGTCATTTGCTGGCCGCCGAGCTTATGCATGCCGCGCCGTGTTTCCGTTGGCCGCACAGCGAGCGGCTGTGATCGGGACTCACGATGCGACTGTATGGCTGACGG